>NW_012155796.1:181712-299270 GCF_000956105.1 Propithecus coquereli
TAAATTAAAAAAATCAAAGAGTTCCCATATATTAATAAGAAAAAGACAAACAACCTAAAGGAAAGAAGAAAGAAAGAACGAATGATAATGCGCATACTGTCACCTGGAGGGGAAATATAGAAGGCTCACAAGCCTCTGAAAAGATGACCTGTCCCGAGGGTCCTGGGGGTCCCACGGCAGTCTGTGGTGTTCCCTCACCTCATACTTCTCAAAGTAGACGTTGCCCAGGTGCAGGATGGAGGCCAGGATGCGGAAGATGCTGTCCTGGTCCTCGCTGCTGAAGCCCAGCACCTCCATGGCAGCCAGGAGCCGGCGGAAGTCGTCTGCATCACTCTTCCCTGCGATCTCACAGTTCCCACCCTGGGTGAGGGCAGGGGCTGGGGCTCAGGGACCCTGGGTGGGGGCTGGGAGCCCTCCAGGTTCCTGCTCTGCCCTACTGGTGGAGTGGCCCGAGCAGGTCACTCCAGCTCTCATTCCGCTCTCATGGGCTCAGAGGCTCTGAGCGGGGCTGAGGGCAGGCTCATGGTTACTCTATGGGTAACGCGTGGCAAGGGTTGTTGCCTGTTAACCCTTTTGGCAGCCCAACGATAACAATAATGAAAACAGTAACCAATTTTATTGAGCATGTACTACACGCCAGGCCCTGTGCTATGTTCTTTATGTACATTTCCTCATCCAAGCCTCACTATATCCACGCATGGTGGTACTGTGTTGTCCTCCTTTTACAGATGAGGACACTGAGGCACAAAGAAGGGAAGCGGTAGCTCAAGGATGGTTGGTTCTGTTCCAGACTTCAGAGAAACACATAGCCAGGTAGGTCTCCCCTACCCCTGCTTTGGACCCTGAAGACTCTTCAGCCCCTCACTGCAATGAGACACCTTAAATCCAAATTCACCCTCCCTAAACCTCCATCACCTTTGCTGGCCATTAGGATCCCCCAACACAGGTCCCGCGGCCCCACAGAGGTGATGGGGTAGGAAGACCAGGCTGGGGGCCCTGGCGCTCACCTGGTTCAGGTAGTAGTATGTCTCCGCCTCCTGCAGGCTGAAGGCCTGCCGCAGCTGGGCAGGCAGCCCGGCCAGTAGCTCGTAGAAGATGTGGTAATTCCTCTCGTTTTTGGCCTGCAGAGAGGGGGGTGGGTTCAGAGAAGGGAGCTACCCACCTAGGTGACCCCGAGACACACGTACAGGCCGAGGCGTGCCCACAAGTACAAACATACACGAGGGCCCGCAGATGAGACTGGCCACCTCTGGGAGGGGCAAGGCTCCCAGCCTGGTGCCAGCTGTGGGTAAGGGCAGGAGCCTGGTGTGACTGGGGCTTGAGAGGGCTCTGGTGGGGTCTCATTTTGTTTGAAGAAATAAGAGAAAGGCAGCCTGTCCTCTCTTGTGTGCACTGGCCACACATGCCTACATACATGTATCTGTAGCCCAGATGTGCACACACAGGGCCTCCAGATGGCTGAGCACTTCCCGAGTACCAGCCCCTATCCTAGGCCCTTAGGACACCGCTGGGAACAAGGCAGACAGAGGCCCCTGGTCTCACATACCAGATAGCAAAAAGTACTCTGGAGAGAAATAAAGCCGTGGTGGGGCACGAGTTCTGCTGGGGTGGACAGGGACTGCAGTGTTAAATGGGGCAGCTTCCCTGAGCAGGTGACACCGTAGGGAAGACTTGGAGGAGGCAAGGGGTTTGGCCAGAGGCATCTGGGGGATAAGTGCTCCTGAGAGAAGGAACAGTAGGTGCAAAGGCCCTGAGGCAGGAGCACACCTGCTGTGCTCTGGGACTGGAGTAGCCACTGTGGCTATGGGGAGGGGGAGGGGGACCAGGTGTCGGGCTGAGATGTACACATTTACATGTACGCACGTATCTGTTTGTTAATTCAACATCTATTCACCCCCCAGGCGCCAGGCTCTGAGTATCTGTACTGCCCCCACCCCCGGGGCCCGGGCAGGGCTGGCCCACCTGAAACACAATCCTGGACTTCTCAAGCAGGTACTGGGAGGTTATGGCACCAGAGATCACGCCCCTGGGTGGGAGACACAATCAGCTCGCAGGGTGGGCACGTTGGCCCTGAGGGGCTGCAGCGGGACATGGAAGGTGCTGTGAGGCCTTCGGGAGTCCCATCCACTGACCCACTCACCCTTCCAGAAAGATCTCCACAAACTTCCCGAAGCGGCTGGAGTTGTCGTTCCTGACGGTTTTGGCATTACCGAAGGACTCCAAGAGGGGTGTTGCCTCCAGGATCTGTGCCACGGAAGGAGGTTGTGTTCTGGGGGCCTGGGTGGGGGCACGGCTGGAGGCACCCAGACTCAGGCCTCCTCAAGGACCCCCCTTTGTGAGGGGCAACTGGAGGTGGGCTCCCTGTAGAATCCTGGGGTCTCCCCTGCACCCCGCAATAACCTCCACCCCATGTTGCCCAGCTCCCACATGGCAAGCCCTGTGCTTCCCTCTCCCAGCCCTCCAGCCCCCCACAGCCCCTGGGTCCCACACACGACAGGCTCTGACCACAAGCCCCCAGCTGCAGCCTTTGGATGCCTCTTCCTGCCCGTCCTTCCAGCTACAGGAGCGTGCACGCACATGCACACACACACATTTTCCCAGGCGCACATGCATGTGCACTTGAACACACACACACACACACACACACACACACACACACACACGTGCCAAGTACCTTTATCTTCAAGAGCGCCCAGGAGAGAGGAGCAGGAGGAGAGAGGGACAAGAACAAAAGCGGGTCACCAGCAGGACTGACTGCCTCTCCCCACCAGGAGACCAGGAGCCTCAGACCATGGAGGGATTGGACCCCTTTGAGCCCCTGAGGTGCAAACCCATGAGCCTTAGAGACTCCGGGTGTCTGGGCTTGGGGACTGGTGTGTGGCCCCCAGGGTGTGGGAGTGTGCTGGCTCTGCCTGCCAAAAGGCTGCGGGGATGTTCTCTTCTCCCTGCCTCCATGGCCACGACCAGCCACCAGTCTCCGGGGCTCCCTGACCTCCTCCCTGGTGCTGTCCTTGCTCCCTCCAGTGTTCTCAATGCAGCCACCAGAGGGCCCTTCAAAAACCTGCATTAGGTCACCTTCCCCCTATGGCTCCCACCTCACTTGGGCCCAGCCCAGGCCAGCCTTATCCCCTCCTCCTTTCCCCTCCCTGGGGCTGCCAGGCCCTCCTTGCTGTTCCCTCCACACCAGACACACTGCTGCCTCCGGGCATTTGCACCTGTCAGTCCCTCTGCTTGGAAGCCGCTGCTCTCATACCCTTGCATGGCCCACCACCAGACTCTCTCCTTCCAGAGCCCTCAGCACTATTGGTAAACTCTCTCATTTCCTGTCTCTTTCTTTTTCTTTTTCTTTTTAGAGACAGAGTCTCGCCCAGGCTGAAGTGCAGCGGAACGATCTCCAAATCTGCCCGCCTCGGCCTCCCAAAGTGCTGAGATTACAGGTGTGAGCCACCGCGCCTGGCCATCCTTGTCTGTTTGAGTATCACCTGTCTCCCCAATAGAACATCAACCCCTACGGGCAGGAATCTGGTGTTGGTGCACCTCTGAGCCCCCACATCTACACAGGATACAGTGTATAGCAGGCCCTCAAAAAATATGTGCTAAATGAATGAAAAAGGGAATAGAATTTCACGAACAGAGCTCCCTAGGGGTGACCACAGCTGATTACAGCTCCCACGTATTCAGCACCTACTGTGCGCTGGACACATTACCCTGATTATAACACTGTTAACAATCTATGAGGTAGGTATTAACATCACCCCTGTTTTACAGATTAGGAAACTGAGACTTAGAGAGGTGAAGTGACATGCCCAGGGACTCTAGAGTCCATGAGAGTGGGATCACAAACAACATCGTGATGAGAATGTTCCTGGTGTGTATGTGGCATTTTCTTCTGCTGACGAATTTCCTCAGGATAAATTCTTAGCAAGGGAGGCCCAGTCAAGACAGAAGTAACACCTGCAATCTTGCAGGCAGTGCCAGTTCCCTCCATTTATTCATACCTACCGTCCCATTTAGTCCAGAAAATACTGTGCCCATTGTATAAAGGAGCAGATTGAGGCCCAGAAACAGACCAGGGCTGGCCTGTGACTGCTCAGTGGGTCAAGGTGTGCCTGGACTTTTCCCTGTACTGTCCCTTACTCTGGGAGCCCTGTGAGGGCACTGGAGGGTGGGTCAGCTGCTTCTCTGTTCCTAGTGTCCAGCAAAGGGTGGGGCATGAAGCCAGGGTGAACATCAGAGAGGCGGAGCCTGTGGCCCGGGCCTTAGCCAGTCAGGGCGCAGTATTCCTTCAGTACATCACTGGTTCTAGTGAGGACACATGACCAAAACCTGTCCAATGAGAGGGAGTTCTGAGACTTGTTCTGAAATGCTGGTAAGGTTGAGTGTGTTACCATGGCACCATCTTGCTGACCAATGGGAGGCAGGTTGAGGATGATGCCCATACATGGGGGAGGGTGGAGCCAAGACAAGCGACATTGTTTAAGACCCTAGAGCCAGCCATGCCTAAAACTGACCCTAGATCTGGGCTGTCTGATTACATGAGCAGGGCAGAGCCTTGGCTAGGAAAGGAGCCCCTGGGCATCGCAGCTGGCAGGCGTGTCCTCACATCTCCTGTGTGCCTGGCACAGAAACTCACAGACCCAGCCACATCCACGATTCCAACCATCCTCCCTGACAGCTCTCTGCCATGGGCTGCAAATCCCAGCTCCTCCACTGGGCAAGTCATCTCCCTTCCCAGGCCTCAGTTTCCCCATCTATACATGGACACAAATGTACCAACCTCCCAAGGTTGCTGCGAGGCTCTGGTGTGACAATAATGGAAGACACCCAGTGCTGTGCTTGGCACAAAGGAGGTGCTCGAAGCACACTTCTTTCCCTGTCTGCCTAACCAGTCCCTCCAGAAGTCTCACCTGAAAGGTTTTGAAAAGTCTGCCTGGAGCAAAGGGATGATCTGGTTGGCCACCGGAGGCTCAGGCTGGGATGGGAGTGGCTGGCCAGCCAAAGCAGGCATCAGAGGGGCTGGGCCAGGCTGGACCCCTGCTGACCACAAAGCCTGGGCTGACTTACTCCCCACTGAGGGCTGAGCAGCCCTACTGATGCCCTCAGGGTCACCCTGCTGGATCGCCATTGATGGGGATATGCAAACCTTTGTGGGCTCAGGGTAGGGGAATTCTGAGCTGGTGGGCCAGCCCTGCCTCCTGAGCTCCAGACTGGTGGTGCATCCGCCACTTCCCTGCCAGCTCTTGCGTGGACACCTAGCAGACATCTCTTCTCAACAAACCTGCCCTTTCACAGCCCAGCTACCTCCCTGCTGCCTGTGGCTGAGGTTGAATGTCTAGGTGGCCCTTGGACTGTCCTCTTCTCTCATACCCCAGTCAGGTCCTTCTGTAAGTTGCTGGCTTTGACCTGCACCCAGCTCCAGCTATGCTCACCACCCCCACTGCCACCTCTCTGGCCTGAATCCCCATGCTCCCTCGCCTGGACTCCACCCTGCCACTGTGCCATCCCCTGAGCGCCCCACACCTGCTCGCACCTCAGGGGCTTTGCACGTGCTCCTCCCTCTACCTCTTTGTTCTTCCCCCAGCTGTCCTCAGATCCCACTCCCTCACCTTCTCAGCACAGCCTCCCCTGATGGTCATGAGTACGATTACAAGCCCAACACTCCCTGCCCTCCTCCACAACTTACCACTCTTTCACATACATGTAATTTGCTTACATATATATGTGTATGTATGAATATATACATATATATATATACTTTTTTTCTTTCTGCCTCCACCACCGGAGTGCAAACCCATAAAGTGTAAATATGTGCCTGCCTGGGCTGCTGCTGCCTCTTCCCGCGCACCTAGCCTGAGCCTGCGCACAGTGGGTCCTCAGCAAACGTTTATCAAGGGAACAGATGAGGGCCTAACATTCTCAGGTTCAGAAGACTTAGCACTGGCCTCATCAGTAAACCTCCAATTCTGCACAGGCCCCGGCTTGGTGTCCACTGACACCTCCACCCCTGGCCTCTACTGCCTCCCCCACGCCACTCCAAACCCATGCTCAGGCCTGTCCTGCCTCTTCACCACCAGGGGCTGCACAGCTCCTGGGTGTGAGAATATGGTGGGCCTGGGGCCATCCCCAGGAATAGGAATAGCCGGGTGGGAGAGATCAGATGACTCCTTTTGCCTCTGTGGCCTCTATTCTGATTCGGCCTAGGAAGGCTGGAACCCAGAGCTGCTACAGAAACACAGGCAGGCAGGAACGCCCCTCCCCATGCACCTCCCTGGGAGGGGTGGCAGAAAGAGCAGCCCTGGACAAGGCCCCCTCTGGCACTCAGCCTCCCCAGCCTCCAAGTGGGGCAAAGGAGCCTTGGGGGGCACATAGGGTGTGCTCATCAAGGGGCGCTCGGCTGAGGATCCTGAGTAGACAGACAGACCAAGCAATGGACAAACACGCTCACCTGCTGCATGACGTCCCGCTTCTGGTTCATAGCGGCCAGGTAGCGCAGAATCAGCTTTGTGGCCTCAGTTTTGCCGGAGCCGCTCTCTCCACTGACCAGGCAAAGGGGCAGAGTGAGTTTCAACCTTTCACTGCCTCTTCTGGGGCGTCCTGATCCCACCGTGAAGCAAGAGGATGTGGGCGGCAGGCCAGCCCCAGATGTTAAGAGATCTTCCGAGGCCCAATGGCAGGTCTGGCTGGATGCAGACCTGTTGCCTGAGGTCCCCCATTCATCCCCCGTGTAAAGGCAGCCTGGCTCACCTGATGATTATGCACTGGTTCTGTTTGGCATCGAGCATTTTGGCGAAGGCGAGGTTTGCAATCGCAAAGAGGTGCCTGGGGAGACAGGCCACTAGGCGTCACTGGAGCCAGCCCCCATCCCTGGGCTCCCAAAGAGCAGGGGGCAGGGGGCATCTGTGTCCAACCGAGCAGCCAATCCATCCATCCCTCACCCCCTCAGGGAAGTGCTCCCACACCCATCCTGGTCTGAGCCACAGGGACACCAGGGCGGCACCCCACCCCAGCCCCAGAGACACTCACGGGGGATTCTCTCCCAGGGCCCGCCCGCTGTACTGCTGCACCTGCTGTGGCCCGTAGATTCCAAACATCTGGTATGGGTTCACTGACACCAGGATGCTGCCGATGTACGTCTGCTGGGCAGACAGTGGCCTCAGTGCCATGCCTCCTGTGTCCCTCTGTCCCTCTCTCCCCTGCTCTGAGAGCCTGGATGCCTGTTTCCATCAGGACAGATGTCTGGCTGCCTGGCCTCAGAGCCTCCTAACAGCATGACGGGTCATGTGCTCTGATAGTGGACCTCAGGCACTGCAGGCTGAGGCTTGGAGCAGTTTGGAGCAAGCAAAGCCCCATAGCCAAGTCCTACAAAGGTGGTCATGAGGGCTCCTGCCTGCTTCATTTTTTCAGTCAGGCCCAGGCTCCAGGACCTTCTGCCTCCTGTTGAGGTCAAACCTCCACTGCCTGGGGAGGGGAGGGAGCTGGGGAGCCCAGGGGATCCTGAGGTGGCTAGAGCTGTTCCAGGTGTCTCAGCCTTCCACACTGTGGCTCTGGGCCTCTGGCCTCTGTTTTGTCTTTCTCTCTTCCACCCCTCTGGCTGCCCCCACTCTGGGATCCAGGTCTACAGATCCTAGGACTCTGGAAGCTTTATCTGTTGGGTCCCCTGTTGGGGGAGGTCACACGTTTCTGGATTCCCTATCTCTTGGTCTCTGCCTTTGGCATCTACCATTCTAAGACTCTGTATTTTAGGACTTCAGATTTTAGAGTTCCAGGCTCTAGCATTCTACATCGAAATGATAGAAAAACCCCAGAGTTCAAATCAGAGGCCAAGGTCTGGGGCCCAGCAGGAAAAATCTGTGCTTCCCACCCGGCCCCAGGAGGAGGCTGCCTTTCTGACCTGGGCCCAGGGCAGGACCCAGCCCCAGGCCTTACGTAGATGAGGTTCCGTTCAAATCTGGTCTTGAGATTGGACAGCACAGTGGTCTCCTGGAGGTCTCTGAAAGGGCATGGAGAGGGTTGTCAGCACCCCTAGAGCTGGCATGGGCCCCCTCCCTACTCAGTGCAATGCCTTGGTCAGATAGGCCTGAGTTCAAGTCTCATCTCTGACACCAACCAGCTGTGAGTCCTCAGGCAAGTTACTTCACCTCTCTGTGCCTCAGTTTCTTCATCTGTCCAGTGGGGGTGATAATCATTGTGCCTACTTCACTGGCGGCTTGGAGGTAGCAGACTTGCGGGCTGAGTCACCACAGCCACCACATTTTGGATACCTCCAATGTGCCAGCACCATCACAACAGCCACCCCACCCCCACCTTGTGGATGAGAAACTGAGGCACAGAGAGGTGAAGTGATTTGCCCAAGGTTCCCCAGCTGGTAAGTGGTGGGGCTGGGATTTGAATCCAGGTCCATGTGACTTACAGAGCACATATTTGGTCTTTGTGACACTTTGTGACACCTATTTTACAAATGGGGAAAGTGAGGCTCTGCGTTTCTGGGAGGTGAGGGGCTCCTGGCAGGATGTGTCCGGCTGGGAGTGTGGGCACCCTGTGGTGACCCTTGCTGACCCCACTGGCCCTGCCCACTCACTCCAGCTGCGTCATGTCCTCCACACCATCCTCCCTGCACTGCTCGTGGAACCGCACGGATGGCAGGTTGCGGATGGAGTGCATCTGTGAAAGAGACAGGCTGTGTCTGCAGGTTGGAAGGCACTCCACAGAAGCCCTTGGCTTGGACACCCCTGGGACCTGCTCCCACTGGTGGAGAGGGAACCCCAAGGCCAGGCTGGGTGGGTCCTGTAGGCCTCCTTGCTACAGAACACTGTAGCCCATGGAAGCTGCACAAGACCCTCACACACAGAGACACAAGCCTGCCCTCAGTGCCTGGGTACCCCTGGGGTGAGTGCTCTCCGGAGCTCCTAAGTGTCCTGCCCTGGGGGGCAAGCACAGGCACACGCGTATACATGTGTGCACACACTGGCTCCCTCCCAGTGTCAGCTCTCCCTGCGCCAGCAGACCGCATGTGCTGGCTAGTGTGACTACTTGATGGACCCTCATGTCCTGGCATAAGGGGCCTCCGTGAAGACAGATGGAGAGTGATTCAGCACCATACCCCCACGCCTGTCTTGGGGCAAATGTGTAAACACCTGCGTGTGGTCCCACACACGATGGCATTTGTAGCTTGTACAGTTCCCACAGGTGGTCTTGCAGGAGGCCTGTGGATACGCATGCAGGCCTGTGGGGCCCGGCTGGGGTACACACTCTCCACTTGGCATGTGCACATGGGCAGACAGCTATGGCCCTCCCCACCCCGAGGGTCTTGAGAATGGAAGTTCCAATGCCACCTTTGGGCTGCATGGTCTCCGCTGTGCTCATCTATGTGCACACATATATGTGCATACATGCAGAGGGGGGACACATAATCCTGATGGATTATTTGGATGCCATGCCATGGATGCCACATCTGCTCAGACCTTGGCACACACACACACTTGCTTTCCTCTTTTGGCTGTGGTACACGCTTGCAAACACACTAAGGCACACAGGTCTGCACGGGATCCACATCGCTGTAAGCACACACGTACACCCTCAGCCTTTCCCACCCTAGCTGTACCCCTCCCTAAGCAGGTGAGGAAAGAGGACACCAGGGGCGAGCCCTGCGTGCCCGCTGCTGAGCTGCTAAGTAGGGCATGAAGAGTATCACCCTTTCCTCCCTGGCCTCTGGCCACCCCCCTGCCCATGTGCTCTCCACTGGCCACAGACCCTGAATAATTCAGCCACTCACGTATTCCAGGGTGAGGAGGGCCCAGGCATCTTTGCCCTTTACTGCTGGGCGCCCCACGTCCCGTTCCCGCAATGCTGCAGCCCACACGGCTCGGGGCACCCGCCGCCGGGGCCAGGGCCCCCCCAGCAGCCAGGCTGCCCCAGTTGCCATTGCCGGGGCCCGGCTGGCTGCCCGCTCTGCCGGGCACCGTCTGCAGAGGCCGAGAAGCACCAGCCACCCCTCTTTGCCCCGCCCACTCTGGGTGTCCCGGGGGAGGCTCCGGTGACCACCCCAGCATCAGGCTCACATTCCGCTATGAGTATGGCAGCCAGGCATGGGCTAGGCACCCCTCAGATGGGCTGCCTGCCCTGCACCCCACGAGGGCCCAAGACAGACTCCTGGCTCAGTCCCCCATCCACTGTGTGACCTCTGGGCCTCAGTTTCCCCACTCAGCAATGAGGAGACTGGAAGGTTGGGTTGTGAGCCTCCCACCCTCACCTACTCTAGAATCTTTCAGCCCAGGGGACTGCAAAGGGCAGCTGGAGCCCTGAGAAGAGAGAGGAGATCCCAGTTTGGGAGAGGGTCAGTGGAGGCAAGAGAAATAGCACAGATCTGGGTGTGTGGGTGGGCAGGATGGACAGGTAAGCCCTGCAGTTTTGCACTTGGCTTGGCCAAAATCTCTGAGGGGCAGTTGAGGGCCAGACCTGCCATCCAGACTGGATGAGGGCACAGCTGTCCAGGGCCCAGGCTGGGACTGACAAAGATCCCCTCCCAAAAGCACCCCAGAAGGTTTCCTACATCTCTGTCCTTGGCCTGCCTGTGCTGGGCATCCCCTTGTTCAACCTTCTGGAGGCTCTGAAAGGACCAGGCCATATTCCTCAACTTACAGATGTGGAGACTGTGGCCCAAGCAGGCAGCAGCTCACCAAGTTTACACGGGGCTCCTCAGCCCGTCTCTCCTGTCCTAGTTCCTAAGCCAGAACCCTCAACCCCTGTCTCTGACCTGTGCCCCCATACCTTGTTCTGCCAGCTTTTGGAGCCAACCTCTTCCCAGAGGCCCCTGAGGGACAGGTAGGTGGCTCTGGAGCCCAGGTGGCAGGACTTGGGGTGGGTATGTACTCGTGGCCAGTGTCGGTGGGCATCCACTGGCAGCCAGAGGCGGTACCAGCGCAGACTCCAGGCTTGTGGCTCAGGACTGGGCTCACAGTCCTTAGCAGGCTGGTCAGGGGGCTGCAAGGTGGCAGGCCCAACTCGCTGGAAGGAGCTCAGCTTTTGCACCTGAGGCATGACCACAGCAAAACGCCCAGGGCCTGCCTGGTGCGGCTGGCCCCCCTTGGGCAGGGGACCTGGGGCACCTCTGGGTGCCAAGGGGGCTGGGGCTCTGGGCAGTGTCCCCCAGTGGTGCCATGGTGGCCATGTGGTTCTTGTCTGGTTACACGCAGCCAGTGGGTACGAAAGGCTGGGCCTTAATGTCTTCTTTTCTGGAAGGACATCCTTGGGGGGTGTTGGGATAGGAGGCTCTGGCTCTGGTGGTGGCTGAAGGTCCCCGGCAGTGGCCTCTTCTTCAGGCTTCTCAGGGCTCGGGCCAGCCGATTTGGTGAGCTGTCCAGGCCCGGGGTCACGGTGTCTGCCCAAGAAGACATTGATGGAGCCTATAGCTGGGTCCTCAGGCTGTGGAGGTGGGACGGGGCCCACGTGCTGGAGGAAGGGGTTTTCGTGCACAGGGTGTGCCCTGGAAAAGCCTCGGAGGCTGCCCGCCCCTCCTGGCCAGGGGGAGGGTGGGCGCTGGCTGGCAGGCACATCCACGTCCCAGCTGCGGGCCAGCTGGGGCACCGTCCAAGGCGTTTCGGAGTCCTCAGGTTCTCTCGGGCTCTCCCGGGGCTCCAGGGATGGAGCAGCCACCCGCCAGGACCCCGCACCAGGCGGCAGGTGGAAGGGCGGACGCACCCGCGGCTTCACTGCCCGTGTTGGTGGCTCGCTGAGGCGCCGCCAAGTGTGCGGGAAGCGCGACGGCAGGTTGAGCGAGCGGCGCCGCGGGCTGTGGCCGAGCAGAGGGGGCGGCGAGGGCGGCCGGGGCGAGCCCAGCGGCGAGCGGGGTGGACCCAGGTTCCCCGAGGCCCGGCCGAGGGCCGGGGGCTCCCGCAGCGAGCGGGGTCGGCGGGGCGGGGGCGGGAAGGGTGGCTGGAAAGGGCCGGCGCGGACGGACAGCCGAGGGGACCGGGGCCCCAGGGGTGAGCGGTAGCCCGGGCCCGGCAGGCTCCTCAGCGAGGGCTGGGGTGAGGGCAGAGGGGACCAGGCCCGCCTCCGCGACGCCTGCGGGGAGGCCCCGGGGAAGCCCAAGGGCATCCCTGGCCGGCGGGAGTCCCTGAACGAGGGCCGGGGTCCGGGGAAGGGGAGCAGGTCCGGGGGCATGTCCGGACTCACGGGAGGGGGCTCCACGAAGGCCCACCAGCTCGCCTGGGGCGCAGGGGGCACGTGAGCTGGGGCGGCCCAGGGCGGCGGGTGGCAGCGGAGGGAGCCGTAGGGCGAGGCGGGCCGGGGCTGGGTCGGGAGCACCGGAGAGAAGGGTGGGGCGGGCGGCGGGCGCGGGCTGGGGGGCCGCGGGGGCGCGGGCGGGGAGACGAGCGCGCTCCAGCGAGCGAGGGCCCGGGCCCTGGGCGCGGGCGCGCGGTGGGCGTTGTTGTTGTTGCGACCCCGCGGCTGCGCCCTCCTCAGCACGATGGGCGTGTTGGGCCGGTCGGGGTCCATGCCGGCCAGCTTGTAGCCGAAGCGTTTGTAGGCCGCCTCCCTGACCGCGGGGCCGCCCACTCGGGCCCGCTGGCTGCCCCGGAGCCGCGGGGCGGGCTTCTTTTCCGACAGCGTCTTTTTGAGGAACCGCGCCAGCGAGGTGGCTGGGCGAGTCTGGGGGCGGCCAAAGTCGGGGCCGAAGCCCAGGCCCCGGTGGGCACCGAAGGCGGACAGGGCGCGCTGGAGGTTGCGCTGGCGCGGAGTGAGAAAGCCCCAGAAAGGGTGGCCGTAGGGCACTGGGGGCATCTCCTCCTCCTCCTCCTCTTCCTCCGCATCCCCCAAGGGCAATGGAATGTCCAGCGAGGGTGGCAGCGGCACCTCCAACTTCTCTTTCCCGAACAGCTTCACCTGGGGCCGCGGGAAGAGGCGGAACTTGCGGATGAGGGACAGCTTGGACCTAGCGGGCTTGTCCATGCCTTGCTGCTCGAAGAAGGCAGCGCTGGGCAGGCGGAAGGAGGTGCTCTGCCGCTCGCCGCCCGCCTCCTCCGGCTCCTCCAGCTCCGCGATGTCATCCATGGCGTGGGCGTAAGGGTTATGGGGCGACGGGATGGGTGGCGGTACCCAGGGGTACACGAAGGCCGGCTCCTCTGGGTAGAGGTAGGCCACTTCGGGAGGGTAGATGGCCTCGCCCCCACCGCCATAAATGCTTTCGGCATAGGGGACGGTGTAGGGGACCCCGTAGGTATCAAAGTAAGGCACGCCATAGGGCATGTCGTACGGGAGGTCATAGGGCGGGTATGGCGCGTCGTAGGGCGCGTAGGGATCCAGGGGGTAGCTGTACGGGTTCGCCTCGCCCTCGTACCCGTCGTGGTAGCCGTAAGGGGACGAGAACCCCGAGGGGGGCGCATACGGGGGTTCGTAATCGTCGTAGCCGTAGCCGTAGGTGTACCCTGGGTAGAACGAGCCACCATAGTCGTCGGGGTGGTAGTAGTCGTAGGGGTCCTCAGGCGGGTACCCGAAGTAGTGGTCTCCGTAGGGTGGCCAGGCTGGCCCGTAGGGGCTGCGGCCTGCCAGGTAGGGCTCCTGCTCCTCGTAGTGGTAGAGCGACTGCCGGTCGTAGTAGTCGTCGCCCTCGCGGTGGTAGTCATAATACTCGCCCAGGTCTTGGAAGCCCTCTAGCCCGTACAGCGACTTGCGGGAGCCCGAGTGCCTGAACGGGGCCTCGTCCTCGAAGGGCAGGAAGCCCACAGGCTCGCCCGCCCCGTAGATGCTGCGGCTGCGGGGGAACCTGCGGAGCGGGCCTTCGTGCCGCAGGATCTCAGCGCCCGACGGAAAGGGCAGCTTGCGGGAGCCCGCGCGGGAGTCCGTGCGCTGCAGCCAGGCGTCCAACGTGGCCTGCTCGCTGCCCGACTCTTTGGCCTTCTTGAGGAGGAACTTCTTGGTGAGCCAGTTGATGGCCGTAGACGCCTTGCTGAGCGACTGGGCGCGCGGCCGGAGGCGGCCGTAGCCGCGCCGTCCGGGGAAGCGGATCACCATGAAGGACGGCTTCTTGCCCTTCATCGCCCGCTTCTTCTTGCCCACGCGCATCTGCGTCATGAGCTTCGACGTGGACTTGAGCACGGTGCGGGCCTTCTTCTTGCGTTTGGTCTTCTGGGGGCCAGTGTGGAGGCCCCAGAAGAAAGCCGACGCGCTCCGGAACTGGCCCTTCTTGGAGATCTTGGGTGTCCGGTCGCGGAAGCCCATGAACAGCCGCGATGTCCCCTTCAGGCTCCGTTTGGGCTTCTCTGGTTCCGGAGCCTTCTTCCCCTTCTTCCCTTTCTTGGCTTTCTTTTCCTCATCATCCTCCTTAGCCATGGTGGCCACCCGCGCCCCAGCGACCTGTGGCCGGTATCACAGGTTCAGGGACTTCGAGACAGGGGCCTTGCTTGGTCCTCCTGCCTGTGCCGAACACACGGCCTCCCTGGGCTCAGAGCAGCAGCGACTGGCCAGGGTGGTGTGGCGGCAGCCGGGCCAGGATTCCGGGAGGGCAGATCCATAATTCATTTCCTCCAGAGGCGCCTTGGGTTTCACCCTGAGCAGTGGTGGAAAGTGGGTGGGAGTTGTTTACTGGGATGGGGGAGGCCTGTCCAGACTGTGCTGGGGAAGACATCCTGGCCTTAGAGTCACCATGGCAACAACCCTGCTGATCCTGGTCAGGCCCTCCCTGTGCCTCAGCTGGTACAACCCCTGCAGGGAGCCCCTGGGTCACTGCGGCTTCACAGAGGAAGACACTGAGCCCCAGAGACAGGATGCCACCTGCCTTCAACCACCCAGCAAATCTTCACTGGACTGGAAGTGAAGATTGGTTTCCTGAGCCCAGGGTGGGATGGTGGAAGCCCACCAATTCACCTTGGAGGAGAACCTTGGACCCTCCAGATCCTGGGCTGGGGAGGAGGGGAACGGGCAGGGCAGGTGCCCAGGGCTGTGGTCAGTGTAATGGGAGCTGGCCAGCTCTCAGGAGCTGAATAATACATGGGGGAGAGCCAGGCTGCTAGCTCAGAGCCAGGACAAGGTGGGGGTGTCTCAGCAGGACTCCAGCAGGGCCTTGTGAGGCTTTACTGTGGGGGGACAGTCCTTGGCCCTGATCCCCACCTATGCTGCTGACTGGCTATGCAGCCTTAGGAAAGTCCTTGCCCTCTCTGGGCCTAAGTTGTCTCATCTTTAGGGTGGAAGTGATAAGCTGTGCCCTGTCTCCTTCACCAGGAGGCAGCAAGACCTGATGGAGCTGCCGGACAGTAGAAGAGGCTGAGATGCCTCCTGGTGGCGCCTGTCTGAGGCCCCTGCCTAGGCCTGTCCTCTCCTCCTAGTTTCTGCCCTGGCTCAGTAGGTTGCCCTCCCTTGGTGCTGCCGATTGCTTCAGCTGGGCACCTGACCCAAGGCCATGTGCCCACTGGTTGACCAGTCTGACTCACTTTTGAAAATCTGCACTAAAAGAGGTAGGGGGCAGGAGAACATTCAGGGTGGGGGTGGCAGCCCTAGGGCCAAAGCCTCAGAACCAGCTCCTCCCTCTCCTCCTCCTCTTCCTCTTTTTTCTCCCTCTGCCGAAGGATCAGGACATGCAGGGGCCAGGGTGGCTGCAGACCTCTAGTTTCTGTCAGGCTCCGACTCACTGAACTGCAGTTTAGTCTTTGGATCCTAGATCTAATGCTTTGCTTGTCGAGGGAGACCACAGAGTGGCAAGGTTCTGGCCTTGCTTCTGCCACTCGCCAACTCTGTGCCCTCGGGTGAGTGGCTTTAGAGCCTCAGCTTGCTCTGCTGTGAAACGGGGACAGAGAGAGGCCTTCCCAGGCCAGTGGTGAGGAGCTAAGAGGGAACGTGAGCAGGCCAGGCTCCCCTCTCCGTCTGCCTCTCCTCTGTCCGCTTTCCCCACCTCTCCACTGTCCTCCTCATGCTCCGGCTCCCCTCTGAGATTCGCTGAGAGCCAGCCAGTGCCCAGTCATCTGGAGGGGTCATGCCAGGGGCTTGTGGTGCCTGGGGCAAGCAGTCGTGGGGAAGGGCAGGGGCTCGATGGAAACAGGGGCTGTCGGGCGGCTTCCTGGGCAGGGGCTGGGGCACAGGTGCGCAGGAAGTGGGCCTCCCGCAGTGCGCTCGCTCGCCCTACCACCTCCTCCTACGCTGTGCACGCTCCTTCCTCTTTCTGGGCTGTGGCTGCTGCCTGCCTCAGGGAAAATGAAGGACAGAGATGTTTTTCTGAACCTAAAGGTGGTGCCGCCTGCCCCGCCTCCTGGAGCCGGTTTCCAGAGTGAGGCCCTGGCCAGGCATGTGGCACACGATCTCACGGGATTCTCACAACAGGCCGTGAGGTAGGAACTGCTACTATCTGCATTCTCCAGACAGGAAACTTAGAGCAGTAAAGGGATTTGCTAGAGGTCACCTGGCTTGGGAAAGCAGAAGCTAGGTCTGGCTAGGTCCAGAGCTACCATCCTCACTGGGCCTTCTGCCCGCTCGGCTCTGGGGCGGCTGGCCTGTCACACAGGAGCGGCCTCGGATGCTGGAGAGAGCCGGGGCTTAGCTGAGCTGACCTCATAGCCTGTTCTTGCCAGGAGTTTGGGAGGTGGAGGGACCCAGCCAGGCCTCCGAGGTGGTCATTCCTGATGTGCTGCGTCCCTGCTCGGGGCCTCCATTTGGATTCCTCAGTCAGCCTGTCCCCTGTCCCTGAGGGTCCTATAGCCAGCGTTCACTCATTCATTCATTCATTCCACAGAAGTCTCTGTGGACATGTGCTCTGTGCCAGGCACTGTCTGAGCTCTGTCCATGCAACCGTAAATGAAACAGACAAAAATCCCCATGGAGTTGACATCTAGGGGCGGGGGTAGTCGGTAAACAAGGACAGCGAGTAACATAGGTGACAGCCAGGTGGTGGTAAGCGCTGTGGGTGGAAAGAAAGCCAGGAGGGCAGCGTGAAGTGGGGGCATGTGACACCGAGCAGTCGGGGAAGGGCCCCTGGGCAGGGTGAGAGAGAGGGCGCTGCGGGTAGCACCTGGGTCTGAGGGGTGGACCAGAGGCCAGGCCAGGGTGGCCAGAGGGCAGTGGGAGCACAGCTGGGGGTTGAGGTCGGAGGTCGAGGGCACAGGTGTGGGGTCTTGTGGGCTACATTGGGGACTTGGCTTTGACGGCCAGCAAGGCGGAGCTGTGAGAGGATTTTGGCAGAGAAGGGATGCAATTTGACCTCGGTCTTCATGGGAGCCTCTGGGCCGCAGGAGAACTGACTGCAGGCGTGAGGGCAAAGGTAGGGAGGCCAGCGTGGAGGCTTCCGCGGGGGACTGGGCTGCCACAGTGCAGGTGGGGACGAGTGGTGGGATGCTGGGCATATGTGGCAGGCAGAGCCGACGGGATTTGCTGAGGGGGTGTCAGCACTGGCTCCCAGGTTTCCTTTCGGAACAGCGGGGAGGATGGAGAGGCCATCATCGGCTGAGGTGAGGAAGGCTGCGGGCAGAGGGGGTTGAGGAGGTAGGGCCCAGAAATCAGCTCTGGATGTGTGAGTGTCAGATGTCCATGGGGCACTGCCAGGGAGCTATCAGGGGCCATCATAGCAATCAGGGCTGGTGACATCAGTTAGGGAGTCATCGGCATCTAGGCGGCATTGAAGCCACAGTTCTGGAGGATGACACCAGGGAATGGGTGCAGAGGGAGGAGAGACCAAGGAATGAGCCCCAGGGATGCGCTGTTCCAGGGCAAAGGAGGTGGTCAGTGATCACCACAAAGCCAGCGGAGGAGGCGGCGGAGAGCCAGGAAGGAGTAGGGGCCTGAGCTGCGGAGGAGGACAGCGCCCCTGCGAAAGATGGGCACACGGGCCAGGTGAGTCGAGGATGGAGAACTGACCACTGGATGCAGCTCCTTAGAGCTCCAGGGGTGACCATGACAAGGGTGGTCCCAGTGGAGTGGTGCAGGTGAGGGAGGTTACATCTGATGGGAGAGGATTCGAGAAGGATAGGACCGTGGTGGTCGGTCACAGGGTGGGCCTACCTGGGGCACACTGAAGCCACTGCATTGTGCACTTTAGCAGGCCAATTGTATGATTATATCTTGATTTTTTTTTTTTTTTGAGACAGAGTCTCACTGTGTTGCCCGGGCTAGAGTGCTGTGGCATCATCATAGCTCACAGCAACCTCAAACTCCTGGGCTCAAGCGATCCTCCTGCCTCAGCCTCTCGAGTAGCTGGGACTACAGGCATGTGCCACCATGCCCAGCTAATTTTTTCTATATATTTTTAGTTTGTCCGATTAATTTCTTTCTAATTTTAGTAGAGACGGGGTCTCACTCTTGCTCAGACTGGTTTCGAACTCCTGAGCTCAAACAATCCGCCCGCCTCGGCCTCCCAGAGAGCTGGGATTACAGGCGTGAGCCACCGCTCCCGGCCTATATCTTGATTTTTAAAACAAGGAAAAGGAAGGAAGGGAAGGAGGGAGAAGGGAGGGAGGGAGTGGGAGTCTGTCCTATCCACCCTTTGTGCACATAGGGACGGGGCACACACAGAGCCACTCATTGCTACGATAGACCATGATGCATTCTAGGATGGAGCAACACATGGCTGGAACATGGAATGTGGAAGATCTCTGTGTCCTGCTGGGAGCGAGCGCCAGGATCTGCTGATGCAGGAGGCAGGATGCAGTGCAGCCTTCGTCTACAGCGAATACCCGGGCCTTCTTTCTGTATGGAGCATGTGCATGCGTGTGCGTGTGTGTGGGGGTAAGAATATGTTTGTATTTGCTTTTATTTACATACAGAGATACTGCGAAAGATATGCAAGAACTTAATGAGAATGGTTATCTCACTGTAAACCTTTCTCTAGCAGTTTGATTTTTGAACCATATGAATGCATTTCTGATTCCAAACAAACAAAAAAGGTAACATTTAAAAAGTGAAAAAATAACAATGGAAAAAAAGGAATTGGAGACAGTGAGTGGAAACACCCCTTTAGAGGGGTTCCCAGGAAGCATGTCAAGGTCCGAGGCCACAAGGTCCAGCCCTGCCCCCTACCCCAGCTCCCCGTGGCATTTGAGGAAACTGAGGCAGAGAGCGGTTAGAGACTTGCAGGGGAGAAGTGGGACAGGGCTAGCCCTTCAGGCTTAAGGACGCCTCCTAGAGCCACAACCCCTCCCTGCCCCAATGGGGGTCTTTGTCTGCCTGGAGTTTGTCCAGGGGAAAGGCTGAGAGGCCGCCATTGCCCAGGTCCCGCTGCAAACTCTTGGGCAGGCTTCTTTTCACTCTGGAGCCCTCCTGTCCAGATGAAGAGACTGCTGGCCACAGAGTCAAGCCCAGCTGAAGGAGGAGGAAGACAAACAGCACCCAGAGACAGAGCCCAGGAGATACAGAGTGGGGTGGCTCAGAGCTCTGGGTCAGGTCTCGTTCTTGTCCCTGATCTGACCCACAGCAAGTCACACAGCCTCTGCACCAGGGTCTCCTCATCCGTAGGTGTAGGTGCTACCAGTGCCACCGCCTCCTGGGGCTGATGTGGATGTTAAATGAGAAACAGAGAGCTGGGTACAGTGCCTGGCCTGGGTAAGTGGCCATTATGATTGTCAGCATTGTCATTGCAGGCCACTACCCTGTCTGCTTTGGGGTGGGGGTGGTCTGGGTGACTGCTGGTGGCAAGGCCCACCCACTTGACCTCTCCTGGTCTTGGGGGCCCAAGCTCAAGCTAGTGGTGAGCAGGGGCTGCCTCCCTCTCAGGGCCCCCAGCCTCTGCACAGGCAAAGAGGGGTATCAGGGAGCAAGTTTCTCATTCATTCATTCCTCAAATATTAGTTGTGCATCTATTATGTGCCGAGCACTGTGCTGGGCACTAGGGGGTCACAAAGTTGAGTGGAACCAGACATGTTTCCTGCGCTCATGGAGTTTCCCATGTCATAGGGAGCACAGACTTTAAACAAAGAGCTACACGAACAAGAGCTGTGAAGGTCAGGGCATGACTCTAGGTGGGCAAACACTGCACTGAAGGTCCAGGAAGGTTCCCCTGAGAAGGCAACCCTGAGCTGAGATCTGAAGGAGGAGAGGGCGCCAATCACATAGAAGAGGGAACAGCATTCCAGGTAGATGGAATAGCATGTGCAAAGGCTAGGTGGTAGGAACGGCTTCAAGGAAAGTCCTGTGTCTGGAGCATGTGATGGGGGGCATGTGGAATGAGAAGTGACCAGGATGGCAGGCAGGGACCAGCCCCAGGAGGCAGTGGAGGTTGGGACGGGACTTTGGTCACCATTCCCAAAATAGTGGGAAGCCACAGCAAGGCTTTAAGCTTACAGTATTGCTATGAACGGATTTGCAATTTGAAAGTAATGAAAATAACCGACACTGCCAATGTTCACTGTGTGCCAGGCTTTGTGCCGAATGCTTTTTGGGACAATCTCACTAGATTCTCACATATGTAAGATAGAAACTGGTCTTCACATTTTATAGATGAAGGCCTCAATCTTAGAGAGGTTAGATTTCTCAGCCAAGAGCCCACAGCCAGAAAGCGATGGGGCCTGTGTTCAGAACTGCCAGGCCACACGGAACTCGACTGTCACCACAACCTTCTGAAGTGGGGATGGTTATTCTCATTTCAGATGAGGAAACAGGCCCAGAGAGGTTTCAAGCTGCCTGAGGCCATACAGCTTGAAACCAGCGTTGAGCCCAGGCAGCCTGGCTCCAGAGTGTCCATGCTCTCCACCCCTGCCTCACATCGCTTCTTGGAAAGTGGTCTGGAAAGCGGCTCTTGGGCCACCATGTGGAGAGGGATGGGACGGGGACAGTGGCTTGGCTGGGACCGGGCTGTAGGGAGTGCAGTGGACACATTCAGGATGAGTTGAAACAGGCTGGCCCTGGCGAGGGGCTGGATGGGGCTGGGGTGAGGGTGGAGCCAGGTGGACTTGGGGTTGCCCTGGCGAGGCTGGATGAGCAGAGGAGTCATCTCTGAGGTGAGGTGGGGCCACGTGGGAATGCCACGTTTGGTCTGGGACTCAGTGGGTTTGCAGTGGCTGTGGGACAGTGCAGTGGAGAGTCAAGGGGTCAGTTTGGACCCAGGTCTGGAACTCGAAGGGACGACATGCAGCAGATCGGGCTGGGGTGGGTGAGCTGTCCGGGAGAGGGACAGACGGGGAAGAAGAGGCCCCAACCGAGCTTTCTTGCCAAAGGAAAGTGCGGGCATGAGGAGCTGTGGAATCTCAGCCGCAGGGGTGCGTGGAGAACGGAGGAATGCACAGGCAAGGGACAGCCTGACGAGCATTCACTCCCTCGGCTCCTTTGCACACCTGAGTCTTCTAAAGCTGCAGGTCAGG
This sequence comes from Propithecus coquereli, assembly GCF_000956105.1. NCBI lineage: Eukaryota > Metazoa > Chordata > Mammalia > Primates > Indriidae > Propithecus > Propithecus coquereli. The sequence goes on from NW_012155796.1 coordinate 202,985, forward strand.
CCACCCCTGGGGGTCCACAGGAAGCCACCCCTGAGCGCAGGCCTGCTGCCTGGGGACAGGCCTGAGCGAGAGTGCAGGCCCCTCCTGTAATTGCCAGGGAGGGTGAGTGATGGGAACCGGGTGGCCGACGGGTGGGACCCAAGCCTGGAGTTTACCCTGGGGGTGGGTCAGGGAACTTTGGGGCTTTTTAGGGGCCTTCCCTAACCCTAAGGGCACCATGAGCTGCCATTTCACAGTGACCTGGGCATGCACAGCTGCACAACCCCTCTCTCCCACACACAGGTGTAGACAGTACAACCATGCCGACCACACACCTAGAAAGCCCAGGACGCGACATGGATGCGTGGACTACCCTGATCCATGGGCACAGGCCCGGCCCAGTGAGGACCACGGGTGGCCCAGTGGCCGAGCCTCTGGCCTGAGCCCTTGCTGCCTGAGGACCTCCAGACCCCCAGACTCACCTCCCACCCTTTCCTAGCCAGCTGGGAGACAGAATAGGCCTGCATCCCACCCAAGGCCTGGACTTGGCCTGACACCCTGTGAACTCAGGGCCTTGCCTGCCTCTCCCTGGGCCCAGCGGCCCGGCCTGCGAGGCGGAGAGTGGGAATGACCATCACACAGGCAGAAACCCTCACTTAGGGTCTCACGGCCAGGCCTCAGGGCAGCCGGGACAGGGGCTGAGGTGAGCCACCAAGCACTGGCCTGTCTTGATGCCCTCATCGCCAGACGGGGACTGCGTGGGCATCGTCACGCCATCTCACAGGTGGAGGAAGTGAGGCTCAGACAAGAGCCTCCTTGAGTTAGGGGAAAAGGCCCCAGCTCTGCTGCCGCCCCCTGCTGCCTTCTCCCCTGCAACCTGGGGGCCACACACCTACAAAGACACACCTTGGGCAGACCCCAAGGACCCAGAACTAGGGCCCCCTTACCTGGGTCCCGTGGCCTGCTCCCCGCCTGCATGCCGCCTAATGGGGGTCCTGTGGCTGGCCCCCAGGAGCACGGCTGGCCCAGCAGAGCAGATCAGTGTCGCCCAGCCCACCACGCCAACCGCCTGGGGCCCCATGTATATTTAATGATGTCTATTATTCCTGTTTTGTCTCTGGAAAGGAGTGAGCAGCTGACAGGGAAGGCAGGAACAGCCTGGAGAGCTGAGCAGTGGGCCTGTCCCACACTCCAGCCTGGCCCGAGGCCTCCCAGGGGAGCTTTTGGCCCCTCCTGGCAGCCACACGGTACCTGCTGCATCCACCCTAAAAGGCGCAACTCCTCCAGGAAGCCTTCCTTGCCACTCAGAGGTCCTATTAATAAATTCTGGCTCTACACTCACAAGCTGTGTAGCCTACAGGGAGTCGCACCCCATGGAGAACAGGGTGCTGTGCGGGTGGCCCGGTACAGCCCCTGGCATACACTGGGCACTCAGCGAGCACCTGGTGACCCCTCCACCCCTGGCCTCTGAGGCAACGGGAAATGCATCCAGCCACCTTGCTCTCACAGGGTAGCCTCCCTGCCATCCCAAGGGCTCTCACAGGGCCTCCTGGGGATGCTGCCTACCCTGGCAGCCAGACCCCCTCCAGAGGGCTGTCTGGGCCTGCAGACCCTGGCCAACCTCCTGGGCCCGTTCCAGCCTGAGTGAGGACCCCTGCGTTCTCCTTGCCACCCCAGGCTTGGGCCTGCACCACGGGCCCAGGCTACACCCACTTAGGCCGCCAAGCTCACTGCTCCCCCAAACGCCCACCAACCTGGCAACAGAGTTCAGCAAGCTTACAAAATGTTCCTTAGTCCAAACGGGAACGGTTTTTAATACTTTATTTCAGAAAGGAGAGTTGGGAGCTTAGAGAAAATACAGAAGTCTCCGCCAAGGGGTGCAGACCCAGGTCCTGGGGTTTTGTGCTGGGCAGGGGCTGCCCTAGAAGGTATGGGAGGAGGCACTTTAAGACACCACTCAGGCTGTGGAGGGTGTGAGCTGGGCCTTTGAAGCCACTACCTTCTGGTTCCCACCATGGGACAGCCCTTTGTGTGTGGGGGACAGGGGAGTTTCATCCTGGGAGGGCCCCCCAACCCTGAGTGCCAGAGAAGCTGGCAGGGGCTGAGGGAGTAGCAGGCGCCCTGACAGTGACCACCACCTCCAGGGACCCAGGTAGGCCCAGCTCCCTGCCCAGCACTAAGCATGAGTCCGTTAGGCCATGGTTGGGAGCAGCTGGGCAACCTGCCCCCTCACTGCCTGAAGGGGCTGGGGGTCCAGATGCAGGCCCAGGGCCCCAAACTCAGAGCCCCAGCAGAGGGATCAACCTTGGGAAATGCCCCGATCCTGCCCCTCTGCCCCAACACACTTCATCATCTGCCTACTGAAGAAACGTCTGGAAACCGCAGATTTGAGGGACCACTTCCTGGGGTGTGTGTGTTTGCGTTTTCCCTGTTTGGGCGATTGTGTGTCCCAGTGGGTCCGACTTCCCAGGGAGATGAGTCTGGTGGGCGGGAGGCCCGGGAGGAGCTGTTACTTCTTCACGATCTGGATGACATCCTCATGCTCCATGGTGTGGGTCAAGCCCACCCGCTGCGGGCTGTACTTGGTGCTGGTGCCCTGGGTGAGAAATGGTGGCAGAGGGATCATGTCAGCCTAGACTGGCCAAGGCCAAGGGGGATGTCACTGGAGGAAGGTGGAGGTGTGTGAACAGCAGGGGCCCCAGATAGCAGGACATCCCCAGTGGGGACCATTCCTGATCTCAAAGGTCAGGGAAGCCTATGTCCAGCATGGGTTGGCATGCACACTCCATGGAACAGGACAGACACGCTGGTCCCCACAGAAGAACAGGGACACTGAGCAGAGTGTGAATGCCTTGCTCTGAATGTTGTGTTGGGTCTGACCGTGCCTCCCACCCAGAGACTCACCCACACCAAGGCGTACTTGAACTGGCTGGCGAGAGACCGGTGGATGCGGTGGCACTGGAGGACAAAAGTGTCAGATCGGAAGACAAGGCTACACCCAACCCCACCCGAGCTTGGCCACACACCCAAAGCACAGGGGATGTGCCAAAAAGCAACAGTTCCCACGGCAGGTGTGGAGCACCAACAGTCCAGTCCTTGGGTCAAGAAATGACGCATGCTTGACTCACATGCAGCCTCCTAGTCCCAGCTGCAAGTGGGTCCCACTCCCACGCCTGCCCGGAAGCTGCAGTGCACGGTTAGGAATGTGCCCGCAGCCGTCAGAGCAAGGTTGAAGACCTGGCTGCTAGCGGCCCTCCGCCTGCCTCATCTGAACAGATGCTCCTTCAGAATGGGACAGGGTGACAGCTTGGAGTCACCACTGCTTGGTCACTGTCTCTTGGCCCTCCCAGCCCCAGCTGTGGCACATCACCCCGCCTCCACCCCCGAGATGGCGCCGTCAGCACTCCTGGGTAGGGAGGGAGGTCAGAGGCATCCCAGCGCTCTCAGGAAGCCGGAAGGAGACCCTGAAGGAAGAAGCCAGCCATTGCCCTGTCGTTGCCACGGTGATGGTGGCAGTCACAGTGGGGCAGGCAGCGAGAAGAAGACTGCTGTGTTGTTCCTTCTCCCACATGCCCACAAGTCTTACAGGGCAAAGACCAAACGGCTCAGCCCAGCTTCCCAGGGGAAGAGGCAGATGTCAAGCCTGCAAGAACACTTCCCTGACACATGAGGGAAGCCAACTGATTCTGGTCTCTTCTGGCCTATAAATGGGTTTTGTTTCATTCAGCTTGCCTAGGTCTGGCTGGCTCGATGTCTACCTGCTTCACCTTCTTTGGGTTTCTGTTGTCAGCACCGAGGTTGTAATGAATTTTGTGGGCAGGGCAGGCCTTTTACCTATAGCTCCTCAAACCTGGGACAGGTGAGTGTCCTGGAGGGAGGCACCTGGGGAGGGCAAGCTGGAAGGGAGGTGACGACGGAAGGAGCGGGCCTCTGTGGGACATCCCCCACCTCTCCTCACTCTCAGGCCCAGCACCTGTCGCCTCTGCCTGGCACTGCCCTCCTTCACTTGTGCCTCTGGGCCTTGCACCTATTATCCCTGCTGCCTGCAACACCCTGCGCTTCTTCCCAGGCACCTGTGTCTATAGCCTGCTGGGCTCCTGGCTCTCCAACAGGCCTGGGGGATGGAGCCTCCAACAAGGAGCTCCTTGTGAGTGACTGAAGGGATTCAGGAGGGTAATCTTGAGTCTCCTTGGCTCCTGCTTGGCGTGCTAACTTTCGAGCCCAGGCCCTGAGGAAGATGTGATGGTCTAGCCTCATTTACATTAGCACCTTGAGACCAGCACCCAGAGGCCACGGGCTGGGCTTGCTGAATGAACAAATGCATGCGACCAGACTGCAGGCCCACCCACCACTGTCCTTCTAAGGGGCTGCAGGGACGGCTGGGTCTCACAGTGTCCCTTGCCTCTACGATACAGATCCCGAGCTTGAGGAAAACAACATCTAAGAAAACAAAAGACCAGGAGGATGGCTGTGTGACCTGGGCTCTGGACCATCGCCTGCTCCTGCAGGATCATGTTCAGGTGACAGTGTTCTGGACAGGGAAATGTACTCATGCTTCCCAAGCCCAGAGCCTGTGGGCCTGTGCTTGCCTGCTCCCCTGCCTGGGGTACTCCCTGCCCCAACACTTTTTTTTTTTTGGAGACAGAGTCTCACTCTGTTGCCCGGGCTAGAGTGCTGTGGCATCAGCCTAGCTCACAGCAACCTCAAATTCCGGGGCTCAAGCGATCCTCCTGCCTCAGCCTCCCGAGTAGCTGGGACTATAGGTGCCCATCACCATGCCCACCTAATTTTTCTGTTTTTCGTAGAGACAGGGTCTCATTCTTGCTCAGGCTGGTCTCGAACGCCCAAGCTCAAGCAATCCTCCTGCCTTGGCCTCCCAGAGTGCTAGGATTACAGGCGTGAGCCACTGCACCCAGCCTACCCCAACTCTACACTGCCAGACCCCCCTTGCTCAACAAGCCAGCTTGGGGTCACCTCTGAGCTGCTCTCCTTACCTGTGTGCAGACCTGGACCCCACCACACCCCACCCCACCTGTATGTGTGACTTTGGGATTGGGTGCCTGGCATTTTCTGATCCCAAAGGACCCAGTCTGACAGGAACTGGAGCTATTTCATTGAGTGTTGATGCTCAATAAACCTGTGTTGAGTGCATGAAATATCTGAAGTCATCCTGGGTTGGGGGCAGGATGTGGGGGCAGGGAGGGGCGGGCCAGGTGGGGGGGTTGAGTGGGGGCCATGGGAGGTGGCAACTCTGAGCCCTAGCCAGCTCTGCCATTGGGGGAGGCGAGAAGGGGTCTGGGGGCCCCTCCTGGACTCCCAGTTCCAGCCCCACTGTGAGAACAGCAATACAGAAAGGCCCCAGGGCAGTTGCTCTCTTTGACCTGAACACTCGAATGGCAGTGGCCTTAGGAGCCCACAGCCCTGGGAGCAGGGTGACAAGACCACTGCTTATGGCATCTACCTAGTGCCAGGCAGCATGCTGAGTGCCTTCCACGCTGGACCTCATTCAGTGTGGCCTCCCAACTATCCAGGGAGGTGGGCAGCATCACCCCATCTCACAGAAGAGGGATGGAGCCTCCACACGCAGTTTAGGAAGGGGTGGTATGGACACGACCCCCGGCTGCCTAAATCCAGAGTCTGCCTCGGCTTCCAAGAGTGAGGAGAGCTGAGCTCAGCCCTGCTGGCTAGAAGTGGCCCAGGTAGAAAGGAGCCCCCAGGGGCCCGCAGAGCTCCCACCCCTTGTCTACGCAGGCCTGGTCAACTCACCACATGCTCCACAGAGGCTCCTTTCCGGAGAATGATGGCATCTGTGAAGTCTGGCCTCTCTGCAGGGAGAGATGGGGAGAGCATGTCGGCCACATATCATGGCCCTTGCTGCTTTGTGACTCCTTCCATGAAGGGAAGAGCTGGCTGCAAAAGCCCTTCTGGTCTCCCAAGCCTTGGCCTAACTTCCCCTGTGCTATGCAGCACACCTCAGTAGAGATCCCTGTGCCATCTTTTATGACCTTGACCTTACCACAGAGAATCAAAATAAACCAAAGTCCAGGATTCACACTGCCTGCCACCCATCAGCCGTGACAGCCCTGACAAAGCACTTGGAGCATCCAAACAGGCAGGGAGCAAATGGCTGTTGGAGTCTGGTCAGGGAAGCTGTGGCTCTCCCCTTGCAGACAAAGTTAGGGTTGATGCAAACTGCCCCAAACTCAGCCGCTGGGTCCCCGGTGTGTGTGTGTGTGTGTGTGTGTGTGTGTGTACTGTGGGGTGGGGACATAGGATGGCTCCCGTGGATTCAGCTGCCTAAAACTCCTGACGTGAGGCCTGCCCCTAAGGGGGAGCTCAGGAGGGCAGTGAGTGCTATAGCTGGTGGGGACTCCAGGCAGCCTTAGACCACTGCCTTCCCTGACCCCCAGGGAACGCTCAAGACCAGAACTTGGCATTCTCTGCCCTGCGGGCTCAGGCTGAGGTGGAGAGCAGTGCCTAACTTTGAGATGGGAAAAGTGCTGCCGGGCTGGGCTGGCACTGGAGCCTCCGGGCGCTGTGCGCAGGCCTGGCAGCCCCCTGGGCAGCGGGAGGCTCAGCCTGTTTCTTGGGCCACAGGCTGCCCAACTCACGTCCTCTCTTCTTGGTGTAGATGCAGGTCAGGGCCAAATACTCCCAAAGCATCTCCAGCAGGTAGTCCAGGTTCAGCTTCATGCCGCAGCTGCAGGGACGAAGGTGGCCAGTCAGGCAGGGCCCCCATGGGGTCGGAGGCTGGAGGTCTCTGCTTCTCACTGTTGGAGGGGACAACCTCCACTGGCCTGCACAGGTGCCAAGGCCAGGGTGGCCCCACTGGTGCCCATGGGGAAATAAGTCTGTTATTCTGATGGCAGCTTGACGCTTCAGCTGCCTCTGATCACCAAACACGGCCACACCCAACTGCTCAGTGTCTCCCCTGGGCCAGCGCAGCTGTGCTCTGTGGCGGGCCCACAGCATCTGTTACTGACTTGGGGGTGCTATGGGGAGACAGGCCAGGGGCCGTGATGGATCATGGGCAGAGGCTGGGAATGCCTGACATTCAGAGCTCACCCCTCCCCAAGAGGAGAGAGGGGCTGCCAAGGGGCCCAGGGGAGCAGCAGAGGTTTCAGCATGAAGAGGGAAGAACTCGGGCTCTAGAGGCACCCAGTCCTAGGGTGGACCCTGTCTGCAGCAGTGTGACCATGAGTGGTGTCCCGACCTTCATACGGCTGTTGTGAGCAGAAGCAGGTAAAAGTGTGGCAGGTGGCCTTGGAAATGCTCTTGTGCCCGAGGATGGCCATGTCCTCAGGCAGCCCCTGAAGGGCCTGGGATACAGCAGGAGGAGAATAGGAGCTGAGGTTGTTTCGTGGGAAGGACCCTGCTCTTTGCAGTGGTTGCAACACGCACAAAACGGCTGTGCTTGGCCAGCCAGGATCCTCAGCCGGCATTTGCACTGGCCACCCTCACTGGGTGTCTTGAGCATCTCACTTCTGGAAGCCAAGCCTCACTGTGAAGCTGCCGAGTGCCTTGTTTGAGCTGGGAAACCAGGAAAGTGGGGCACATGAATCCGTTTGCCCCAAAAGAACCCTGCCAGGCAGTAGTGGGTGGACCCTGCCTGCCTGAGAACTTTAGTTTCCTTTTCCCTCTGAGCTGTGATCAGACAGAAGCCACACCTTCGAGAGCACCACGAGTGGTAGGTTCACACCACTAAGCTAAGAAGCCTCTTAACCATTCAACCTGGGTTGATGAAATCCTTCTCTGTTTTCTTAACCAGAGCCCAACAGACATTGCCCACCATGCCCATGCCAATTCAGGGCTGGCTGGGCCAATGCCACCAGCTGCTATCAGGAGGGACCCTCCTGCCGTCTCTCCTTGGCCTTGTGAACCAAGTGCTCTGCCCTGGAGAGGAGACCCCAGCCCTGCGAGGGCAGTGTGTTGGTAAAGACTGTGCCGGCTTCTCCTCCCCACGGCCAAGGTGGTTGGGAGGCCTGACCTCTGGTTCAGAACCCAGAGATGGGACAGCAGAGCAGGATGGTGCAGCAGCCTCACCTGATGACCACACTGTTGGGTTTTCGGGCCAGGCGGTCCACTTCCTCCATGGAGATCTGGTCAATTTTGTTGTAAACCTGAGATTGAAAAGGTGGAGGTGGGTGGTGGGGAAGGGAAGAGGCAAAGTGGGAAAGGCCCTCAATGGGCCTGCACCTGCCCACAGTTCCTCCTCGGCTTGCCAAGGCACGGGGAGCCGAGCCTTCCTCCCCTTGCTGCCTCAGTGTGGCCAGTGGCCCCAGAGGGAAAGGCTGAGCTGGAAACCTGGTTTCAGGCTCTCCATGTCTGCAAGGCTCAAGCAGCCACCAAGAGGGAGTGGAGGGGAAGGGAGGGGAGGGATGGGAGAGTCCCAGGATTTGTGCTCCTCCCAGAAGCCTGCCTGATGTGGGGCGCAGAGGCCCTCAGCTGTCTGAGTCCCGGGAACTCATGAAACGCATTAGAGGAAAGACTGAGTAGTGCAGGGCCAGGGCTCCTCATGCTATGTGGCGCCCCTGGGGCGCTGGTGCCACTTACATACAGGCAGGGCATGTACACCCGGTTGCCCACGATCACGTCGATGAACTCGTCTGGGGAACAGTCTTCTCGGAAGAGCACTTCTGCATTGAAGATCTCTGGAGGGGTTCAACTAAGGGGGCAAACTGTGTGCCAGCAGCCCCTGTGCCCCCTCAGTGGAGGGCCCCAAAGAGCCGAGCAAGAAATATGTTTGCTGGAAGGGACCTTGGCAGTCATCTGCTTGTGAGATTTTACAAGATTTTAAAGCTTGGGGAGCCCTCTCATTTTCCCTCCTCTAAAGGAACCATAATATATAAAAGTTTCAATCAACAAGCAAAACAATCAACAAACTTAAATCTTCACTGTTAGGCAAGGAAAAAGATATACTTGCTAATGCACCTCAGTGGAACCCCGGGTTTCAGTGCCAGAAGCATGATCTGAAAGCTGGTCTAACCCAGCTTCTCCCCATGCAAGACTCTCTTCTGGCGGTGCTGTCCGGCCTCTGCTCGCACACCTCCAGTGACAAGGGGCTCACCACCTGTCCCACCATGAGATAGGTCTGATTCTAAGAGTTTGCCATTAGCCAAGTACAACTTTGCCTCTGAGGCCCCTCTGGAGCCCCAGGACCCAACCAGCCCCCAACAACACTTTAGAGCCCTCCACTCTCCCTGAGGCTGCTCCAGCTCAGGAACCCCCGGTCCTCAGAGGCCATTTCTCAGGACGCCCTGTCTTTCTTCCTGATGTCACCTGGCCATCACAGTGCCTAGTACTCGGTGAGGAGCCGGGAAGCCATTGTTAAGCCAGACTGCAGCCCGGCAGTCTAGAGCTTAGCAGGCACACAGGCAGAGGGAGACAGGAATTGCCTCGCTGGGCTTGAGCTTTCCTGGAGGCTGCTCAGGAGGATTGGGGTCTCTGAGCCAAGAAGCCTCCTGTCTCGTTAGCCATCCGGCTGCCCTGCCGCTGTGGCTGCCCTCCCGTGCCTCTCTTTGGAGGGAGGATACTGTATTCGTGCAGGATGAGCTGCACCAGCTTTTCAGAGCACTGGGTCAGTGTCACTGTCGAGTTAAAGGAGATGCCACCACCTTTCTTAGGCTGAAGAAGAGAAGGAAAGGGAGAGTTGCTGACCAAGGGGCAGCGACAGTGGTCCCCACGGCCGCAGGCCAATGCAGCCCAACCCTGCTGCAGCCTGGCCCACAGGCCAGAGGAGCCTCACCTTGAAGTAGATGTTGGGCTTGTGCTTGTTGAGGCGGATGCCCACAGACTCCAGCTCCTTCTCCAGCAGAGACCTGGGCAGAGCACCCCACGAGTCCCTCACAGGCTGCCCACAGAAGCTGCTTCCCCGTTACACAGGAAGCCCCTGCCTACCCAGAAGGGGACCAACTCTCTCCTCTGCCCGCTCCCCCAGCAACCCAGGGAACATCCCTTCCCAGCACCCGAGAGCTGCAGGGGAGCCTCTAAACTCCAATGCAGTTTTTTACAGTTCATGGGAGACTGGCCTGGTATATAGTTGGTGTGCATAGGCAAGTGGCATGAGCCCCCATGAGGTGACCAAACATGGGTGCTCCTCTGGTCCCTAGGAGCCCCCCCTGGCCTGCTCCTGCAGAGGCAGGCCTGGTGTGCCCCCAGCTGGCGGGCATGGATGAACAATGCTTCTGCTGCTTGGGGCTGGGCTCCTGGTAGGATCTGGGCAGTGACAGGGCACGCAGGCCTCTGTAGGCAGGAGCCAGAGCCAGGCCACGCTCCTTGGTCTCTAGCTGCAAGATTCTCATACTGGCTGGACACAGGCTCAAGGAGAGGCCATCCCAGGCTGGGTCTCATTGGGTTTAGTCCATGGAAAGTCCTGCCATTACTCCCATTGGTGAGAGGGCCACACACCCCACAGACCACCCACCATGAGCTGAAGGACACACCGGCTCTCCCCAGACATGTAAGCTTGCCCCATGCCCCACCCCACAGACCTCTGCACCTCTCCCTTGGTGGCATCCAGCATCATGATGACAACATCGGCTGTGCGTGCCACAGCGATCACCTGCCGGCCACGGCCTTTCCCTGGACAGGTGGAAGGGATGTGGTTATACCTTGGCAAGGCAACAGTGACATAGGCAGGACCTCTGTGACCCCGCCTGGCCCATGGCACCCTGAACTCCTGTCCTTTACAGACCTACCACATGCCATAAGCCACCCCCAAGCTGACATCCTTGGCCTTTCTCTTTCATCTACATGTTGTTATACTTACGGAGATTTATTTTAGAAGGAAACCCGACATCAGTGCCTTAAGTGCAATAACAGGATAATAACAGCTGTTTTGCCCTCACCATTCTGTGTGGCAGGCCCCAGGCTATGTGCACCCACATTTCTTCACTCAATCCTCAAAACTATGCTGTAAATTCAGTATTATCACGCCCATTCTACAGATGAGGTAACTGAGGCTTGGCTTAGAGATACTCAATCACTTGCCCAAGATCACAAAGCTTGTGTGGTGCCAGCATTTGAACTGAGCCTGTCCTTTCTGGAAAACGGGTAACAGAAACAGATCCGTGGTGATCACAACAGCCACACTCAATTCAGCAATCAGTAACAGAGCCCCACCCTGTCTCCCACACGTCCGTCCCTGCCTCCCACCTTGGGCTGCGCCTTCAATGATTCCAGGAAGGTCCAGGAGCTGGATGTTGGCGCCTTTGTACTAGGATGCAGAAGAGATAAACGGTAAAGGGGAGGCTGGGTCACCACGGGAAGGGCCTGCTTGCACCCAGGACACCTGCAGTGGCCCCACTTGCATGCTCAGGAGCTGTAGGAAACGCAGGTGTCAACCCATGGCCAAATCTGAGCCTTGTGGCCACCCGAGCCTGGTGCAGACCACAGACTATGAGCTCAGCAGCCACCTGGGGAGGGCTGGTGAGATTTCCCAGTCCCATAACACTCATCACCAAGGGTGACACTCTTCACAAATAAATTGCGTCCCTGTGGGAGACTCAAGGCCATAACACCCAGCTGCCCAAGGCAACCACCACCCAAGGCTCTAAAGTTTCATGGGAGACAGAAGGATCCAGCCAACCAGCAATTAGTGACCAGAGCTGGGGCAGTGGGGGAACACAACGGGGCACCAGGCAGAGCCGCCGTGTGCTGTCCTGACCTCCTGATTCCATGACCTGCCAGGCATCTCCAGGGTTCCAGCAGCCACGATCCTCAGAAGTGCCAGTGCTTGAGGGCAGAGCAGCTCAGTCCAGAGCCTGCCCCCATGCAGGGACACCCACCTTTAGACCACACACACACGATTCATGCAAGTGCACACGCAAGCACACACCTTTTCTGCTTCTGTGCCCAGCACACCCCACTTACTTCAATGACCCCAGGGATACACGTCAGAGTGGTGAACTCATAGGATGCGGCTTCACTGGCTGTGGAGGTCATCAGACTCAAGAAGGTGGACTAGGAGAAAAAGGAGATCATTGCACTGAGGAGTCTTGTCCCAGCCTTCTGGGAGAGTCCCTTGGAATTGGGTGCCTGCTAGGTGCAGGCACCTTGGGTGGGTGTGAAAAGAACCGCCCCAGCTGGGAGAGTTGCCTTTGGCCCTGCCCAGGATGGGACAGGCATCAGAGGGCTCCTCCTGTGTTCTTTGGAGGCCTCAGGCCTGTCTTGGGTGGACAAAGAGACTTGGTTTCTGCAGGATTTTTTTTTTTAGAGACAGCGTGTCGCTCTGTCGCCCAGACTGGAGTGCGGTGGTGTGATCAGAACTCGCTGCATCCTTAAATACCTGGGCTCAAGTGATCCTCCCGCCTCAGCCTCCAGAGTAGCTGATACTACAGGTGCACCACCATGCCCAGATAATTTTTTTAAATTTTTGGTAGAGATGGGGTCTTGCTATGCTGCCCAGGCTGGTCTCAAATTCCTGACTTTAGGTGATCCTGCTGCCTTGGCCTCTCAGAATGCTGGGATTACAGGCGTGAGCCACCGCGCCTGGCTGGATTTCTCACATAAATCAGGAGCCTTTCCCTATCCCCACACAACCCTCCAGACCCTTCTGGCCCCAAAGAACTTTAAGCAGGCAGCAGCCCCACAGTACTGGTGAAACCAGTACCCAGAAGCGTGAGATGTGTGAGGAGATGGCGATTTCCTGGTTTGAGGCAGAGATATCCTGGTAGCTGGCAGAAGAGAGGCATTGTGGGGAGCAAGGGGGAGGCAGAGGATCTGGATGTGACCACTCAGGCCACCATTCACTGTGGCTGGGAGTCAGAGAGACCTGGCTTTGGATCCCACCTCTGCTGGGGGACCCTGAGACTGGGCAAGAGACTACATCCTCTGAGCTTCAGGGTCCTTTACATGCAGAGTGGGCATCAACACAGTCCCTACCTTGAAGGACTGTGCCAGGGATTAAAAAGATAAGGCCCAGCGTGCCCTCCACTGGGAATATGGTAACATCTCAGCGATGGATGCTATGGCCAAGAAGGCCTGCCAAGCAGTGGGCATGGCCAGGAGGGGAAGAAGCCCAGCCCTGTGCCTCCCACCCCATCCTAATCATCAGGGACCCAGGAACAAGGAGCCCGAGACTCTGAGATGCAACAGGGCCAATGCTACCCAGACCCTGCCTCCTCGCCGGCACATCTCCCTCGCACACTCTCAGATCTCTGAAACCCAGGATGGGATGTGTGAAGGAAACACACTGAGCCCTCAAATTGAGAAACCCTCAGGCTTGGGGACCTCCTGGAAACTCGAGGAACAATGAAAACCTGGTAGAGGAGATAGATATGGATAGATGGAACAGCCTTGAAAACAATGGCTGCCGAGACACCAAGCAACCAACCTGGGGGACACCCCTGATCCTGTCTAGCCCCTATGGGTGAGAACCTGGGCCATCCCACGGTGGGAAAGCCCGTATTCCCAATAGGGCAGGTGGGATCTGCCACAGGGCTCAGACCCCAAGGGGCATGGCTCTTCTTAACTACAGTGGCTTCTAGCAATCAATCACTTTCCCTCTTTCTCTGATACACACGCCAATTATATAGGCAGAGGGTAAAACCAACAAAACAAAATGTTGCCCAGCCTACAGCAGGTACTCAAGAAATAGGTAGCTGTTACCAACTTCCCCTATGCTTGGCCCCGAGTAATGGGCTCAATACACATCCTTTTAGCTGCACTGACTTAGAAGCTGCTCCCCAGCATCTGACCCAAGTGCCCTGGCCACTGCTCACTTGGCCTGTGTTCCAGCAGCCTGTCCACTGGGCTCCTCGCTTCCACCTTGCCCTGTGCTAGCCTGCTATCTGCACAGCAGCCAGAGTGGTTCTGTTAAAAAGTAAGTCAGCATCCAGACTGTGGTTTCTAATATTCTCCAATAAAAGGAACCAGGGCTCCTTGGAGAAATGGCTGATTCTAGGCCAGGGCAGGAAATACACAAGAAGGGCCTTAAGCACCTTGCAGTGTCAGAAAGTGAGGAAGTGCTGGAATAACACAATGATGGGAGTACGGCCAAGAAGCCAACTGAAATAGTTCTAAAGCTAGAACAATCTGAGCATGAAAAGAACATGCTATGGTATTAGACCCCAAAGTATAAATATCCATGAGTACATACTGATATCAATAAATGATTGAATAAAGCAAATGAATGGGAGAAAAGAGACAAATCTCTCATGCAGAAGAATTTCGAACAGTTTATATAGACACAAGACACACCCACCTCAAGGAGGTATGAGTCCACACCATTAAGTGTGGGCTGCCCATAGTGACTTCCCTCCCAAGAGTGCAGTATGGTAAGGGGAGGAAACCTGACACACACCTCTTCAGTCAGGTGGTCAAGGTCAACAGCAACACTGATAACTCATGTTGATAGTATGTATCCTTAATATGTGATAAAAACAGCACTTCACCTCTGTGGTTTTCCTCTCTACACCGCAACCCCACTCACCGCAACCACAAGAAAAACATCAAACCCCAATTGAGGACTTTCTACAAAATACCTGACCAGTACTTCTCAAAACCGTCAAGGTCATCAGATCAAGGCATGTCTAAGAAACTGTCTAGAAGAGCCTAAGGAGACATAACAACCAAATGTGATGTGGCGTCCCAGGGCAGAAAAAGGACAGTAGGGAAAACCTATCCAAATAAAGTATGGACTTGAGCTATTAATAACAGATCGCTGGGTGGTGAGTAGAGACCTATAATTCCAGTACTCTGGGAAGCCGAAGTGGGAGGATCACTTGAGGCCAGGAATTCAAGACCAGCATGGGCAACATAGCAAAATGCTGTCTCTACAAAAAATAAAAAAATTAGCTGGGCCTGGTGGTGCATTCCTGTAGTCCCAGCTACTTGGGAGGCTGAGGCAGGAGGATCGCTTGAGCCCCGGAATTTGAGGTTACAGTGAGCTAGGATTGCACCACTGCACTCCAGCCTGGGCGACAAAGCGAGAGACCCTGTTCTCCCCGCCGCAAAAAAACAACCAAAATCCCAAAACCCAGATCAACATTGATTCATTAGGTGTGACAACTATATCATATAATGTAAGATTTTTAACAACAGGGGAAACTGGGTGTAGGGTAAATGGGAACTCCGCACTATCCTTGCAATTTTTCTGTAAATTTAAGACTATTCTAAAATAAGTTTATTTTAAAAAATCAATCAGATTATGTCTCTTTTCTGCTCAAAACCCCACAATGATGCTCATCTTACCACATAAATGTAAATCAATATGGATTTTACATTACACTGAGCAGCTTTCAGAAGAAATCTTCTAGAAAACTGTAGCAGCTTCCACTTCACTCTTCACTCCAAGCCAAAGTCCTTTGGGCAGCCCACAAGGCGCTGCCTCCTACTGCTCTCTCTGCCACTCAGTCAGACCAGCTGCCCTGGTGCTCTGGACACACCATCTGAAATGTTCTCAGGCAGGGCTCTGCAAGCTCCCTCACTTCCTTCAGGCTTCTGCTCAATATCTGCTTGACAGAAAGGCCTTCCCGGACCCCAGTGTAACTAGCAGGACCTCTGCCCCCACCACTTGCCAGCCCACTCCTCATCACGTGACGTGCCCCATTTACTGTCCCTTCTCCCCGAGAATGGGAGTTCTATGTGGGCAGAGAGAGAAGCCTGTCTGGTCCCTGCCACAGTGCCCAGCACAAAGCACATACTCCACAAACGTTTGTGCATGATGGCTGAGTTGGGAGACAGAGGTGCTATTTTTGCTGGCGAGAGGAAAGAGCGTTCTCTGTGTTAGGACAATAAACTCATAGGACCCAACACTGGGGGAGGCCGGGTCTTCTGTCCCTGAAGCTAACCGGAAAGGCGGTGAGGGGAGGCACAGATGGTCATCTGTTTGGGAGATGACCTCCTGCCTTCCCCGACAAGGCCCACACTGACCATCACTGACCTTACCCACAGAGGGAAATCCAATCAGCGCCACACGGGCATCACCCGACTTCATGACATCGAAGCCCTCTCCTTTGGATGAGGCAGATTTGGATGGTTCTAGGAGCTGGGCCCGATACTTGGCAAGTTTTGCTTTCAGCAGGCCCAGATGATACTCAGTGGCTAAAGGACATAAAGGAAGAGAGAAGGTAAGTGTCCAGAGTCTCCAAGCCCAGCAGGTCAGATGGGACCCCACACATGACCAAGTGCTGGCTGGGAACATCGAGACCACATGCAATCATCATCAAGGAGACAGGAAAGAAAAACCACTCCTCTGCTTAAAGGGCCCCCTTAGCTTCTCACTTCATTTAGACTAAAATCTAGTCTCCTTGTTGAGATCTCACCACCCTATGTCAGTGGTCCACAATGGGGGCAGCACTTCTCCCTGGGGGGCATTCTGGAAATTCTGGGGGATGTCTTATGTTCACTCTGATGGTGAAGTCCTCACTGGCATCTATTGGACAGGGGCCAGAGAAACCAGCTGCCCTACAAGAGGAGTCAGTCCTGCACAACCAAGAACTGTCCAGAGCCCCACATGACTGCTCAGGTCCCAAAGACACCCAGAGGGAAAAGCTGGGTTCAGATCACCAGGGCCTAGAACCTAGCCCTATTCACATATGAACACAGGGCACTTTTTGCAACGTTAATATACACTGAAATTCCTAGGAATGCAACTCCTGTGCACATAAAAGGGAGACTATATTTGAAACTTTACCTCGAGCTGCTCACCATCCTGGGATGCCAAGCTGTCACAGCAGTGCCTCGTGCAAGGTATCTGAGTGGCCAATACAACTGGTCTGCGTCGTGTCTGCCATCCCTGGTGATTCTACCCAGAGGGATGAGCATCTCACTGCTTCATTATAACTTCACTACGTTTTGGCAGCACCCCAGCATTTACATATTGCAATAAACACTTTTTCCATTATAAATTACTCTCCTTTTCTCCTACTTTATCTTATTATTAGGGCATTACATTGATTTTTTTTCAAATTCTGTGAGTACATAAGTTATACTATTGATGAGGAATTCGATTTCGGAACAATAAAAGGGGCATTACAAAATCTGCTATAAAAGGGGGCTGTGATTGAGATTGAAAATCAGGACCCTAAGTAACCTGGCCCCTGGCTACTTCAACACATCTCCCACCACTCTCCCTCCTCTACTACATTCCAGACACAGGGCTTCTTTTTGCCCAGAACATGCTGACCTCACTCCTGCCTCAGGAGCACTGCACTTGCTATTCCCTCCACTTCAATTAGATCTTCCCGGAGCTGGCTGCTTCTCACCATTAGAGGCGCAGTTCAAAAAACACCTTTTCAAAGAGGCCTCTCCCGCCCAGCCTTGCGGGGCAGTGTCATACAGAGTTTGAGAGCTTGTGTTGGAATCCCATCCTGTCATTACTGGCTGTTTTGCTTTGGAAAAGTTACTTAATCCTCTTGTGTATCAGTTTCTTAATCTACAAAATAGGGATGTTAACAGTAATAACTATTTCATTAGATTTCTGTGAGGCTTAAAGAAAGCACTAGGAACACTGCTTAGCACATAGTAAGCACCCAATAAAAGTTGGCTATTATTATCCACAGTAAACCCCACCCCTCTGCCTCATGATCTTGTTTACTCACTTGATGGCCCTTATCACTTTTTGAAACTATTTTGTTTCTTTACTTCCCTGGCTCCAATAGGTCAGGAACTGTATACTGTCATGTATCCCCAGATTCTGGCACAGGGCCTGGGTGCTCAGGAAATGTCTTAGCAAGAGAATGAGTGAACTGATGGTGGTGAGAAAGGGTCAAGAATGAGTTCCGCAATTGTCAGGTTCATATAGCCTTCCTGTCATCCTAGCTCATAAAATTGTGAGCATCTCTGAGGGGAAGGACTAAGTCTTAATCACCTTTACATCCCTTTCATTCACTACTGCCAAAGCGGCAGCATCTCTAGCCTCCCCTAGGCCTCCCTGCTACTTTCTCTCGGGCTTGTAGATAATATTCCACACAGCAGCCAGAGGGAACTTTTAAAACAGAAATCAGACGAGTCTCTCCCCTGCTTAACACTCTCCACTAGCTCCCACTGCCCTAGAACACAACCCAGTGTCTTTCCCATGACCTCTAGGGCTCTGCATGATTGGCCCCCTCCTCTCCCATCAGTGCATCCCAGCATCAGACCTGTTGATCCCTGAATACACCAAGTTTGCTCCTAGCTCAGGGCCTTTGCACTAGCTGTTCCTTCTGCTAGGAATAGTCTTCCCCTAGATCTATGCATGGCTGGTTCCTTCTTCTCATTCATGTCTCAGCTCAAATGCCCCATCCTCATGGTGGTCTTCTCTACCATCCTACCTGAGTAGGCCCTGGCCCCACCCCACCCCCAACATTCTGCTACATTACCCTAGTTTGTCTTCGTAGCATTTATTGCTCGATGAAATTATCTTATTTATTGGGTTACCAGTTTACAGAGTGTCGACTAGAAGGTCAGATCCAAGGGCAGGGATGTGCCTGCCTGTGTGTCCACTGCTTTAACCACCATACCTAGCACACAGTAAAGGGATTTACAAAATGAATGAGTCATAGAAGCCCCCCAATTCCTCACTCTTCAGACCTAAATGGAGCTAAGGGAGGGCAGACACTAAGACCAGCCACCTAGCATTTCTTGCTTCCCATTCCTGCAAGCCTGAACCTCACAGGACTGGCCAGGCACTGGCCTAGCCAATCGCCTGTCTCATTACTCCACACGCCCCCTGCTGATTTACATTGTTCTTCTTACTGTCCCTGGCAGTACCTCCCACCTGGAATGCCTCCCTGTAACAACCAGCTCAAGTCCCACTTCCTCCTGGTCTCACCATTCTTCTCGGAGCTCCTCCAGCCCTTATAATCTGAAGTCCAGATTTGATGCTTCATTGTGTGCTATCTATGTCGGGGTGCTTACTTTAAATATTGAGTGCGCGCCATGTGCCCAGTGCTTTGCAAACGCCACGTAATTGAACTTAGCCGTGGGCTAAGATGGAGTGGGGGTGATTATCCCCATTTGTAGATCAGGACATTGAGGCTCCAAGAGGCGAAGTGACTTTCCAGTGTTTCACAGCAGATACGAGGTGGAACTGGGGTTCAAACCCAGGCCTTCCAGACTCCAGAGTCCTGATTCCCTCTGCCCCAGCGGGCTCCTGGCTGCTGGGTGAGGCTATTCCTGAGACGTCTCCTCTTGCACCTCCCAGCGCAAAAGGCAACAGCAGGAACTCCCCAGCCTGGCCATCAGGAGCCTGGGGTTTGTACACCGGCCCTGGCTCTCTCTGGGTCAGATGCTTGCTCTGTGACTCGGGACTTCTCTACTCGGTCACCCAGTGTGGCACCGATCAGATCTCTTGGTGGCCATTTGCCGTCAGACCGGGGCGTGAGACTCGCTCCCTTCTGGCCCTGCCCTGGGCGCGCTGGGCGTCCTCACCACTTCTCTGCGGCCTCCAAGCCTGCCCCAGCTCTACCACTGGAGTTGTTCCCCCATTTTCCAGACAGGAAAACTGAGGCGAGCAGAATGGAAGGCCCCGCCGGGCCGGCCCTCACCCTTGTTCTTCTGCGTCCGAGCGATCTCCTTCTCGATCTCCGATATCTTCTCCAAGATCCCCATGGCAGCGGCAGAGCTGGGGGCGCCGACGGCGACGACGGCAGCACCGGGAATTCCGGTCTGACGGCGGCGGCAAAGCAGTGCGCACCCGGAAGCTACGGAGAACAGCGTCCTTGTGGGCTCCCGGTGCTCCCGGATTCACAGTCCGGGCAGGCAACGTCGAGCGCAGGGCCAGACACTATCAGTTCCGCCTGCGGGGCGGGCCGGGCTGGGACCGCTAGGCCGGGCGGGGCCTGGCGGGGGCGGGGCCGTGTCGTACTGGGCCCGGATAAGACTGGCAGGAGCCGGGCGTGGAAGAAAGAGAATATCCCGGTGATGAGCCTTGAACTGCGTGTCCCTCGGTGCAGCTGACTTTGATAGTGTAAAGGAAAAGGACTAAGGTGAAAGCCTGGTGGCTCTCATTTTGTATCGAGGTTAAAAGCGAATCCCCATTACTACCTTAACCAACCACTACCTGCTATCAGATGCCTCCCAATATGGTGCAGTATAAAAGTAGACGGCATCGCCTATGTGGGATTCTTGCCAGAAATACTGTACCTGAGTTTAGATATGAGTTTAGACACGAGGAAGCATCAGATGTCGAAAGTGAAACATTTCATAAGGCAAGTCGCCTAGGCTCTTCAAAATTGTCAATGACTGGGAGGAAATAGGCAAGGGAATTGTTCTAGAGTAAAAGATGTTAAATACAATGTGTGGAACTTGCTTGGATTGTGGGTGAAAAAGTGGAAAAGCTGCTATAAAAAGACATTCTGATCTAGGCCTGGTGGTGCTCTCCTGTAGTCCCAGCTACTCGGGAGGCTGGGGTGGGAGGGTCGCTTGAGCCCAGGAATTGGAGGCTGCAGTGAGCTATGATCTGCACTCCAGCCTGGGCAACATATCCTGATCCCATATCTAAAATAAATAAATAAATAAAAATTTACAGACATTCTGAGGACAACTGGGAGAAATTTATGGATTGGGTAGTGAATATTATGGAGATATTGCTAATTTTCTTGGGTGTGATTACATTGGAGAATGTCTTTATTCTTAGCAGATGCACATGCAGGATTTAGGGGTTGTTTTAGTATGCTTGGGCTGTCATGAAATACTATAGACTTGGTGGCTTAAACAACAGATACTTATTTTCTCACAGTTCTGGACACTGGAAGCCTGAGATCAGGGTGCCAGCATGGTCAGCTTCTGGTGAGGGCTCTCTTCCTGGCTAGCAGAGGGCTGTTTTCTCATTGTTTCCTTGCATGGCCTTTCCTCAGTGCATACTTTCAGAGAGCAAGCTCACTGGTGTCTCTTCTTACAAGGCCACTAATCCCACCATGAATAGTACGGCATCCCCATGAACTCATCTAACCCTAATTACCCCTATAGGCCCCATCTCCAAATACCATCACATTGGGAGCTAGGGCTTCAATATGTGAATTTGTGGGGCACGCAAACATTCAGTCCATAATAAGTGTGAAAGTTCATGATGTCTGTACCTTACTCTTGAGCAGTTCAAAGTATGTATGTTTAAAGAAAGCATACTAAAGTAAATGTGGCAATATGTTCACGACCGCTGAACCTGGGGGAAGGGTATATGGGTGCCAGTGAATTATTCCTTCAACTTTTCTGTATGTTTTTAATAAAAAGTTGGGGAAAAGGAACAGGTCCTTGGAAATCACACTACCTGTGTTCTAATTCCAGGTTCATAACTGTGTGAGCTTGGTTAAATTTCTTAATCCCTCTGAGCTTGTTTCTATATCCTAAAAATGGGAATAATACAGTTGCTATAAAAATGAAATTAGATAATGACTGTAGAGCACCTGGCATATAGTTTGCTTGCTCATAAGTTCTGTTTGAAAGCCAGAGCCTTTGGAAGTCACTTCTCGTCTGTCCCTCATCCCTCCTCAGATTCAGCCCATATTTATTAAGCACCTATGCACCAGGCTATGGGCTAGGTAGGAACTTGTGCAAGTTTTGACCTTGCCACTCTCATCTGCATTTTACAAACTGAGGTCACAAGCTATGCAAAGTGGCCCAGTGCTCAAGCTATTCAATGGCAGGGCTGAGATCTGAACTTTCAATTCCAAGTCCAGTGACTCCAAGGTAATGTGACAGACTGTAGGTGGAATATACATGTATGGTGTTTCTGTAAATGAAGATGATGATAGAGGTGAGAACAATCTGGGAACTGGAGAGGTCTGTGAAGATGTGGAGGCCTGAAGAGCCCTGGCCCAGGAGTGGGTCTGTAAGTCCTCTCTGCCTCCAACTTCTACATGATGTGGCTCTCAGGGTCTGCTTTACCACCACCCCTGTGCCCACAGAAGCATGCTCACTTCTAGTTAACAGTTGAGGAAATGGAAGAGTTTTGGAAAACGACTCACCTTCCAAGAGTCCTGGCATCTTTTCCATTGTATCTGCTTCTGTGACTATCCTTGTGGGCCTTGGTTTCTTCACAAGTAACATGGGAATTGTGCCTATGTCAAGGGTCATGGGAGATGACCGCACATCAAGCTTCCTCTAGGCAACCGGCTCTCCTGCTTGCCTGGTCTGGGTCCTCCAAACCCTAACCTGGGAGGCCAACTATAAGCCTCGCTGTTCATGCTGCCCAAGGAACCCTCAAGATGGAGTTTATATGTTTTTGGAGAGGCCGCTACTAGAACTATAGAAACATTTGATTTGTGCATCAAAAGACACTATCAACAGAGTGAAAAGGCAATCCACAGAATGGGAGAAAATATTTGCAAAAACAACCTGATTAAAAAATGGGCAAAGGACTTGAACAGGAAGTTTGTGTTTAATGGGTGCAGAGTTTCAGTTTGGGATGATCGAAAACTTCTGGAGATGGAGGGTGGTGATGGTTGCACAATGTGAACATACTTAATGCCACTGAATTGTACACTTAAAAATGGTTAAAATGGTAAATTTTATGTACATTAGTTATATATATATTTTACCACAAGAAAAATAAAGCATTTCAAACAAATTCTGGCAAAGTGGATGGGGGCAAATCTGGACTTCACCATTTGCAATCACAATTATCTAATTGGGACAGCATTCCTCACTGAAATTCATTGATTTATTGAACAAATATTTCTAGAGCACATATTTTTTGCCAGATGACTCCTAAAAGGATGGTGAACTTGCTGGGTGCCTGTGGGTGGGTCAGGTAACTCAGGTCTACCACCTCACTGTGGAATGGAGGAATGGAGGCAGTGCCTGTCTGCTTGATCAAATTGGCTAATGGAGCTGTTGGCCATTCAGCTGGTATTTGGTGGGCATGACCCACTGGGTCCTGTGGATAGAGAAATGAATGACACACCAGCCCTGCTCTCAGGGAGGTCAGAGCTGGGCTGGGGAGCTAGATCAGTGAACAAAAAGATGGGAAGTCCAGAGCAAAAGATAGAATGGGTACAACCCTATTGTATGTGAGAAACGTCACATTATTTCTTGTTTCATGACAAATGGGTAATGTGCCAACATTGTAACAAGGTTTGAGGGAGGCACATCTCACACATGATCGTGCAAACCCAACTATCACACTTATGAACTATAAAAGGATTGCATTATTATGATGATGATGATGTAGAGATGGGGGTCTTGCTACATAGCCAAGGTTGGCCTCAAACTCCCACTCCTGGGCTCAAAGGATCTTCCCACCTCAGCCTCCTAAATAACTGGGACTATAGATGGATGCCCCTACGCCTGGCTTATTTTTAAAAATTAATTTCAATTTTCAACCCAACTCTTAGTTGCCATATAGACATACTGGTAGGAAATTCAATCTTAGTCACAGCTGGGCCTTCCTCTCCAGTCTAAACTGGGTAGGCCCTGAAGACGTCATCCATCCTAATCAACAAATGAGCTGCTCTGCTCCCTGGGTAGTGGCGGGGAGCTGCTGGGGGTGGCGCTGTGACCGGGGAGGTGTGATTGGCCCTGGGGGCTATCCCGCCGGGAAGCCTCTAATGCACACATGTGGTTCAACAGAACCTCTTCTCAAGGGGATGGGTGTCAGTGAAGCCAGTCCTAGAATACACCAACGCCCTGTCCCCCTGTGCCTTGGCGTCCACCAAAGGTAGGGGCTACCATGTTGGGGCAGGCTGTGGGGAGCATGATGTACCCGTGATGCAAATATCCATTTTTACCTGGGGCATTTTCCGGAGGTTGACTCTGATCCAGGAAAAGGAACATTTCAATCCTAGTTGGGCACACTTCAGTGAGGCTGCAGCAGACTCAGACATCTGGAGTTGAGGGTCAGCACGTGGGGCTGTTTGTGCTTTCAAACTGAGCTGTGCTTCTGTGGCGAGTTAACATCTGAGGGCTTTAGATCAAGCTTTTGGACTGAAATCCAGGAAACAAAGCAGGCAGACTCCCTACATACTGACCTGCGGTGCGGCCAGATGGTGTCCGCTTTCTTACAGGAAGCTTCGTTGTCTCTGCTTTCTCACCTACTTTCTCTCCCAAACGTACTCTGCTCTCTTTTTGCCCCACCATTCCATGAAGGCTGCTCTCCTCAAGGTCAGAAGTGACCCTCACACTGCTCTATGCAAAGATCAAGACAGCATCAGTCGACAGTTGATGCTTCCTTCTCCTGTAACCTCCTGTGGCTTCTAGAATGCCAGCTTGCCTTCTATCCCACAGGCTTTTCCTCTTCTTGTCTGTGAACTTTTGATGTTGGAGGGCCCCAGAGCTCCATTCTTAGCACCCCCTCTGTCTACACTCACCTCCTTGGTGATCTCATCCTGTCTTACGGCTTTAAATACCCCACCTAGATGCTGCCAGAGCCCACATTTTTATCTCCAGTCGAGACCTTTCTCATTCATTTCTCCTGAATTCCTATATCCATTACCACTTGGAATTCCCATGCTTATCTCAGACTTATCATGTCCAAAGCAGAACTCCTGTTCTTCCCCAGACCTGTTCCAGCCACAGTTTTATCCCACAGAGCCAGACCTGCTCACCAAATCTAGTTCCCTCTCCATCTAGGTGCCCAGCTGGGCCCCGTTTCCCAGCCCCTTTGCAAATGGGTGTGGCCTTGTGAATGGCCAGAAGCCACACTTAGTGCACCAACACCACAAGCCTGAAAGCCTCTCCTTCCAGTGGGGGAGGTTCGCTTAGTCACTCTCAAACTTTCCTGCACATTAGTCACCTGGAGCTTTAAGAACATCAACAGGTGCAATAGGGCTGCCCTGGGTACTACCTGAGATAAGAATGTTAAACCATTCCCAGGTGATTCTCATGTGCAGCCACGTTCAATTGTGGAGAGGAACAATGATTAATGCATTGAAAAATGAAGCAAGCTGAAAAACCAAAAGGAAAAAAATAGCAAAAATAAACTTGAATTCAGCATATGCTTCTGTACAAATGAAAAGCCTTACCTGTTTTTCATGCTATGTACAACTAGGGAGTTTCAATCTCTAGAGTCTAGATGTTTGGGAAGAAAAATCTGGAGGGAAAAGTTGTTCAACAGCAATCTTTAGCCTCCCACCCCCTTGAATATCAAAGCCAGCTGCCTATTTCATTACCGAGCAATTTCAGTGAGTCCCTTCTCAGGTACAGTTCAGATCAGTGGAGACAGTGTCATATTTATAATTTTCCTTTGTCCCGTCTTGGAGTTGGTTTCACACTTAACCTACACAATTTCCACAGTTTCTACTGTTCCTATCAATGGTGTAAAAACAAAGCCAACTAAAGGTTAAAAATTGAGGATGTAAGAATTGAGATGTTAAAGCCGGTTTTGCTGGCTGTTCTAGACTATTAGTTCCTTGAGGGCTGGGAGACATTTTGTCATCCCCAATACCTAGAATGCTGCAGTGCGTGCAGTGAGCTTCAGTAAGTATTTTAACATTACTAAGCAAAAATAACACTTATGTTTTGCATTTTTAGAACTTACTAAATGCTTTTGGGAGCATCTCCTTGAATCGTGAACAATTCTTTGGTCCAGGAGAAGCTGTTCTTCCCCCTTTCCATGTGAGGGAACTTGGGCTCAGACAGGTTAGCTGATGCACGTGAGGGCACGTTAGGACCTAAAGGTAGATGGGGGAACCCAGGACTCCCATGGCTTTTCTACTTTAGGAAAGAAACAACAGTGGTGTCTTAAACTGTATGAGTCCAGCATTGTAAACAGTCTGTTACCTTCTTGACACTGTGTCTCATGGGAGAAAAAAGTTCGTTACCATTGTTTAGACAATATGAGATCAGACAATACTGGACACACATAGGGGAGCTCTGTCCTCCCATTGATGTAAATTCCCTTAGCATTTCAACTTGCTTAAAAGTGAGACCTTTTTCAACACTTTAAACAGTTCCTTGAAAACGCAAACATTTCTAGCTATGTCCCTTGGTGCCGCTCAGGGAGGTGGTACCTGAAACCACACAGTGTGGTTTGTCAGAATCAAGTGATGTGGCTGAATTAGGGGCCTTGCCCTTTGCAAGACATCTTCTTTGAGGACCACAATCACAGCCAAGAACAGCCGGACTGCACTGCCTGTTCCAACACCAGATCGCGAAGCAGGCAGTGAACAGATAACTCTATCTGCACGTTTTCTGTGTTAAATAAAAGTATAAACCCTTCACACATGCAAAAAAAAAAATGCTTCCACATTTCTGAAGAAACACAGAAATGAACAAAAGTAAGCTCAAACAGAAGTGATAAGCAGCTGAAAAAACCTTCGGAAAGGAAAGGAAGGAGCAACACGACCACTGAAACTGTTCCCCAAGAGCGCCTTCCCTGCTCCCGTCCACAGGTCTCTGGCCAGCTCTGGGAGCTCCACAGCCAGGAAGCAGAAAAGGATTGGTTCCACGAGACACAGGACAAGGTCTCGTTCACTATTCCTCCCCACTAGAATGTTAAGTTCCACGGGAGGGGTTTATCAGAACTCAAAACAGCGCTAGAACATAGTAGATGCTTCATTTATGTATCTGTTAGATAACTGTCTCTGGGATCTCACCAGTATACCAAAGTATGCTGTTAGCATTTAGTATATTACCCATATTAAAGAAGTATCCTATTTTTATAAGACTATTTTATCAAACAAAAGCTAATTTTTCAAATATCTTTTAAGCAATTAATGGGATATTCGTATAGTTTATTTTCCTACTGATGTTACATATAAATAGATTTCTTATATTTACGTACTCTTCCATTTCTAAGATCAATTCTCTTTCAACATGCAGGATTATTTTTAACATACTATGTATTAAATATGATTTGCTAGTGTTTTATTTATAATTTTTTTTTTTTCCAGACAGAGTCTCACTCTGTCACCCAGGCTAGAGTGCTGTGGCATCATAGTTGCTCACTGCAACCTTAAACGCCTGGGCTCAAGTGATCCTCCTGCCTCAGCCTCCCAAATAGCTAGTACTACAGGCGTGTGCCACCACGCCTGGCTAATTTTTCTTATTTTTTGTAGACATGGGGTCTTGCTAAGTTGCCCAGGCTGGTTTTGAACTCCTGGCCTCAGCAATCCTCCCATCCTGGCCTCCTAAATTTCTGGGATTACAGGCGTGAGCCACTGTGCCTGGACTTAGAATTTTTATATTAACATTCAAAAGTGGAATTGGTCAATACTTTTAACTTTCTTACTCCTTTTTGTTAGATTTTATCTTTTTATAAATACATGAAATAGCAAGTGTTTTATGCTCTAGAGCAAGTGATGTAGCAAAGAAATTACCTGTTCCATTAAAGACTGAAAGAGCTCAATAAAGTTATTTAGTAAAAAAAAAAAAAGGAATAGGACAAACTCACTGCTTAAATACCTTTATTCTTTTTTAAAAATTATTTGGACATTGATAGCTCTGCAAAATACTTCTCCCCATCCCAAACCCTCAAACCCTTTCCACATGTCCTCCATAAAGAAACAAAATATTTGTACTTTGTACCCATTCAAATCTAATTTTTAAAAACATTTAAGATTCAAAATCAAATATTATTTTTCCTTCCCAGAACTTGTTAGTAATTTTAAACCACAATGCAACATACTTAATGGCATTTCTTTTTAAAAATTAGCTTATCAGACTATTTTATGAGGAAAAAAATCAATTCAAGGCCTTAGTGAGAACATAAATTCTCTGTTTCTGAAAGCAAAAGATATTGGAAAAACCCCTTTGCTCCCCTGGAGTTTATGATTTCATTACCAACAGAACCAGCACACAGATTGACTTTCTACTTAATATTAGGCATTGTTTCATTACTTTTGGACTGCAGCTGAAACGCTATCTTAAACTTTCCAAAGATGGATTGGTGGAAGTCCACCCAGGAAGAGGGCTGAGGCTGGGGACAGCAGAATGGAAGCTTTCTGAGCAGTGGATAAGAATGGCCAAATCCCTCAGGCAGGCTTGTCTGGGTGCAGGGAGATGGTGGGAAATCTGCAATCTACACTTATTTCTTAATGATGGATACAAGTGTCAGCCAAAAATATTGCACATAGTATTAGAGGCATGTGAACCACTGAGAAGGTTCAGGAAAGCATAAATGTGGATGAGGATGATTCCCCAGAGTTCCTTCAGGAACAGACAGAAAGAAAAGAAGGAGTTGATGTTGGTCATTTGGGAGTTACTAAGAGGAGGTGGAAAAATACTTAATCCCTTCCCTATCCTCAGCAGGCAGACTTTAAGTGAACAAATCTTCATCACAGATGTGTCCAAAGTAGAAGTATCATTTCTTCATTTTTCCCAGTACAACTAACTGGTGCACTTTATTAACTAGCTAAAAGGGAAGGAAGAAAGAAATTCTACAATAGGACCTGGACTGTCTGGCTACAACACCAGCAGTGTCTGCAAACATCCCCCCTCCCTCCTCGGAGGCACGACAAGCCCCCAATAAGCTCCAGGGATGACCTCTCCCCTCAGTGCTCTGAGGAGGCAAGGAGGCTCACAAAATGCAGAAGGTATTGCTTAGCATGCCAGGTGAGCAGGACTGAGGAGAAGCGTGACGGCCTGTGCTGCAGGGAGAGGCCAGCACGGCCCTGCGGCCCCCTTCACACCTCCATGACGCTGTCACTTAACTGAAGCCACAGTGAGTGTCTCCCCGTGAGTGTGATCAGCTGGGTTTGAATAGAGCCAGCTATTCTGATACCTTGTCGAGTTTTAAGATTGAGGAAACTTTTCTGATGCATCTCTGGGAATGGATGTGAATTATTTTTCCCCTTAAGAGGCAACATTTTAGGGATCCAAGGCCTGCCCTTACTGAATTAGTGGGTTGCCCCTCTGTACACAGTCCTGGGACTGCAAACTTTAGATATCACAAGTGCCCACTGGCTACTTTCCCAAATACTTCTCCCTTAAGGCTTCCCCTAACATTCAGTAACATACAGTACATATGTCAATAAAAGGAAAGTCACTTCCTAATAAAAAATCGTCCCCACCTCTCGTCTCATCTCACTGTAGGGCTTTACGCTCTTACACCACCCATGGACACACAACCTCCAGGTTGCTTTGCTCCTGTGGGTTATAATGCTATCTTGTTTTTAAAGCTTTTTCTCTTGTATTCGGAGTAAATCTTGTAAACCACCAGAAAATGCCAATTCCCCAAAGCCCGGCCCGTATTTGCGGGCTACAACTGATACCAACCTATTAAGCTTTTAAACATTAAAAAAACAAAAAACAAAAATGGCACACACACACACACACACACACACACACACACTTTGGCACATGAGCCTCGCGTTATTTGAGCGTGTTCATGTCTCCCGCCCCTCCCCACCCCGTCCCAACATTTCAGAGTCACTGTTTTTGGAGAATCACGACCCCTTCTGCCTCATGGAAAAGGTGGCCATGAAGTACTGTTGTTTTGAGTAGCAAAAGGAGGAGGTACAAATGCTAAACTGGCCCCAAAAACAGTTCTTGTGTTTAGCACTATAATTTATGCAATGCTGCAAAACTTTTGTACCAGGATGCCTAGTTTCAAAACTGCTGGTTGATTAAATATACATATACATATAGATATAGATATAAAAATTACTAAGTCAACATTTGCTGTTTTCAATGTGAAAACGATAAAATGTAATTCTGAATAATTGTGCATTTGCCATAGGGTCCTCGTTAAAGGTACCATAAAAATAATTTTGTAATAAAAAAACTCTTATTTTTAAGTTTAGTATTGCCCTCAAGTTCAAAAGTTTGGAGCAGATGTACTGAGTAAGCAGGACTGGAATCTGTTCCTGCCAGGGATCTGGAAGCCTCATGTTTAGTGATCCCGACGGCAGGCCCAGGGAACCTTACTGTGAACAGTGCCAGGCTCGGCAGCACCTGTTGGCCCATGAAGCCATCAGAACTGAAGACTGAGGCGGCCCAGCAGGGACCATTTGGCCTCCGCCTCTTGCCTCATTGGTGGCAGATGCTGCTGCGGCTCGCCAGCTCCCTGTACAGAGCTCTGGGGGCACAGAGGTGCAGGGGCTCTGCCTTCTCTCGAGCTACCAGACAAAGCAACTGGGGGAGGGAGGCCTGGGCCCACTGAGCACCAAGGCTAAGGGTGATTGGGAGCAGTTCTTCCACTTGGCTGGAGGTGGGATGGAGGAAAGAATGGGCATTTCAGTGATGCAGAAGTTAGCTGTGCAGGAAGGAAAAGTGCGTTTAAGGTAGCTTAAAAACAGATGAAAACCAAACTACCAGGGAGAGGGAGGAAGAACGGAGACCACTCCCTTCACCTGCCCCGCCGGTCCGCCACGCTCCTTGGATTCCGTGGGTTCACACTCATGCCTTCTGATGCGAGTCTGCTCGCGAAGAAACAGGAACACACTTCTCCTGGTTCTGGCAGGTACACAATTTTCTCAGCAAAGTTCTTTTTGCCAAGTTCAGTTTTATTTGGTTGCTGTTCTGAACCGCTGTCACCGGAATTCATAGATAGGTGCACTGTGTTCAGGAACGTGGGTTAGATTGAGGGACTGATACCTGCATGGGGGAAGAGACAGAAATGGGAGGTAGTCATCTAATGCACACTGAGCAAAGTATGTTAGAAAACCTACCCAAACCAGGGCACCCAACAAATCACATACTCGGACTGAAATGCAAATTCATTTTATGCTTCTCAAATTGAACTTAGTTTGATTTTTTTTTTTTTTTTTTTTTGGTTAATCTCCCGAACCATGCACAAGATGAACTGTTTTTTGGCATTCTGCTCTGGTCATGAAGCAACTATGGTATGTCTTATAAAAACAAGAGCCTGATAAGCTCTGGGAGAAGGTGCAGACCCATGACCCAGGCCCTACCTCACCCTGCCACGCGCCCCTCTCCTGCTGGAAGCATTTCAGCTCTGTCCATATAATGCCAGGCTATAGTATCCTAAGAACTTCATGGACAGCACAGGCATATCCTAATTCTCATGGTATCCAAAGATAGCACAGAAAAAATAATTTCATCGCTACCCTAAACCTTATTACACCATTCGGTTCATTTTCTTGCTGCCTTAGGTGTGGTATTAAGCTTGGAGAACGTTAGAGCAATCTGAGGTGTTTGTTTCCCCCTACTGGTAGGTGCTCCAAGGAGTCCCAAAGACGAAGAAGAAACAGGTGAACAGCCCACATGCTGGATGGCAGCCCCCGGGCACACCTAGAGTCGACAGCTGGGATGTTAGCTCTCCCCTACCTGTTTCACACAGGAGTGAGGAAGAACACAGAAGAAAAGTTTATTTCTTACCCCAAAAATTATCAGGAAAGGAATATGCATTAGCCATCAGGAATATACAAATAAAATCTATAATGAGATACTGCTCCACACCCACCAGGGCAGCTATAATTATAAAGACATGATAACGAGTGCTGGGGAGGATGTGGAGAAACTGGAAGCGTCATACAGTGCTGGTGGGGCAGTAAAATGGTGCAGCTGCTGTGGAAAACAATTTGGCGGTTCCTCAAAAAGTTAAATATAGAATTACCGTATGACCCAGCAATTTCACTCCTAGGTATGTGCCCAAAGAAATCGAAAGCAGGAACTCACATACTTGTACACCCGTGTTCACGGCAGCATCATTCACTCACAATAACCAAAAAGTGCAAGCAACCCAAGTGCCCATGAAGTGATGAACAGATAAATAACATGTTGTACGGATATACAATGGAAAGTTATTTGGCAATAAAAATGAAGTTCTGATATATGCTGTAACATGGATAAACCTTCAAAGCTTTATGCTAAGTGAAAAAAGCCACATATTAAAGGCCACATATTATAGGATTCCATGTAGGCAAATCTACACACAGAGGAAGCATGTTAGTGGTTGCCTACTACGGCTGGAAGAGGATGGGGAGCTGGGGGTGCTGGCTAAGTGGTGCAGGGTTTCCTCTTGCAATGAAAATGTTCTAAAATTGATGGTTGTACAACTCTGTTAACATACTAAAGACCGGCCAGGCGCAGTGGCTCACACCTGTAATCCTAGCACTCTGGGAGGCCGAGGCGGGCAGATTGTTTGAGCTCAGGTGTTCGAAACCAGCCTGAGCAAAAGCGAGACCCCGTCTCTACTAAAAATAGAAAAATTAATCATACAACTAAAAATATATAGAAAAAATTAGCCGGGCATAGTGGCACATGCCTGTAATCCCAGCTACTCGGGAGGCTGAGGCAGAAGGATCGCTTGAGCCCAGGAGTTTGGGGTTGCTGTGAGCTAGGCTGACACCACGGCACTCACTCTAGCCCGGGCAAAAGAGTGAGACTCTGTCTCAAAAAAAAAACAAAAAAAACATAAAAAACATACTAAAGACCATTGATTTGTACATTTTAAATGAGTTGGAGGATACTCAAATAATATTTCAATATAGCTGTTATTTTTAAAAAGGATTATGAAAAGTTTTAAAAACTCACTTGAAAACAGAACAATTATTGAAAGCCTAATAATCATGGCTATAGGACTGGTTATTTACTTACAGATATAATTTTGCTGCCACTGAACAAGGAATTCAATTCAGTCTAGGGTAGGATCACTCACAAGTCACCAAAGTGTGAAAAATTTGAAAGGAAATAAAGTGTTTCTACCTTCAGAGAGGAAATCAGGTTTTTTATGATATGGTTTGCCCTCTAGGGATAGCAGGTGTTTAAAAAGCAGCAAGGAAGCAGTAGTCCCCAGAAAGGTGGCAAAGTTAGCACTTGAGGCGGTGCTCCGTCCTTCACTGTGGATGAAACACAGGACGGGACTGTCAACTCACACGGCCCGTAGGCCATGAGACAGAAACCAAGTGCACTCAGACCCATGTCTAAGGAACGATGCCACCAAATTTAAAAAAGGCTGCTGCTATCAAAATTCACACTGTCCACAACTGGATGAAATCACATTTTAATTACTGATTAAATCTGGGAGGATTAATACAAAACCAACAAGATTGAGATAAAAGTATTGCTTAAGAGTATTTAAAAATGAGTTCCTTCACCTAATACCTCATTTTCAGCTCGTTTACTCTGCTCTGTGCATAGGGATGAGCCACTGTGATGAGCAACTGAGATCATTTAAATAGGTCCTCAGCATCCAAATAAAGCGTGAAATCTATACAGGACAGGCTGGGAGATCTTCTTTTGGGTTTCATGAGCCAAGGGAGAGCCTGGGGGGGTGGCAAGCCTCCGCATGGCCGCTGACTGTTGGGGCCTTACCATTCTGAACTCCTATGGTAGTAGTAGCCCTCTATGGAGGCTGCCGACTTCTGAAAGCAGATGTAGTAGAACCCGGCAAAGGAAGCACCGCTGATATCTTTGATTGTGTGGTCTGGGACCAGGAACTGTTCCTGCACACAGAGGAAGAGGGTCAGTGACAGACAGCACTCTCTGACCAGCCCCTGGGACCTCCCTGCTAAGGATCAGAGGGTTCTAAGGAAAAAAAACAAAAAACAACAAAACCCAAAAAACGATCTCATGGTCTAATCCAGACTTGCTGGGTAACAGAGAGCCTTGGGATCTCAGCCTGACTTCTGAAGCGCATTCTTGTGCTCCTGGCGTATGTCTTGAGCTCGTAGAATCAGCAACTTGAGAGAAGGGATCATGGTCCAAACTTCTGATAAATAAATCAATACCTACCTATCTACCTGTCTGCCTCTCTACCTTTCAGAGACCACAGACAGAATGACCTGGGAAGAGTAAGTTTATGCTCTAGTTCCCAGAACCACTGCTAGGTGCTTAATAACGTCTAGAATAGTGGGTCACCTCTGTAGGTCTGTGGGCTGAGGGTAGATCAGTTGCCAGGAGCCCGTGACACCCCCTCCAGGGGCTTAGTACCTCGTCAGAAGCAGTCAGAACAGTATTGTTCTTGATCAGGCACCTTAGGAGAGAGGCAAATGTGCCACACCTGCTACACCCAAGTTCAGAGGCCGTGTCCAGCACGTACTACCCTGGTCAGAAGGCCCAGGGCCTCAGGAGGTTCATGGGAGGCCGGCAGATGAGCCATCCTGAGAAATTCTTTGGAGAAAAAACAACTCCATTGCTTCTTAAATTTTAAGACACTCTCCTTCCCCTTTCAATTCAACCTCTAAAATTATAGTTTTAACAATTTTTTTAAAGTTTTTTTTTTTGAGACAGAGTCTCACTCTGTTGCCTGGGCTAGAAGCTCAAGTGATCCTCCTGTTTCAGCCTCCTGAGTAGCTGGAACTATAGGCATGTACCACCATGCCCGGCTAATGTTTAAACTTTTTGTAGAGATGGGTTCTTGCTATGTTGCCCAGGCTGGTCTCGAACTCCTGGCTTCAAGCAATCCTCCTGCCTCGGCTGCCCAAAGTGCTAGGATTATAATATATGTGAGCCACCACACCTGGCCCACAAGTTTTTTTAAAACATTCATTTTAAAATTAGAACGAGATGCTTCCTTTAACAGGTTGTTCAGCTGGCATGTTTCCCACTAGATGCCAAGCTCACAAGGGTAGGGCTCACCATTGACTCCGCATCTGGCAACATCCACTTAAAGAGTGGTGATCCCCACCCCCCAAAATGGTGAGCGATACAAAGGAGACTGGAAAAGACTACTCTAAATGATCCTTCCTTATGAACACTGGCACAATTTCAAGATAAAACAACTTTTTTCCTACAGACTGAGGACTAGGGGATGGAGGTGGGTGTATGTTCACAAAGTTATTTAACAAGCGTGCTTCATGATTTTGCTATCCTGTGCTTGTAAATATTGTGCTATCAAAGTAGGGAGCACAAATGACTTCTCAGCTAAAAGCCAATCTACCAAGTCAGCCAGATGGAGCTCTCTGAGGGCTGCTGAGTGGAAAACCCACATTCCATTCCTGGTCCCTCATTTCCTGAGCTGGAGGGAAGCAGAGGAGCTGAGACTGTCCTGAGCCCCGGGGAAAGGATGTGGCGGAGGGTACCCAGCACTGGATGGCATTTTAGCCTGTGTGGGAGCAGGGTATGACAGATGACTAAGCTCAGAGGAAGTCTGGCTCTGCCCTGAATCCACAGAACTTGACATGAGTCAACCTGGGGCTTCAGCAGGCCCCTGGGGTGGGAGAAAGGAAAGGGAGAAGACACAAGATGACCACCACCTAGGCCTGGATCCACCTGCTAGACACCAAACAGGGCAAACAGGAGCTGTCTGTGTTGTCAGCAGTTAATGGGGTGTGCCCTGGAGCCACGCCTGCTTTCTACAAGCACCTAAAGACTCTGCCATGAAGACAACTGTGATGAGCAATGGATATAGGGAGCCCATGGTTAGAGCACATGGGTGGGCGCATCACAGGCGCTGGCATGCTGGGATCCGGAGGGCCGCCAGGGCGGGACCGTACCTTCCACCTCATGAAGACATAGTCCCCGTTCTTCAGCTCTTCATAATCGAAGTCGTCTGAGTTAAATGATTTTGCATACTGATAAAAAGCCAGAAACTTGCCCTGAAAGCAAAAAGGAGAGTGTGAAAATCGATCAACAGAGGGAGAGGTCAGTGTCAGAACTACTCTTAGGTGCCCAGGTGCAGTCACCTTTCCAATGGCATGACAGGTGGTGACAAGCTCCTAACAAGGGCAGCCAAGGCTGAGTACTGGATAGGGGGCCCATGGTCACCCCGGTGAACACAGACCTCAACTCTGGGACAGATGCCTGGACTCCAGCTAAAGCACCAGTGGACCACGCCTGCCTAGTTAACAGGGCCCAAGGACAAGATCAAAGGACGGAATGGGCACAATTCTTGGCCTTTTCTCAGAACACCTTACCCACACACAATGGAAGGCTAAATTAATGAGATCTTGGTAAGGGAAACCACAGTAGCAAAAAGAGTCATGCAGAACAACTTAAAATAGCCTATCTAGCCCCAGATAGAGAGATGGTTTAGTGAAGCTTGGTCCTGACATGATATAGGGGCTTGGGCCAGCTAGTTAAGTAGAAACTAGAAATGAGTGATACAGTCATATTCCTGTATCCACAGGGATTGGTTCCAGGACCCCTGTGGATATGAGAATCAATGGATGCTCAACTCTCAAGATACAAAATTGCATAGTATTTACACATAACCCATGCATATCCTCCTATACGCTTTATTTTTTTATTTAAAAATTTTTTTTAGAGATAGGGTCTTGCTCTGTCGTCCAGGCACACACCACAACTGGCTAACTTTTTTTTTTTTGTGGAGATGAGGTCTCGCTATGTTGTCGAGGCTGGTTTCAAACTCCTGGCCTCAAGCAATCCTCTCTCCTTGGCCTTCCAGAGTGCTAGGATTACAGGCATGAGCTACCATGCCCGGCCCATCCCATATACTTTAAATCATCTCTAGGTTATTTATAATACCTACTATAATGTAAGTGCCATGTAAATAGTAGTATTACTATATTGTCCAGGGAATAATGTCAAGAAAAAAGTCTGTGCCTGTTCAGTAGAGATGCAAATTGTTTTTTAAATATTTTCAATCCATGGTTGGTTGAATCCACAGATGCAGAATCCACAGCTAGGGAGGGTTGACTGCATATGGTTAAGTTAGAAAAGTGGACTGGAAGAATAGGTTATAAAACTGTATCTTATGATCCCATTTTTGTAAAAAGACAAAAAAGTATAGTATATACCCAAAAAGGATTCAGGAAGAGGTTAATAGCTGTTTTATAGTTTTAGCAGTTGTCATTATAGATGATTCTTTTTCCTCTAGCTTTGTTTTTTTCAAATATTTTAAAATAAGCATGTATTAATTTTAAAAGAAAACATCTTAAAAAATTAAGATACAGAGATATTAAGTCTAGATTTTGTCACACAGATATTTTTATCCTAAGTTGGTTAAATATATGGAATCTTGACTTTATAGTACTACCATAATACCAACTTAAATACCACTCAGGAAAATCTGAGGGTGCAATACAATGTCTCTGCTTCTAGTTTACAATGGAAAAATGACGGCATAGGTGATGTGTATTAGACAAACACAGGTGCAGAACAGAGCCCCAGGAGTCCCATGTGGGAATGCGGGAACCCTCTGTGAGCTGGGAGACGTGTAGGAAATGCTGAGTACTGTGAAGGCAGCCACAACTGCTGGAGGAGGATGTTGCAGAGGCCCGGCTTCCTCGTGCCACCACACCTAGCACACCAGTGTTAAGGGTGGCCTTCTTAGTCCCCCTCTCACCTAAAAGATTGAAATCCATCCTAGCAGAGGATGCAGTCCCAGATATTTTCCAATGTTCTAATGGAAGTCAATGGGAAAATTACGAGTTGCTTTCCAGGTATTTAATTTGCAGTCAACCTAGCCTAAAACCAAGTTATTACTGGTCCTCAAAGACTTTGCTTTTTGCAGAATCAATTTGAAATGGGAAAGAAAGTTGAATGGGAGACAGGCTATAGTTTACTACAAGGAAGGATTTTCTACACTGGGGTGGTCTAGGAGAGGAAGGAGCCATCTCGTGAGGTGGCAAGTCACATAGGAACAGCCCAGCAGTGGGCAGGGGTGGGTGCTGGTAGGACCAGGGACCCCTCCAACTCTGGTTTCTGGTACCAGGCACCATCATATACCACTTGGGGTCCCCTGACCTTTTAGATTCTTGGATCTTGTTCATTCTCTCGTATTACAGAGAGACACCAATGACTGTCCAGCTTTAGTGTCCATTTGCTTTAACAGTCAAAACATGTAGCTTTCAAAAAAGCTAAAAATTAAATTTAAATTTAACTAAAACTCAGCATTTGATACATGCTCCTTTCCTAACTCGAGTAAGAAACATTAATAAGCAAAAGGATGCAGTAGGAGTTCTCTCCAGACAGTTGTGCCAGAGTCAGGGGAGAGTCTAGACGCCAGGCATCAGGGGCTATGGGGAGAATGAGTTCTAGAATCTCCATTACTGACATAACCATTTCTGGTTGGTTTACAGGAGGTAAACACATGGGACTTCCCCAGCGTTAAACAAAACTTCATTATCATCATGGTCAACTAAGCCAAAAGGCTATTATGATAGCTTGGAAAATAGATTTTTCTGAAGACACAGTAACTGTGTGACAACAAATGAAAAAACTCCAGAACGGTAATTCTAAATTGTCATGAAGCTTTCACTACTGGTAAATGACAATGTTCTACACTTGACAGTTAAAAAGAGGGGAGCCT
Organism: Propithecus coquereli; assembly: GCF_000956105.1. Taxonomy (NCBI): domain Eukaryota; kingdom Metazoa; phylum Chordata; class Mammalia; order Primates; family Indriidae; genus Propithecus; species Propithecus coquereli. The sequence goes on from NW_012155796.1 coordinate 240,939, forward strand.
GGCCGGGCGCAGTGGCTCATGCCTGTAATCCTAGCACTCTGGGAGGCCGAGGCGGGTGGATCGCTCAAGGTCAGGAGTTCGAGCCCAGCCTGAGCAAGAGCGAGACCCCGTCTCTACTAAAAAAAAAAAAATTAGCCGGGCATAGTGGCACATGCCTGTAGTCCCAGCTACTTGGGAGGCTGAGGCAGAAGGATTGCTTGAGCCCAGGAGTTTGAGGTTGCTGTGAGCTAGGCTGATGCCACGGCACTCACTGTAGCCCGGGCAACAAAGCGAGACTCTGTCTCAAAAAAAAAAAAAAAAAAAAGAGGGGAGCCTGGATTTTTCAGTGGTGTGTTTAAGACTGTACAGTGTCCACGAGGAGCCGGGTGAAAAGAAACAATGCGGCTCTGCCCTCACAGATAAGCCAGCGGGAGGGCAGCTTCCCAGAACAGCATCTCTGTCTCATGCCAACCCTACAGTCAGGGGTCACTGTTGCATGTTCCACAGGGTTTTCCCCAAGTGGAAGTGATTAGAAAGGAACGGTGGACAGAAGACAGACAAACAGGTGGGAAGGACAGGGGTATACTGTGAAGATTCTGACAGCTAGACAAAGTTTTTGCTGGAACTATGGGGGTTGCTCTTATTAGATAACCACTTGCTACTTAACAAGCAGGTCAGGCAGTATCCAAACTCTCTTCCTAAGGAAGGTGGAACAACTGAGGTTTGAGTGCAGAACGGCATCCATGTGGCTGCAAAGCCCCGTAACTCCCAATATAAGGAATGAGGTCTCTGGCTCCCAGTACTTCTTCAGTGCTCCAGCAGTCCCTGGCGACCAGAGCAGATCAGAGACTGACTTACCCAGTGTTTCCGATCAACATCTTCATCTGCATCCCACTTGCGAGTTAAGAAAGGGTGTTTTTTGCTGATTATTTCTCCTTCAAAGAAGGTCGTAAGGGTTGGGTACTCCTATGGTGAAAGCCCAAATATTAAAACAAGATGTTGAATGAGAGTTTCAGCCTTCTTACGAAGCATCAGCTTTTCTTTAACTTCTTCCCAATACTCTGACATTGCTAACTGACAGTCCAAACCGGAGTTAGATCCAGCTGATTTACCAAGAGGCTGTGGAAATGAATCTGAATTTAAATTGCCCGGGGTCTCTTGGACTTAGCTATAAGCACAGAACCCTTCTTTGACTTCACTTGTGAGGCGTTGCCACGTGTTGGTCTCTCAGAAAAGAATGTGAATGATTTCCACAAGTATGCCCTGAATGTTCTAACACACAAAGCACAAAATAACTTAGTAGATTTTACTTTCCAAGGTACACACTCAAAGAGGCTCCACAATCGCAACACTGACAGCTAAGCCTCCATCAGACCACAGACCCCTCTAGCTCTCAAGCTGGCTCAGTCATTTCTCCCTTTTATACCAATTCTTCAGATTTCCAGAAGTGGATTTTTGGTAGAATACTTTGACATATAGGTATACATCTAATTCTATCATATGAACTAAGAACAATTTATCTGAAAGAAAATATATGCAAATCACATCTGCCATGTAAAATCACAACCATTAAGCAACATGCCGTTGAAGAAATAAGCAAGCTGTCATGGCTGCTTGGAGTGTGTCACGAATTTTATTTGCTCTTTGTTTATGTGCTAATAAGTAGGCACAAAAAATTGAAACAGTAAAAAGTCTACCAATACTCTGCCCTTGTAAAAACCAACCAACCAACCAACCAACGCACCCCTCAAACTAAAACACTTATGGTTTAAATCTGCAGGCCTTGGGCCACAGAGCTCCGCACCCACCACCCCCCAACGCCGCCATGGCAAAATTGTCTTCCATGAAACTTAGGAATGGGGGTGAGGGGGCCGGCTGCACAGAAGAGCGACAGGCAAGTGAAGCTTCACCTGCATTTACAGCTGCTCCCCATTGCTCGCATCACCGCCTGTCTTCCATGAAAGCAGTCCCTGGTAACAAAAAGGTTGGGGACTGCTGGTTTAAATCACTAGTTTCCCTAATAAGTGATGCTGCACTGATTTCTTTCTAAACACACTTTAAGCAGTACTGAGTGTGGCTACAGGCTACCCTGAAACTCTGAGAATTAAATAAAATAAATACGTAATGAATGAGATTCAATATGTACAGAAGTCACAAAAAAGAGAAAATATTTCTCAGAGCAGGAACAGGAAATTCAAGCACTTGACTACAGCCAAATTGGAGCTAATTTACAGAGCCAAAGAAAAAACCATGTCAGCAGGAGGGATATCAGGGAAAAAAAACAAGTCAGAGAGGGAGAGCTATAGCCAGCACCTCCCCTACAACCACCCCCACCCTGCCCCCACCCCAGGTAGGGCATGGGCCTCCCACAGCAGGCCTAGCTGTCATCAGTCATTTAAGTTCTCCAAGAAATCCTTTCACTGATTCTAGGCTCACCCCAAACTGTCTGTTGATGGGTGCCCTGACTTTCCAAGTAGACCTGTCTTCTGAAAGATTAACATTCCATTGGCCAGTAAGTCAGCACTTCTTGAATATGCATATACCTCATTCTGTGACTTAACAGCACATTTGTTCATACATCAGTCTCTTGTGAGTTTGGTTAGTGTAACCTGTCTCTCTGGTTCCAAACAAGTCTAGCATAACCTCAGCTGGAGCTTCCAATCTTTCCAAACACATCAAATGAGTTAGGGGAGGGCCTGACCATGACCCCTGCAAGGCTGGGCTCCCAGATACCCCCACCAGCTGCTGAGCTCCCCAGGAAAGGTCTCCTTTCCTGACTAGTCACTGGCTCCAAAATGCAAAGACAGTGTTATTTAATATCCATTCTTTACAATTCTGGGATTTCATTTCTAGAAGGCACACAAACTTTAAAGCTGTGCTTTGTTTGTGAATGTGAGGTGGCTAAGAGGCAAATTATCTCCAATTCAATAGTTAATTTTCCACACCATATACATGAAGAAGACAACTACTACAACTAAAACCCAAACCATTTAAATAGATTAAAATAAATTATATATCTGATATTTTAGCAACTATATATGGGAAAGCAAACAAAAACAGATAATATACGTATAAAAATTCATTCAAAAGATTCCTTGAAGTTTTCTTTTTACTAATTTTACTAATTATCTATGGCAACCATGTATTAGACTTATAATTTTATTTTATTATTTTTTTTAATTTTAATTTTTTTTTTTTTTGAGACAGAGTTTCCCTCTGTTGCCCAGGCTAGAGTGCCGTGGCATCATCACAGCTCACAGCAACCTCAAACTCCTGGGCTCAAGTGATCTTTCTGCCTCAGCCTCCCGAATAGCTGGGACCACAGGCATGTGCCATCACATCCGGCTAATTTTTGTATTTTTAGTAGAGGCGGGGTCTTGCTCTAGCTCAGGCTGGTCTCAAACTCCTGACTTCAAGAGATCCTCCTGCCTCGGCCTCCCAGAGTGCTAGGATTACAAGCATGAGCCACCATGCTTGGCCGAATTGTACACTTTAAATGGGTAAATTGTATGGTATGTGAACTATATCTCAATAAAGCTACAGAAAAAAAAGTTATTAGAAAAGAAATCTAAGCACCCTGGGCCTGTGCAGGCCTTGCTCTAACCACCTGCTCATCAGGCAGCGCATAACCCAGTCCACTGCTCCTTCTGGAGCGGGTGCCCCTGGGGATGGTGTGTGCTGGTGGAGGCCACTCCATCTGCAGAGCAAAGACCTGCCAGGAGGGATGAGTTTCTGTAGTTAAGAGATTAGGGCTCCCCCTGGGCTGGCCCTCAAGGAAGGGCTGTGCCAGTACAGTACCTCCTCCTCAAGGGAGCCTGACTGTTGCTCACGACTCAGAGCAACAGCCCTTGGTAAGGGCTACTTGCTCCTGGTGGAGAGTTACAACTGCTAGCCTTTCTGCACACTATTTCAAGATTTCTAATGCTACTTACCATATCTGTGCAGCTTCCTATCACCCAAATGACTGGTTTTGGAATTAGTGTTAATATCCAACACCTTATGTATTTTGCAGCTTTCCTTATGAAGTTGAATGTTTATACTTTGCACCCAATTAACAAATGCCTTTGGCTGCCTAATAGTTGAACATACTCTGTTTTAGTATGTTTTCTCTTAGCACAAACCCAAAGGTTAGAACCCCTTACTTTGCTATCATTTTCTACTCCTACTTGATTGGATACATTTCTAGAGGTGGAGAAGGTACCTTTTGTCTAAACGACAAACATTATAGGAAATTCTCAATCAAACTTAAGAATTTGAGCTCTCAAATTCTAATAGAAATAGAATTCTAATAGAAAAGGAGGAGAACCAGACGGTATCAAGGAGGCAGAAACAATTGTCTCAAGACTCAGGCGGATCAGGATTTTATAACAGTATCCCACATTAGTATCACACTCGAGTCTGCCACTTCCTCTAACATCGTTTCCTCCCTGCAGGACAAGTCCACTGAACAGACAGAGCAGGGATTTTTTCTTTTTTTTTTAAAGCAAGGTCTCACTATGTTCCCCAGGCTGGAGTGAGGTAGCTATCCACAGGCATGATCATAGCTCACTGCAGCCTGGAATTCCTGGGCTCAATTGATCCTCCCACCTCAGCCTCCTGAGCAGCTGGACTACAGGCACACACCACTGTGCTGGCTCTGCAGCAGGGATTTTTAATTCTCATTTTACATATGAGGACACTGAAATGAGAAGTTAAAAGTCATAGATGCAGGAAGGGGCAGAGTGAGAATGCTGCCCCAGCCCCTTTCCACTGCTCCGTCCAGCACAGCTCGCCATCCAAATACTGCTGGGTCATCAAGGCCATGAGAGCTGACAAAAGGCCAAAGGCCCTATAGCCAGGTCCAGCCCAGGCACTCATGGTGGAGTCCACGGCCAGTCTAGCCACCTCTTTCTGCTTCCTGTTTCCTTGCTTTCTAGATTTCCAGGAGTTCTGGGGTTTAAAAAGTTGGTTCAAAGAAAGGAAACACTCTACTCTGACATAGCAGGTACTTCTGTCAGAAAATGGATGGTCACTTTTCATTGTTCCGATGAACTAAGGGGTTTAGTTTAAAGAACTTAAAACCTCAATTCTTGTATGACTGAGGTTTATCTCAGAAATTGTAAATTTATGATGAGGGTGGTAGTTATAGTCTTACTATGCTTTTTTCCCAAAAAGGATTAAAAACAAAATCAATAGTGTTGGTAGCATTGTGAAATACCTATAAACTTTTCTTTAAAATATTTGTGAATCTGTATATTTCCCAGTAGGACACATCAAAACTACCAGCTTTATGTTCCCCAAACAGTAACAATGCTTAGAAATAGTCTAATTACGTCTCAAAGAATTGAGACCACTGAGTGTGCCACCAATTCTCCAGTTCTAGTTCATGTGATGAGTGCTTACCTCAGTAAGGCCTTTAATCTTCAGGTACCCACAAAGGTAAGAGTTCCCCGTGTCCACATGCTGGAAAGAAAGGACACACAACCTGTTACAAATGGATGAACCCACTAGGAGACACGCTAGGGGTACTCTGGAAATCCTGTGACGCCACGCCAGGTAGGTGACCAGGTGGTCAGAGTGCACCCGGCACAACCCAGGGCTCACCTGGCCTTCGGAATCTTCCCAAGTCCTCCCTACACAGGCCTGTTCTGTGATAGCAAACTGATCCCAGGACCCTCTCAACTTCCTTCAGGTGAATATCTTGAGGCTAAAGTGCCTTTCTGGAACAGGGAGCTTGCTCAAACCTCATTTTCTGCACTATCTTCAACACAAGTCTCTCAGTCATCTACAGACCTTGTGCATTGCTGGGTGTGAGGTCTCTGTTTCTACCTGTACATACGGTGTCACCCCTAATCCTGGACTTGACTCTCTTTTCAATGTCTTTCTAACCTATTTCTATTTCTATGTTCTCAGTCATTGGTCTAGGAAGTCTACTCCTCCCCTATTTTTTTACATTATGCATCATCCTGCATTATTTCTTTTTTTTTTTTATTTCAGCATATTATGGGGGTACAGATGTTTAGGTTACGTATGTTGCCCTTGCCCCCCGTCCCCCCCTCCCCCCGATCCTGCATTATTTCTTTATGAAATGCGCAGGCTTTTCAGAAACAGCATCTTATAAAGACTTTTATATGGGATAAATTCCAGTTATGAACCAAATGCCAACCAAAAATCTGACTATACTGTGAATGCTCTGTCTGTTTCACATACAGATGTTGTGTTTCTTAATGGAAAGAGTCAGGAGCCTAAAATAAATGAAAATGGCAGACCCAGTAGATTTGGAGGCTTAGTAGCCACCAATTACTAGTTGCTGAGAGACTGCCAGATGCCTACCAACAACCAATTTCCTCCTTTTTTTGGGCAGAGCCCAGATTTTGTTCTGGCACCTACCCTACCCCATAAGGCCTGGTTAACCCTGATGATCTAAGGTAAACACGTGCCCCTATCCCCTTGCAAGTCATCAGTTTAGGGGTGAGTGACCCAATTCTGGCCAATCAGACCTATGTGTAAGTCTCCTGGGTGCATCTGGGAGAGATCACTGGCTTTCGAAGAGGTGCATGAGGAAGAAATGGCTTTTTCTTCCCTTGGTGGTGGTAGCATCTGCAAGCAGTGCCCAGTCCTAAGGCAACCATCTAGAGATCAGGAGGACAAACAGGCCAGGATATGCTGAGGATGGCAGCACAGAAAGATGGAAGGAACTGACCTGTCATAGGCCCTGAATTAACCAGCTGGGGGCCACGACACTTCCAAACTCCTTGTAATGTGAAATAATAGGCTCGCTTATTCTTTAAGCTACTTTGAAATGCAAAATATGGTTACTTGCAGCTGAATGCGTAATAACTAGTACATTTCACCCGAATATATACAGACTCATCCTGAACAGGCTGAGTTTCAGATTTCAAGACAATTGGATTCACTTACAAAGTAAATCCTGAATTAAAGCAAAACAAAGTACAATGGTACCTGTAGCTCACTGAGATTTTAATGTAAAGTGAGGTATCGTTTCAAGAAACTAGAAAGGTTTTGTGGCATTTATCAGATCTAGGAACTCAACTACTTCTAATTATATAGTAAATCAGGCTGGGCACAATGGCTTATGCCTGTAATACTAGCACTCGGGGAGGCCAAGGCGGGAGGATTGCTTGAACCTTGAGGTCAGGAGTTTGAGACCAACCTGAGCAAGAGTGAGATCCCGTCTCTATTAAAAATAGAAAAAATTAGCCGGGTGTGGTGGTGCTCGCCTGTAGTCTTAGCTACTCGGAGGCTGAGGCAGGAGGATCGCTTGAGCCCAGGAGTCTGAGGTTGCTGTGAGCTAGGCTGACACCACAGCACTCTAACCCAGGCAACAAAGTGAGACTCTGTCTCCAAAAACAAACAAACAAAAAAATCATTATACCATAAATCAAATACTAAGGCAATCCTTAAAACCTGTAATGAACTTAGTCAGCCAGATGATGTCAGCACCAAAGCAAACGAGCTTCAACGAAGCCAAAGTGCCTTTACAGTTTGGTGCTGGTGACAAAGGTATTCCATGTGAAAACTGCCAAAGCATTTTAAATATCCTCATCAGCTGATCTTTGCATTGGACATTATCTAAAACAGCTGACCACACTAACATGGTTCAGCAAAGAACTTTTACTAAAGGACACAAAATACTAACCTGAAGCTTTAAATTTCATGTATGCAATTCTCATTGAATTCAATATAGTTTGGGGTTTCACAGCTGCTGCAAAGGGTATCAGGTGGCAAGGATACTTGCTAACACGATTAAAAATTGAACTGTAAATTGGCTAACATTTTGCATGGATTATCACATGCTTGAGAATCAGAATTTCAGCTTGGCCTCCATTCAACCATGTGTCTCTCCCATTCTGCCCAAATTGATCTTGAAGATGGTTGGTGAACTCACACCGCAACGCGTATGGCTTAGGCAAACGGCAGGCCAGCATCTCAATGAGAAAGATAACAGGGCACGTGCTCAGCTAGAAGGTCTCGCAGCACAGCTGTGTCCAACGGCTGCTCTTTTTAATATTCCTTTCACAGTGACCTGGGCCTCATCCTACTGTTGGATTCTTAAATGGTAGAGGAGGAAAAAGTAGTCACAGTAAGAGGGGGAAAAAGAAAAAGACCCAGTCAGAATCTCACAAAGGTTGGAAGAACTCTTTAAACTGAAATCTCAAAAAACAAAGTGCTCCAAAAAGCACATGAAAGATGCACAACATCATTAGTCATTAGGGAAATTCCCATCAAGACCACAATGAGAGACCCCTTCAAACCCAGTAGGGTGGCTACAATGAAAAAGATGAACAACAGCCAAGTGTTGGTGAGGATGTGGAGAAGTCGGAACCCTCATTCACTGCTGGTAAAAATGGAAAACGGTACAGCCGCTTGGAAATCACTGGCAGTTCGTCAAATGTTAAACATAGAGTTATCATATGACCCAGCAATTCCACTCCTAGGTATCCATCTACTGAAGAGAAATGGAATGTATGTCCACATAAAAACTTGTACATAAACGTTCACAGCAGCATTATTCATAATAGCCACAAAGTGGAAACAACCCAAATGTCATCAACTGATCAATGGATAAACAAAATGCTGTATATCCATAGAATGGACAATTGTCACAATGAACAATGCAACAATCAAAAGGAAAGAAATGCTGATACATGCTACCATAAGGATGAACCTTGAGGACATTAAGCTAAGTGAAAGAAGCTAGTCACAAAAAAACAAAGACTGTATAATTCCATTTATATGAAATGTCCGGAATAGGCAAACTAAAAAAAAAAGAAAAACAAAAAAACCCACCAACCCCGATTAGCAGTTGCCTAGGATTGGAAAGAGGTGATGGCTAAGAGTACGAGGATTTTTTTGGGGGTGATACAAATGTTCTAAAATTGGGTTGTGATGGCGTTTACACAACTCTGTGAATATACTAAAAACTATTGAACTGTACACCGTAAATGGATGAATTGTATCTAAATAAAGGTACTGAAAACAAGAAAAAAAGAAGGAAAGGAAAAAAGAAGCTGAGTTATAAAAAGCAGGGAGAGGCCAGGTATGGTGGCTCATGCCCGTAATCCTAGCACTCTGGCCTGTAATCCTAGCACTCTGCAAGGCTGAGGCAGGAGGATCGCTTGAGCTCAGGAGTTTGAGACCAGCCTCAGCAAGAGTGAGATCCCATCTCTACTAAAAATAGAAAAAATTAGCCAGGCATGGTGGCACATGCCTGTAGTCCCAGCTACTCGGGAGGCTGAGGCAGGAGGATCGCTTGAGCCCAGGAGTTTGAGGTTGCTGTGAGCTTCTAGCCTAGACAACAGAGACTCTGTCTAAAAAAACAAAAAAAGGCAGGAAGAGTATCCTAAGAAGGCTGAGTCTGAGAAACTAGTCCTGGCTGAAAAACCAGGTGATGGGGCAATTCACATGCCACTGACTGGTGAACAATCAGTTAGCTAGCCAATCCAGATGTCGGGCAGGTTCAGCTACACTCCAACTTAACCGCATCTTCCACTGGCTCACAAGGAGACTGACCCCTGACAGGAGTTCAGAAACAACACACTGGTGACAGGAGGGAGGAGTTGCCGCAGTAACCAAGGCAGACCTCCCTTTGACGCCTAGCTACTCTGCCCGTTGTACCTTACCACATCAGAAACTGTCAAATTCAAAAATGAGCACAAATTCATACCTTCATACTAGATTCCCACATTTAAGCAAAACAACAACAACAAAAAATCACCACATTAGGCATATAATTATTAAGATGGAAATATTTCAGCCATAGTAGTTTTTCAATTACAATATCATGGCTCACAATAGAACTTTAAGTTTATAGACCAAAGACACACTTAACATAAAGGTGCAGTTTTCCTAATCAAAACCAAAGAAAACTACTTATTCCCATAAAGCAGTAAGAAAAAGAGTGATGAGTGCTCTATAGTTGGCAGAAAGAAAAGGCACCCTCACTGTATTTTAGGTGGGAGACCTACTTGTTCAGAAGCGAGGCTAAGATTTAAAATTTAAGAAGGGCAAAAGCGCGAGGAACAGACGCATTGTATGTTCTATCGTCACACACCAGGGCAATGAGGCAGCATACAGAGCCTCAAAGATTCTGGAATGGCTTTCAAGGGGACAGATGTTTGGAGGGGCTTTTGGGAACAGCCTAGGAGGTGGGGTGTCAGACTAAGGAAAAAGAAGCAAAAGGGAGGGGAAAGTGGGTCCTCAGGTAGGCACAGGTAGGTACAGAGAAGCGACATAAAAAGGAGTATTCACTACCACCAATCCCCTTTGTCTGGGAAAAAGTGTCATGCATGAGAGGGGTAAGGGCCAGGCAGGTGAAGCTGCAGTTCCAAAGCTGATCAGGGACTGGCAGCAGGTACTCAGAAATCCAGGTCAAATGGGGGGAGGTGAGTGGACATGAAACAAAACTGAGTGAGTTAGGTTTCCCAGCACGTGGGTATCAGAGACTGGGAGGAAGCCCTGTCCCTGTGTAAAGAAAAGTTAAGAACACGGCAAGAGGGACCCCTGGAACCCGGAATGAGAAAGACGAAGATACGCAGTGGGCAAATCTGGTGGAGAGGCCATCGAGAGCAGAATGGACATGGTCACAGAGCAGGGGGAGGGAGTGTGAGAAGCCTGTGGCAGGAGGCCTGGGTTTGGGGGCAGCTGGGAGGAGCTGGGTGCCCAGACCACAAGAGACTGAAGCAGTGGGTGGCAAGATCCTAACAGACTGTGGGGAGCCCCACCCAGCGGCACCCAGGGAGTGCGTGGTCTTGAGAAGGCCCAGAGTCTGACCAATCAGTTGCGGACTGGATGCTCAACCAATGGAAGCAGGGTGCTCCCACGTCTGAGCTGATCAAACTCTCCTGAGGAGGAAACCTCAGGAAGAGGAAAACCCCAGGGTCTGAGAATTCCTGGGACTGAGGAAAGGGGGGCGCACGTCTCAGGTCTGGGAGAATCTGACATGGGCCCAGCCATGGGAAGCGTCCCGAGTCTGGGGAAACCAATAGAGAGTTCCTCGGGGACTGAGAAGGACTGGTGGCAGGGCTGGTCTAGGGACAACAAGTCACGGGGAGGAAGGATCCAGGCCATAGGGGAGCCAGTCATGGGGGCTTCCGGATCCCCAGTGGGCCGTCACGGGCTTCAAGTCTGGGAGAGTGTTCGGGGTCGGCCAGGAGCTGGTCGCGACAGGCTCGGGTCCGAGGGGACAGGTCAGGGTTGGGGCTCAGAGTGTGAGACACCAGCTGGGTAGGTCCCGGGTGGGAAGCGCTGGGTGCAGGAGGCCCCGGCGGCGAGGGCCTGGTCTGCGGCTGCGGGTTCAAGGAGCCGAGAGCGGGCATGGTCCGTGAGCGCCGCGAGGAGGCCCTCCGGCCCCGGCCCAGCCCGGCCCGGCGCTCACCTGCAGCACCACCTCTACGTCGTACGAGTTCCCCTTGCTCTTCTGGTGGCCGCGGAACTTGGAGCCACTGTAGAGCAGGCTGGTGGCCACGCCAGGCTGCTGGGTGTTGATGGGCGGCGGTGGGATGAGTGAGGCCGCGGAGGCAGCCGAGGCACCGGCCGGCGGGGGACACTCGGTGCGGACCGGCATCGCGGGGTCCCCCGGAGCCAGGGCTGGGGGGAGGGGGAGAGGAACCGCCGCCGCCGCGCGGGAGCCGAGAGGGTGGCGGGGAGGGAGACGCTGGGGCGCGCACGCGCGGGGAGGGAGCAGGAGCGGGGACCACCTGCCCGCCGCCTGCGGACCAAGCGCTTAGGCAGCCACCGGGACCCCGAGACCTGCGAGCAGGGCCTCCCCGTCCTGAGCTGGGTCCCCCTCCCCACTTGCCCTCGCACACACACTCACACACACACCACCCCTTCCGATTGGCTCGGGCGAGCCGGGAGGGCGGGAACAGGCTCACGCGGCGCTTCCGCCCATTGGCGGGCAGAGAAAACACGTGGCGGGGTGCGCGAGAGGCCCGCTGGGACTTGTAGTCTTCTGGCTGAGGCATGGTGTAGAAGGGGGCGGGGCGAGGTGCGTTTGTGATGCTGATTGACGGGGGTGGTGCGCAGGAAGCGCGCTCCAGCGACGGCGCGCCGTTGGTGTCATGCGGAAGATGGCGGCGTCCGTGGGAGGCTGAGGGCTCTGCAGAGGCAGTGAGATTTCCGTACAGCCCGAGCGTGCGCCTTGGGGGTCTCTTCGTTCTGTGTTTTCTGCTCCCAGGTTTCGCGCCGCGCATCTTTTCAGGCCCTCGGGCGCGATGTGGAGAAGCTGCCTCCGACTGCGGGACCCCGGGCGCCGCCTCCTGAACCGGCCCGCTGGTGGCCCTATAGCCTCGGTGGGGCCCGGGCCAACCCACCCGGCCCCGGCCCGGGCCTACGCGCCCCCAACAGGTGAGGCCAGGACACGTGCTCTTTTGGCGAGGGGGTCGAGCCAGGCTAAGGTGGGCTTCAGGCTTCAGTTGTGCAGGACGGGGTGACAGAGGCAGGTGTCAGGCTCATGAGGTTATTCAGGTCAATCAGGTTCTAGTGCAGATGAGAAACTGAAGCCCAGACAAGGACAGGTACGACCCGAGTGGACACAGCGCATCACAGCACGAGACAGTCATTGATATTTGGCCCGTGCATCTTTTCTCAAAGGTTATGGCTCTCCTCTCTTTAATAAGGAAAGCAGGTGTCATCCTTGTTTTCAAACGGGGAAGTTTGGGCTCTGGATTAGGACTTTGCCAAGGTTACAGAGCAGACTCTGTGAGAAGTTTGTGGAGGGCAAAGGCCAGCCGGCATGACTGCTTTCTGTGTCCTCAGTGCTCAGCACAAGACCCGGCACAGTAGGGGCCTAGAACCCAGGCCTTCAGTCCCCCATCCCCGGTCTTTGTAGGTTTTCTGGCCCTCCATCCTACCAAAACCCCTGGTATCTGTCGCCTTCTCTCCTAAATGGGAATTGACACCATGCCTCCTTACTCCACCTCTGACTCTGATTAGGCCTAGAAGAAGGTAGTGGCTCTTTCATTGCTGCTGGAAAGCGGATTAGGACAGGGGCGGGGAAACTTTTCAGGTTGGAAGGCTGCATTAATTTAGCTGTAATCAAATAAGGCCACATTCAAGAAATTTCAATTAGATATACTTAAAAATGTACATTATTTTGTAAAAGTCTAACTACTATGTACTTAATAATTTCAAAAAATGAAAACTATTTGTTAATTTTAAAGTTAACTAACCTTTTTAATGACTTTGTTTTATCTGGTTTTTGTTGGAAAGTATTTGAATATTTGGTTGCAGCATGAAATTGTGGAGGTCCACAATTTCAATTGATCTTCTAGACAGGTATCAGTCATTTGTGACCTTAAGGGCATCTTGATTTGGGCTAGGTAGGAGAATGTAGGTTCCCAGCAGTAAGTGGTTGAAAAGCAAGAAAGCATATTTCGAGCATGTTGCCAAAGGCATGGGTATTCTACTGTATTTTTCCATATTTCAATTGAATCTTTCTCAGCATCAAACAATGACTTTAAAATGTCTATTGAGAGCTCAATCAATTCCATCTGTGGTTCTTTAGGTGCCTTGGTGATATCAACTAGGTGAGGCTGAAATGCTAATTTGAGTGTCACGATGTCATGATTCTCAAAGTCAGTGAAGCTTTCATTGTGTTTTGCAATTAATAGATCTATAACAGCTGTGTATTCTTCAAATGATTTGCATATATCATCCTGCTCATCAATGACTTTTGCTAACTGGGGAAAATGTTCATCCAAAATTTCCTTTCAAAGAAGTGTTTTGAAAAAAGATAGCTTTTTTCCAAAATGCTTGGATTTTTTTGCCACGTATCGTATATAGGCTTAGTTTTACCTTGCAAAGGAATATTCAAGTCGTTTTGATTTGACATAACACACAGAAATGCTGCATTCCTATAGAAATCTTCTTTCAATAATTCACATTGCTGATTCTGTTCTTCATAAGATTTAACTATCTGTTATCACAAAGATAAAATTTTGGGCCAGGCGTGGTGGCTCACGCCTATAATCCTAGCACTCTGGGAGGCCGAGGCAGGCGGATTGTTTGAGCTCAGGAGTTCGAGACCAGCCTGAGCAAGAGCGAGACCCCGTCTCTACTAAAAATAGAAAGAAATTAATCGGAGAACTAAAAATATATAGAAAAAATTAGCCGGGCATGGTGGCACATGCCTGTAGTCCCAGCTACTCTGGAGGCTGAGGCAGAAGGATCGCTTGAGCCCAGGAATTTGAGGTTGCTGTGAGCTAGGATGACGCCACGGCACTCTAGCCCAGGCAACACAGTGAGACTCTGTCTCAAAAAAAAAAAAAAAAAATTTTGGCTAATACCTGTGCCTGTGATATCCAACGCGCACGCACTTTAGAATGATATTGCAAATCTACACTGAATGCTTCCTCTTTCCACTTTAGCCAGTTATAAAACTGAGGATGCCGTGTTGCATTTGCAAGATTATAGTTAACAATACATAAAACTTATTGCAAAGTGTCACTTAAAATCGTAGCTTTAGCACAGAGATTTTGCCGATGCAAGATACAATGAAAAGAAATGAAAGCATCTGAATCTGTTAATACTTTTTTTATCTGTGCAATAAACCCTTCATGTTTTCCTGTCATGGAAGGTACACTGTCTTTACATACACTCACTAAATTTACCAAATTCAGTCCAACTTTATGGCATTTATCTTGAAAGTTGTTGAAGATACCTGTTCTCAATGTTCTGTAGTATCCAAGTTGGTAGTATCAGTTGATCCATCCAAAGAAATTGAATAATATGTATTTTCCTTTCGAAGTAATGCATGAAGTTGCTCTGTTAAGTAGAAGGCTAATTCATGCTGAAGGATCAGTTATGGTTCTCCGTGAAAGAGGTAGTTGTTTGTACTTTGAAACGTTATCAGAGTCTAAACATCCTACAACTTTGACAATGCATTCTTTCACAATTTCTGTTAATACATCCCTGAATGGCTTCCCTTTCCCCCCAATATATAAGCTACATTGTAAGTTGCTCCAGTGGCATTATTCCCAGGTCTTATTGCTGCTTGAAAGAATTGTCTTTGTTTTTCATCTTTTAATTTCTATAGTATTACTTTTTGTGCCTCTCCCTCTAATTTAAAATATTTGTGGTCCTGGCCAGGCAAGGTGGCTCACATCTGTAATCCTAGCACTCTGGGAGGCCGAGGAGGGAGGATCACTTGAGCTCAGGAGTTGGAGACCAGGTTGAGTAAGAGCAAGACCCCATCTCTACTAAAAATAGAAAGAACTAGCGGGGCATGGTGGCACGTCCCTGTAGTCCCAGCTACTTGGGAGGCTGAGGCAGGCTCCTGCTTGAGCCCAGGAGTTCGAGGTTGCAGTGAGCTATGATGATGCCACTGCACTCTAGCCAGGGTGACAGAGTAACTCTGTCTCAAGAAAATAAATAAATTAATTAAATTAAAAAAAAATATATATATCTATTGTGGTCCTTATGAGTGTTATAATGCTGATGAGCGTTGAATTTCTTTAATGTTGATATTGCAGTATCACAAAGTGAGCAAATCATCCTATCTTTAGCAGAAACGAGATAATATTGCAATTCCCAATCCTCATTAAAAACTGTTTTGTTCCTTCAGCATTCTCTTGGTCTTCTTTGACATGATGGGCAGTTAATAAGACGGAATTAAAAAATACTGTCAAGCTGTGCAACTATTCACAGATTCCATTTCAAACATAAATACAGCGCACCATTGTCAAAAGCTGATAACCGAGTAGCATAGTCGATCCCCGTGAACTCTTGCCAACCAGCCTCACGCAGTATGGCACCAGTTAGGTGGGGGAAGTTAGAGCTAAATCATGAGCCATCAATTTAGCCCTCATGGCTTACTATTGTTTCTAATTGTGCCGGCCGATCTGGGAGGATTATTTCGTTAAATTTATTTTATTCTTTGGTATTTTTAAATGCATTCATTTTAAAAATAAAGTAAAAATATAAATGTATTAATTTGTATGTGTATTAATACAAATAAAAGGATTTGTTCTGTAAAATTTGGATTCAGTCGAAAGGCCGCACTTAGGACCTAGAAGGCCACAGGTGGCCTTAAGGCAGCAGGTTCCTCACCCCTGGATTAACGTAAGAGTAGGAGTGAGTCACTTCAATGAATGAAGAGTATTAACACTGCTTCTATTCAATTAGTCTTTCTGTGCTGGAGGCAGGAGACACAGTGGTGTTCATGATAGACGCGGCACCACCTGAGCGATGTTCACTGTCAAATACAAAAGGTTATAATATCCTGAGTAAACAGTAGCTTATAATATCCCGTGATAAGGGACACACAAAGGAGCACCTACTCCCATTTTAGGGGTGTTCAGGGTCTAGAAAGGGTCTTGGGTGAAAGACATTTAAGCTGAACCATGATTGATAAGTAGGAGTTCAGTGAGAAGGAGGAAGAATATTGGGTATCCAGAACATGTCTAGAGGTGGCAGCAAGGTATGAGGGACCTTGCCGTTTACACTGCCTGTTTTAGGAAACCCAATTTAGCATTGTGGCAGGAGTACGTATCTGGGATCTGATGCTGGCTAAAGCTCTGAAGTACTGTGTGACCTTGGGCTTGTAAACTACTTCCTCATTTTCCTCTGTGAGTGGAAAGACTAGGTTGCCTCTGAGGGTCCTTCTTCTGGCTGTTAAATTCCATAACTTTACACAAATGGTGAAGGGAGTTGGATGCAGCAGGGGCTGAGGTTTCACCTGTCAGAGTTCAGGTGTAGGGCCTGGAGGTGGGCCATGAAGGGCCCGTAAAGAAGGAAGCAGGGGAAGGTGGTTCTGGGGGGCCCTGCCCTCCCCTCTTTGTCTTGGGAGAGAGGGCAGGCATTCCACTACCTGAGCGTATTAAAAAAAAAAGAAGGAAGAGCATTCCAGGGTGGCGTAACACAAGCAAAGGGGACACATTCAGGAGTTAACCAAGTTGGCAAGAGCAAAGGTTTAGTTTAAATTGGTGGATGCTCACTTTCCATTATGGTGGCACTTGATCTATACCGTCTTCTTTTCCTTTCTGTTGCAGATTTACTAGTTTAGGCTCTTGGAAGTACCTACCTGGCACATGGTAGGTAGTCAGATGTGAAAGAAAATAGGAATGAATGAATGTATGAGGCACAGTGAGAGGGAGGTACACAAATCAGGCCCATGTGTGCTCTACAAAGACCTTACCAGTTGTGAGATTTGTGTGTGTGTGTTTGGAGTGGTGGAATATTAATCCCAAGTGGGTCCTTCTCAATCAACACTTCAATTGGCAAGCTGATTAAAGTTGGCCCCTTAGGAATGGCCATGCCATTGAGGGTTATCCAGAGGAGAAAAGGCGTGTGGGAAAGGGCCACTGAGCTGTCAGAGGAGGAGATGGTACAGCAGGGAGACCTATGTTGAGGCTGTTGTGGCAGTCGCGTTCTGTACCAGCTTATCACAAGCTTTTCTGTCAACTGCCTGCAGTGGGAGGTGTTTTGGAGAAACAACATACCTGGCTGAATGCAAAAGCCCAATAAAATTAAGGCTGGAAGTCTTGTCTTTGCCATTTAGTTTATCTGTCACCTGGACAAGACATTTACCTGAGAGTCTCTACCACCTCTGAGGCATTAGCTGCCCTCTCATCCTCATAGGATAGCGGTGTGGGTCGAAGGAGATTATGTAGTCTGTAGATCAGGAGTCCAGCCTGCCACCTGTTTTTTTTAAATAAAGTTTTATTGGAACATAGCCATATTCATTTGTTTACATATTGTCTATGGCTGCTTTCACTACAGTGGCAGAATTGAGTAGTTGCAACAGAGATTGTGTGGCCTGCAAAGCCTAGAATATTTACTGTCTGGCCTTTTATAGAAGAAGTTTGCCAACCCTTGCTCTAGATACAAGAGCATTTTGGAAAATTGTGTGTTTACACATTTGGCCCGAAGAATTTTTAAAACAGCTTTATTGAGATATAATTTACTTACTATACAATTCACTCAAAGTGTAAATATAATAGTTTTTAGTATATTCAGAGTTATGCAACCATTACCATAATCAATTTTAGAACATTTTCATCACCCCCAAAAGAAATCCTTACCTTTACTTTAGCTAACATCTTCGTTTACCCCTTCCATCCCTCCAGCCCCAGGCAACCACTGCTTTACTTTCTTCCTTCATAGATTTCCCTATGAGCTTTTTGGATTGACTTTGTCATTTAGCATAATGTTTTTAAGTTTTATCTATGTTGTATCCTGTATCAGTACTCTATTCTTTTTTATTGCCAAATAATATTCCATTGTTTGGATGTGCCACATTATACTTGGCCATTCACCCATTGATGGACACTTGGGTTGTTTCCACCCTTTGGTTATGAATAATACTGCTATGAACATTTGTGTACAAGTTTTTACGTAGACATGTTTTCATTTCTCTAGAGTATATACCGAAGAGTAGACTTGCTGGGTCAAATGGTAACTCTGTTTAACTTTTTGAGGAACTGCCAGACTGTTTTCCAAGGTGGCCTTACCATTTTACATTTCCAGCAGTGTATGAGGGTTACATTTTTTTCACATCTGCCAACACCTGTTAACAGTTTTTTAAATTATAGCCATCCTAAAGGATGTAAAGTGGTGTTTCCTTGTGGTTTTGATTTGCATTTCCCTGGTGTTGAATGATGTCCAAGCATCTTTTCACATGCTTATTGGCCATTTTTTATAATTCCTTTGAAAAATGTCTATTCATATCCTTTGGCAATTTTTTAATTGAGTTATTTGTCTTTTTATTATTAAGTTGTAAGAGTTCTTTATATATTTAGACTGAAGAATTTTGATAACCTGAAAACAGTTGGTCTGAGCTGCCTTAAGCTAGGATGGAGGGATGCCCCGAGTTAGAACTTCAGCTTTAAGGCCCGCCAGATGGCACTGTTTTAAAACATAAAGGTGTTGAGAACACTCAGAGACCAGCACTTCCTCTTCTTGGTGCATTGTGGGAGTTGTAGTTCCTAACTCTTCGAATCTCCAAAGAGAAGGCCAGCCCGGAAATTGTGACTGGTAGGATGATCACTCACTGGTCTATAAAGACCAGGACAGGAGGATTGTAGGGGGAAGTGACTGACTCAGAAAACTGCTTGTTTCTTTGTGGGGACTGAAAGAATCTCACAGGAAAAAGGGACCCAAAGGACATTAATTTCCAATTCAGCACTCTTTACGCAAGCAGTTGTTCTCTGCTTGTATAGCCTGTTTTCTTGTGGTCAACTTTTTAAATTCAACACTTTTTCACAAACCCATTTCTTTACATAGTTCACAAAATTGTCTCTTAAAAAGCACTGTGTGTTTTTGCCATAGATGTTCTATAAAGCCGCAGTCCCCAACCCCCGGGCTGCAGACGGGTATTGATATCGGTCTGTGGCCTATCAGGAACCAGGCTGCACAGCAGGAGGTTAGCAGCAGGCAAGTGTGCAAAGCTTCATCTGTATTTACAGCCACTCCGCATCAGTGGCATCACCACACAAACTCCGCCTCCTGTCAGATCAGGGGCAGCATTAGATTTTCATAGGATCATGAACCCTACTGTAAACTGCACATGCGAGGGATCTAGGTTGTGCACTCCTTATGAGAATCTAATGCCTGATGATCTGAGATGGAGCTGAGGCGGTGATGCTAGTGCTGGGGAGCAGCTGCAAGTACAGATTATCATTAGCAGAGAGGTTTGACCGCACAATAAATGTAATGTGCTTGAATCATCCCCAAACCATCCCTACCCTCACCCCCCAGTCCATGGAAAAATTGTCTTCCATGAAACCGGTTGGGGACCGCTGCTATAAAGGGAGTGATTCATGCTCAAAATAGACCCTAGTTCTCCATTATCCTACAAAGCTAGGCTGGTTTTTTTTCATCTTCAAAGATGGTATTCCCATTGATGTTAGCTAACCCTGTATTCACTGAAAATATGGGCGCTTTGCAGGTTCCTGGTGGTCTCATGATTTTTCTTAGGTGACCCATGATCTTTGAGGGCCCAGGTGAAGAACTTCTGTCTTTTTGACATTGTTGGGGAACATAAATTTCACCAAATTAATTGTCCAGATCGTGTTCTTGCTTACCTGTGTGAACCCCTTACTTGGCTCCCTTTGCCCTCCTTGCTAAGACCTCTATGTCCCTCAGTCCCCCCAGAGCTGCCCACCCCCCACTTCCCTCTCTGAGCATCTCTAACCATTCCCTGCTGGATAGCCAGTCTTGTCCTTCTGACTGTCTTTCTAGTGCTCCAGAACTGCACTCTCCTGAAGCCCTGGACCTTCATGTAAGCTGTTTCTTCTTCTGGAAACTATTTCCACAATACCCCCTCCAAAAATGAACCAATCAATAAAATAAAGTTTGGTAACTCCTGCCTCTTGTTCAGCTTGCCTATTAAATCTAACTGCTTGGAGGTCTTCCTTCAGCCCGGGATGAGGTCAGGCTTCCCTAGTGTGTTTCCATCACTGCAGCTGCCTTCACCATCACAGAAGTCACCTCATTGCTAGCCTGGTTTAGCGTCTTGTCTGCCCACTAGACAGCAAGTGGCTTGAGAGCAGAGATGAGCTTTGCACACATCCCATCCCCAAGACTCATCACACATCCTAGAATGTGGTCAGTACTCACCAAAGTTTGTTCGAAGACAGGTTTGCCCCTCTAAGTGTCAGCATCGCTCAGGAGTGCCCCTGTCTAAAATGTGCCCATATGTGCACCTGCCTTCTCATCTGAGGCCTGGCAGCCCTTGGCCTCCTTTTGCCCTTCTGCTGTGTCTTTTCTGCATGGTTTTCTCCTGTTTTGAGCAATTTTGGTGGCTCCTTCCCTGCCCCTCCATCTATCACACTCCCTTCTAGTTTTTTCTTATTCAGATACAGAGGTGGGCCTGGCCAGCGAAGCAGAAAAAAGACTTCTCTCACAGGAAGCCTAGCTGTCCTGCAGCTTTTGATGGTTCAGCCCATGCCAGCAGTTTCTGGCCTGAGTCCATTCCTCTGCCCCAGGTCTCTGGGGCCTGTCTGCCAGGCCTGAGCTGGCAGTGTGCTAGAGTGTTCACTGGCATGTTGTGCTCTCTGCTCATGGGTCTCCTGCTACCATGGGAAGACCCTTCCCCTAGCGTCGGGTCAGAGCTCTCAGAGCTCTTCTCAACTTCCTGCCTGGCCTCGCTTTTATATGTGTTGCCCAGCCCATGTGTTGGAAAGCACAACAGATGTGATCAATCCAGACCAGAGAGAGGAAAGGAAGCCTCCAGACCCATGTCTAACTTGCCATTTGAATATGACTAGGATAGCATGTAAAGTAGGGAAATTTAAAAGCAGTAGGTTGGTGCATTTTGTGTCAATTTTGGTATCAAATATGTGAGAAAATCAGTGTTATGATTTCAGACAAAGGTGGTAAATCGTGCCATAGTAAGGCAGCATCATCTTGGTGGCCATATCTGATCATTTTAAAAAGAAATTTAAACTCCATAAAGACAGGGATTTTGTCTGTTTTCTTCACTATTGTATCCCAAGTGCCAAAAACAGTGCCTGGCACATGGTAGACATACAGATATTTTTGAGGGAAAACAATTTGGGCTTTAGTTTAGTAAATGCAACTGTGGAATGCAGCTCTGGTCCATCTGTCTTTAAGTATTAATGATAACAAATGAGACTGATGGGAAACACTGATATGACGTAGAAAACATAAAAATAATGTTTGGAGTAAAACCAACCAGATGCCCTTTCTCCTCCATTACCTTCCCCCCTCCACGCACACACACCAAGTTCTTCTGAATTTTCATAGTCTGTTTGAATTAGTGAAACTTTAATATAAGCTTGGTTGGTTTTTTTTAAGCATTAAATGCAAACTATTTAATTAATCTCCTTTTCCTCCACATGCTGCATCATTATTTTCAATAAGTAACTTCAGTTATTGTCTCTGAAGGCTTTTGGAACCCAGTGAACGTGTGAAAGAATGAACAAACGAGTGAATGAATGAAGGTTTTGTGTTTGTCACAGATGTGAGAGACTGAGTTATAGTTTATAGCTTCCAAAATGTGTCCTGTTTGTTCTTTATTAGTTGAGGGAATCTGCATAATTCCTTATGAAGTGCTCTTGGTTTTTAATCCCTCCAGGGTGGAACAGGGAAAATATGTTTACGGTTTCGTATAAGATTTTATTCAAGTTATTTTCAAAAGAAAACAGAGGATACAGATTTTCCCCTTCCTAAAGGAAATGTTTGGAGTTGCTGTTGAATACACAAGCAAGCTGGTTAATTAGGTTAATTAATTGGAGAGAGGGGGTGGGAAATGCTCCTGGGAGCTCTACTTCCTGCCTGCACACCACACATACACACACATGCGTGCACATGCGCACATACACACACATGCATGCACACACTGGCTTTCCACTCACCTCTTCTTAGAGGCATCAGAATCTTGCCTGAAATGGGTCTCTGGCTTTGTCCCATTCAGACACCGGCTTTAGCTCCAGGCGAGGTGTGCTGGCATGGGGGCTGTACTGGTGGTAGGGCGGGTGGGGAAGCATGCTCAGATGTTAAAGCAGGAGGGGCTGGGAAGTCTGTCAGGCCACACAGTCTGCAGCTGGTGCTGCTTCTGATCAGACTTGTCCCTGGGCTGGGGGACCGGTGGTGGCATGACCAGCATGTTCTGTTCCTCCCTCCTCCCGGGAGATCCAATGCTCCCTCCTCCGGCTTTAATCAGAAGCCGTTGATTATACCATGTAGAGTAGGGCAGACCTTGAATGGGGATATGAAAATCAAGCCAATCAATCAGCATTAGCAGTAATGATACAAGCTGGTCCTGTCGCTTCCTGAGCTGTCTCGGCATTATTTTAAACTGCCTTTTTGAAAAATCTCTCTTACAGAAAGGAAGAGATTTTATCAGAACGTCAGCATCACACAGGGTGAAGGTGAGTGTCTGAAATTTTGAGTGCCTCTTTTTTTTTTTTTTTATGAATGGTTGGAAACATTTTTCATCTTCAGCAGGTCCAGTGGTGAGATTATCCTTCCTGCTTTTGTCAAATATGTTTCTGTAGGGGACGCAGACTTGTCTTTGTCTGCACCAATTCAAGTGGCTAAATATAGGAATGGTCACTCAATTCCACTTAACAATCCCTGAGAGTTTTTCATTTGATCTTTCAAGGTGGCTTTGAGATAAACCTGGACCACAGGAAGCTGAAAACTCCCCAAGCCAAGCTCTTTACGGTCCCCAGCGAGGCCCTGGCCATCGCAGTGGCCACTGAATGGGACTCCCAGCAGGACACCATCAAGTACTACACCATGCACCTGGTAACAAGTTCACAGTGCAAACCTACACCCTGAGTCCCGCTAGGGGCTTCCTAGTCTACCTGGCAAAAATTTAGACTCCTTTCAAAATTCTGACAAGGCCCCGGAGGCCGGGCTCTGCCTGGGCTCCAGGCACACTCACCTCCTCTCAGTCACTGAACGTGCCAAACTCTTTCCCTGCTGGCCTGGCCACCTACAGTTCCCTCTGCTTGGAATGCCATGCTGGATGGCTGTTTCTCTCTGGTCTCAGGACAGACGTCATCTTCGCTGACTGCCCAGCTCTCTTACTTTCTATGAGAGCAGCTGGTCATTCGTTTCATCAGCACTTAGACAACTTGTAATTGTCTGTATTATGTTTGCACTTTTATTGTCTATCTCCTCCACTGCTTGGTAAGCAACAGGAGGGCAGAGGCCACGTCCCCAGTGTCTAGATAGCCCCTAGCAGGAAGTTTAGTTGGCACTTGGTTAATATTGGTTGAATGTAGGAACCACTGGAGGCAGATGGGTGAGTGAGGAAGACCCCCCCATTTGGCCAGCCCGTCATCCACACAGAGGGGCTCATGAGGGACTAGAGCTGACTGGGGACAGGTGGGGTCAGCCAGACTCCCAAGGTCTAGCTTCTGTGGCTTCTAAACTGCAACCTTGGGCAAGTTGCTGCCCCTTTCTCAGCCCCATGTGCCTCATCTATAAAAGGTGATTGATAACAGTATCTAGCTCATGGAGTGTGATCAGGATTGGATGAGATGCTGCATAGAAAGCGCTGAGCGTGGTTACTGGCACAGAGTGGGCACTCATTCGATATAGGAGTTGGTCACTGGCTTCCTGGTCATTGCTGTGCTCAACCTTTGCAAACCCAGCTGGGCTTCCTGTCAGCATCATGGTCTGCCGAGGTGCCAGCCTGCTCCTTGACTATCTGATGACATTAGGGTAATTAGGGCTATAAGCTAATAGTTAGAGTAACCTAAGCAACCTATTATTGACAAGGTAAATCTGGAAAAATAATCTTGATCCCAGATTGCATGGTTCGTTTCCTTGTGTTGTTAGGCGTTAAGGGGGCCAGTTGGTGAAGTTTTCAGTCAGATTTGACTGCCATTACTGATACGTGTCCTATTTGCTGTGTTTGATGACGTACTTAACCTCTCTGGGCCTCAGTTTCCACATCTCTCAAATGGATTTAATAATAGTACGTACAGCAAAGGGTTGGTGTGAGGATTAAATTAAATACATTAGAGCCTGATAGTAAAGAACATGCAACCTTGGGGAAGTTCACTAATGCGAGGGCCACTATGAGGCTCCTCTGGGTCCCGTGAACATTCACACGAAGCATTTAGCACAGAGCCTGACTACAGCGTGCTCTCAGGAGCTGTGCTGCTGCTGTGGTGTCAAGGCATCTCGGGTCGAGAGCTTTGTTTGGGGTGGTGCTGTCCAGTTCTCGCCCTGTAGCTGTGTGTCGGATGCAGTGTCCTCAGGAGAGCAGGGCTTTTGCCTGAGCCCAGCAGGTGGTGACAGGTGCTTTCTGCCTTTGATTCAGACCACACTGTGCAACACATCCTTGGACAACCCAACCCAGAGAAACAAGGATCAGCTGATCCGGGCAGCTGTGAAGTTTCTGGACACAGACACCATCTGGTAATTGACAATTAGATAGGCATTCCCCTTGGATTGAGCGAGTCCCTGGGGCTGTTTTGCCTCATTTGCCCAGACGGTTTTCAGTGGAAGAAGAGGCAGACCCTTTCTGTTACCACATAGGACAGGGAGGGCGGCCTCCTTGACGTGGGCACTTGGCTGCTCTGTAGCTCACTGGGGGAGACTCCTCTTCTCCAGCCCAGCAGTGGCCCCTTGGGCTGGGGTGGGATGAGGGGGTGTGTATATAGCTCTTGCAGGTACCAGGACCACAGGGGTCACTTGCTGGTCCTGGGTGGGGCCCATGACCCTGGACTCCTGCCCACAGGCAAGTTCTCATGTAGGCATCATGTCCCTACAGACGTGGGTATTCAGGAGATGCCTCCTCCAGTTCAGCAGTCTCCTCTTGTTCTGTGTTTTTGGCTAAGTGGTCAGTGATACGGAAGGAAAGTTGAAGAAACAACTGAAGTGGTTGAGCAGCACCAAGCCTGCTGGCCTGAGTGCTCCAGAATCCTTAGTCATCTCCCCATGACACAGGAAATCAGCGCTGACGGGAGCGGGTGGCCCACAGCTAGTAGGAAAGCTCACTCCATTTGTTAGGGGTCACTTGATTATAGGGAACGAAATCCATTCAACCTAGGTCAGGCAAAAGGGGGTTTCTCAAAAACTATGCAGGGATCCTGACAGGAAATGAGGGACAGCTGGGCCACCGGGATGGGTGTTGGAAGATGAGATGCCAGAGCTGAGTGTCAGGGAGGAAGGTCTGTCTGCTTATCTGCTCCTCG
The DNA here is from genome assembly GCF_000956105.1 of Propithecus coquereli. Taxonomy (NCBI): domain Eukaryota; kingdom Metazoa; phylum Chordata; class Mammalia; order Primates; family Indriidae; genus Propithecus; species Propithecus coquereli. The sequence continues at coordinate 266,537 of NW_012155796.1, forward strand.
CGGCAGCGCAGCTTTTCCTGCACACTGTGACCTCTCTCCCCACTCTGCCTCCATGAGACTGTGGCTTTCCACGGTGCCCACTTGGGTTCCCATCTCATGAGACCTTGCAGCTCAGCTCCCGCTCAACTGATTCGTCTGTGTCTCTTGGCCAAAATAAGCGGCACCGCCTGGCCTCTAGCTTGGTCCCCTCGGGTGAGGTGTCTGTGCCAGCAGCTGCATCCATAGCTTGTAGCCAGGAGGTGGGTATAAGCAGGCAATCTGGCCTGTGGCCAGGGGCATCGCCTCTTGGAGGGGCTGAGGGTAGGGGCTCAGCATTCACGTTCAGCATCTGAGGATCAAGTGGGTGTGGCTCAGGGGTTGCAGCTAACAGACTGGATCTGCTTTAGAATGGCTGTAACATATAGTGCTGCAGGCTTGGGCCTGTCGAATATTTGGGGATACTTAGGGCACTGGTTCTCAAACTCAAGCTTATGTTAGAATCCCCTGGAGGACCTGTTACGATATAGATTGCTGGGTCCCACCTCCAGAGGTTCTGTTTCTACAGATGTGGGATGCAGCCTGTGAATGCGCATGTCCAAGAAGTTCCTAGGTGATGCTGATGCTGATGCACTAGGGCCACGCTGTGAGACCCACTGCTTTAGGGAAAGACCCCTGGGACTGGAATGGTGGTGGTGAAGTTTTTGCTGTTGCCCTTTGTTTTTCCTTTTCTATCACTGAATAAAGGAATTGTGTACTTTTTTATTAATGAAGGTGATTTTTACAATGAATTAGCTACAGGGTGGAAGAGCCAGAGACATTAGTGGAACTTCAAAAGAATGAGTGGGATCCAATCATAGAATGGGCCGAGAAAAGGTAAGATGTGAGCCCTGCAGAAAACACTGACTGGGTACCAGCGTTGGGCAGGGTCTTGGGGTCAGGTGGCCACACTGCACAATCAAAGCTCTTAGCTATGTCGGCTTTCTGATTTCAGAGCACCCTTGGGATTCCACTTTCCTCAGATGTTCAGGGATTGGGTCACCTTGAAAAAAATGTCCTCAAATTCATTTCAGCTGCTGTGCACTGAGCACCTGATATTGTGATGCACACTGAGTAGGGGCAGCTCTGCATCCTCAGTGAAGCACCAGAGTCCCCAGGCACCTTCTTCCAGTGGGTCAGAGCAGCAGTGTTGGTTTGAGTCCCAGTCCTGCCACTATCAAGCTGTGTGACTTTCAACTAATGAGTAGATCTCTCTGAGCTCCAGTTTCCTTGTCTCTTAGGGTGTTGGCAGGAGTTAATGAAATGAAATGAAATGTAAAGTGCTTAGCATCCTGCTTAGCACACAATAAATGCTCAGATTTTGGCAGTTACTTTTATCTTCATCTCAATTACTGTACGATTAAAAGAAAATCACAAAACTGTGTATGATACACGTGTACATGGGGAAGTGTGGATCGCCTCCTGCAGAACTGTGGGTGACGCCTGTGGTCTGTGGTTTCTGGGAGCTGATGATGTCCAGTATTTTTCCTTAATAGGAAGACTGTTGAGTGCAAAATTGAACAGACTGTTGATACGGTGGCAAAGTCAATTCAGTTTCATTTCATCTCAAGGGAAATTTGGAAGGACTGGCTTTCATGGCACTACCTTGACCATAGTATTCATAAGCTTACAGAGTATATTTCTTGGTACAGCACTTTTCACAAAAGTGCTGGTGTCAATCTGCCCCACTGATTTGCCACGTGTTGCCCGAGTGCTCACAACGTGCCAGGCATCCTTGGGATTTAAAGGAAAAGGCAAAGCCAGTTTTCTGAAGGATCAGATAACAATACTGTGTGAGAAATATGACGATACAATGTCATTTTGGAATCTAATGAAATATAACAATAACTTAGGTGCTTGGAGATCTTTGCTGTGGTACAGAGTCGTCAAGGTTTTGTGGCAATTGAGATATCCCCTCCTTAATAGTTTACACAAAAACCTAGCCATTTCCCATCGTCAATTTTGTATTATTAGAAATTTTAGCAAGAATATTTTTAAAACAATAGAAAACATCAGTGATATGGAAAAAAATTACAAAAAAAATTGTTTTTACTCTGTTTTTTTCTGTTTTATATAGTTATTATTCTTGAAAATGTATCTTCTCTTGAAGAAGCTCATGTCCCATAGATGACAGACCAAAAACAATGCCTTGTTTATTATAGAAGCTTGATAAATGTTTGAAAAAAATGATTGTATGATAAAGGACATATACAAACATCCTTTTAAGGTAAACAGTCTTTAAAAGAAATCTTTCACGCCCTCAAATGTGAAAAACTTTTTAGAGAGGTTTAAAAAGCGTGTAGCCCAGACTTCTGGAGGTTCCAAGGCAAATGAATTAGCATTTCAGGCAGTTGCGTGTGACTGAGCCCCTGCTCATCTGACCCATCAATCATGCCTTCATTCAAGGCTATTTCTTGGTCCTCTGGGTTTGCTCTTGGGGTCAGGTCAGGAGGCCACTAACCACAGTGGCAGTTGCTGCTGGAGTCCTCGAGTCTAGCTCCTTGGCCACGTGCCCCGAAGGGGCACACATGTGCTCAGATGTTTAGGTCTTTGCTTCAGGTTAAAAGCTGTGCTGCTCTTGGGCCACAGCTCGACAGGGACATGCCTTTTCCTTTCAGATACAGTGTGGAGATCGGCTCCTCCACCAGCATAATGGGACCCAGCATCCCGGCCAAGACTCGAGAGGTGCTCGTCAACCACCTGGCATCTTACAACATGTGGGCCCTACAAGGTCTGTAAGTTTCCTGGGGTGCAGGGGTGGGTGTGATGCCCATCAGCATCTGAAGCCTGTACATGCCCTTCCCCAGGCACTCCGAGCTGTAGGGCTGCTGTGAGCCTGAGGCTGGCTGGCTCTGATGCTTCAGTCAGCACTCCAGGCCCACACCCTTCCAGCGGAAAGCTGGGTTTTGCCTCTCCAGCAGAAGTTTCAAGTTCCAATCTCATCGGCCTGGCTCCAGTCACATGCCCATCTGTCAAGCAATCACTCAGTGGGGTGCAGGGGGGGTGCTGTGATTGGCAGGTTCAGGTCATATGTCCACTGGGTAAGAGCAAGGAGGATCACCCCCAAGGAAAACCAGAATGCTCTCTCAGAAGAGTGGGCCAAATGCTAGGGGGGCCCTGGGACGTTCTCCCCCTCCCAGCCCTTTGCACTGGTCACTCCTGTCCTCTGCTAGGGCTGCAGGGACTCACAAGAGCAGGCTATAGCAGCTACCCTGACTTGGCTTATGTCCCCACAGGGATTGAGTTTATAGTGACCCAGCTCAAGTCCATGGTGCTGACCTTGGGCCTGATTGACCTGCACCTGATGGTGGAGCAGGCTGTGCTGCTGTCACGCCTGGAGGAGGAGTACCAGGTGAGGAGTGGCACTTCAGGTCCCGCCTTACCTGTTCCTGATTCAGGCTAACTTGGGGAGGGGTGGCTAACCCACCTGAAATATTTTTGTATGCACTTGGCTTTTATTTCTTTTGTGTACATACAGAAACCAAAACTAAGGACCAATAAAAGTATTGTCAAGTAGTAATAATTTTAAAAAAATAGCAAATGCCGCTGCTGTGCTTGGCAGTCCCCACACTGCCTCACCTCCTCTTCTCAACAGCCAGGTCAGGTGGGGGCTGTGGTTATTCCCATTTTACACAGGAGGAAACTATGGCACAAGGTTGCATTTCCAGAAAATGTTCCAGCCTGGGTTTGAAGCCAGGTCTGGGTGACTCTAGGGCCAAGACCTTTAGCCCCTGCTCTGAATATGGAGGTTCATGGATAGCTAAAGACCATTTGGGCTTGATACGCCCTGCAGAGCAGGTCCTGTTGAGAAGACTGACTCCATTTGTGCTCCTAAGTTGGCCAAGCCTTCATACCCTCACATTGTATCTGGCTGGCAGAGGGGTAGCTGCTGTCTGTACAGAGTTTTGATTTAGGTGGCTCAGAATTAGGGTTTTGCTAACTCTCATTTAAATTTTTTAACTCTGAAAATTATGGCAGTCTTTGTAGTCTTATTGTTGTTGTTCTTGTTCCTCCAACCTCAGAAGGTTAATTGCTATTATGAGTTGGCTCCTAGTATGATAAAAACCTATTTGTAATGTCAGCATTTCCCAAGTCCATGTAGTCTTCTGCTCAGAAAAATACCAGGGGAAAAACTGTTTCTGTTCAGCAGAGGTGGCTAGCTACTTTTGGATATCGGAACCAATTACATGGGAAGGGGGTGACTTGAGGGCCTGGTGGGGACCCAAGAAACCTGGCTTCGGGTTTAGGCTCAGCTTTTGACTGCGGCACCCAAGCCAGACCATCATTCTCTGTTGATCCTCCATGACAGAGGAATAACCTAGATTGTGTATGTGATGGTATAAAATGAAAGTACAAAATGCTCTTCAGATGACATATTACAGATGTCCCCATTGAGACTGGGCAACCCAGCAATGCAGATAGCTTGTGAGGTGGGGCAGATGCTGAGCTCCTCGACCGGCTGGAGCAGCCAGGCCAGGGAGGAGCCAGCAGGGTTGGGTTGGAGTTGCACTAATGTCTGGACAGCTGCACTATGTTTCTGGGGCTCCTCCCTCTTGCTTTTAGAGCCCTGGAGAGAATCTGCAGCCTGCCCCAGCATGCAGAGCAGAGGCCTCTGTAGTACTGCAACTTCCCCAGGAGGCAGAACTGAAGCCACTGTGAGGCCTTGCTTGATTTATCCATTCCACCCCCAGGGAGACTGGGGGCACTCGCAGCCCATCATGGCGAGGCAGCTCATAGAGGATGACAGTCTAGAGGCTGCCTCATGCTGGCTTCCTAGTAGGATGAAGTGTGGGAGAAGTGAGGGCACACAGCTCATGCCTCCACAGAGCAGTCCCACGGATGGTTCTGGGGCCAGCCTGCCCAGCAGTGGGCAGCCACTGGCCGTGGGCCTGGACTGCTCTTTTCCCAGACCATCCGTGCCCCAAGAGCACGGGTGCCTGCTCTGGCCACCTGAGTGTTCTTACCTGCTGCCTCCCCTCCATGCATGTCTCACGTGTCTTGGCAAGATCTGAGGCTATGGCCCTCAGATCAACTATTGGGGTGGATGTGGCTCTGGCCAGCAGGCAGCCAGGCACCAGCTACTCGCCCAGCAGCTTGTCTTGTCCTCCCTTCAGATCCAGAAATGGGGCAACATTGAATGGGCCCATGACTACGAGCTGCAGGAGCTGCGGGCTCGAACCGCCGCCGGGGCCCTCTTCGTCCACCTCTGCTCTGAGAGCACCACGGTTAAGCACAAGCTCCTGCAGGAGTGAGGCAGCACCTGCCCTGCAGGACGGACCTGTACAGCCACAGCTCCTCCGGCCTGCGGGGCCCTCCTGACCTGCGGGGCTCCCCTGGCGTGGGGCTCCCCCAGCATGCGGGGCTCCCCTGACATGCGGGGCTCCCCCCATCTGCGAGGCTCTCCTGACCTGGGGGGCTCCTCTGGCCTGTGAGGTTCCCCTCACCTGTGGGGCTCTTCTGTCCTTCAGAGGTCGGCCTCGCTCAGCATCACCGAGAGATAGCCCCGAGCCACAGTGCTCTGTCCAGAGGTCAGCCTAAGTCCAAGGCAGCGAAGGAGATGAGGTGTACAAGTGACTTTCTCTTGACCCTGATTTTATTAAATATTTCTCCACTCTGGAAACGTGTTGAGCCCTGTTTCCATGAGCTCCTCTGTGCTTTTCCGTTCTTCTTGTTTTGTCTGGGTTGCATCAAGGTTAAGCAGCGTCTCTCCCATGGCACGTTTTATATCTGCTGCCCGTGGTTGGGAACCTCACGCTGGGGAAGCAGTCATGTCATCCACAGATAACTCCATTTGTGTTCTTCAGCCTTCAGCCTGAAGGCTTTTTTTTTTTTTTTTTTTTGCTGGATTTTAATCAAAAAATCTTTTGAAAGTGAGTCCTTCCTGGTCTAAGCTGGTGGTTTCTATTTTGTTCCTACTATTCTAGAAAAAATGATTTGCTCTTGAAAGTAGAAAATAGAAAGTTGTTTCTGGGTTAAACACCCTAACAGGCTTGGCAGTCACCTGATGCGCGTGTGTCCATTCACCTTCCACATGGGAGTCCTGAGAGTCCCCCCGACACGGCCGCTTCCACGGTGGCAGGCATTGCTTCCTGGTGCCAGGTCTGGTGAGAGGACAGTGGGGAGAGTGAAGGCCTCCTGAGCCCTGTGTCCATGCACACCTGAGTAACAAAATGGCCTCACCCCTGTTCACGGAGCACTGACCACGTGCCAGTTGCTTCCACGCTTCCCACATACTAGCCCTGAACCCCTTGATGTCACTCTGAGGAGGCACTGTCACAGATGAAGCCTAGGCTGCAGTGGTGACATGGAGCTGGGATGCCCAACCTACACTCTTCGCTTCTGGAGGGTCCTCAGGTCCCTTCGGCCAAGCTCTCAGGCAAAGGGAGCCGTGCCTTCTGCCTCAGTGGGCGGGCCCAGACCCCAGCACTGTGATGGGAGCCGCGGCCTCTCCTGCGTCCCTGCTCCTCTCGAGGAGAGCCGACCTTCCTTCGCCTCCAGCTGCTGCCCTCTCTGACACACACCTCAGAGGAAATGGCGCTGGCACACGTCTGACGTTATGCCACAGCCCAGAGTCTAGTTGACTGCCAGCCCCCTCGGGAGTTGCTGTTGTAGACTGGCCAAGGACCTGCTGTTCATCTTGATCTTTCTCCTGTTTATACATGAACATGAATTTTGATTTTTTTTTTTTAAAGAATAGGGGAAAGGTGACATGGGTCCTTTATTTTTCTCTACATTTGTAAGTTTTTCCAGGGGTGGGGAAAGAGGGTGTTAGGGGAGTCGTGGGTTGAGAAATTCCCAGTAACTGTCTCCTGAGGCTGTCATTGAAGTGTGTCCACTTCCTCCTCCTGCTTGAGCCTGGTGCTGTGTTTTGAAAGGGACCTTGGGACCAACACGCACCTAGTCTAGGATGTCGCCGTACTCCAGGTTGTCTAGTTCACTCTGCATGTGGTCGACGTATTGACTGATCTCCTTTACTCGCTCGCGGTTCCTCGTGGTCTCATCCCTGTGAATCTGGGGGGCGAGAACAAAGCCCACCGTCCTTAAATCAGATGCCTGGTTAACATCTGCTACCAAGCCCAGGTTGAGGGAAAGGAAGATAGTTCTTGGGATCCGTGTAATCCCTCATTGACTGCAGAGCCTCCCTGGGTTCTGCTGATCTCTACATATTTGAGGTAGGAGTTAGAGAAATGATGAAGCACATGTGTTTTAAAATCTCTTGGCAACATTAAGTCTTCAGTGTGGAATGCTACAATCCTTAATTTTATTTCTTCATTCCTTATTGAAAATACTACACACTACCTAGGGAAGATTTCCACCTGCTAGGATGGGTTAGCATTACTCACCTTGTCTACCAAGTGTGTACACCAAGAGTTGATCCTAGTCACCAGCTCGTCTTCTCGATTGTCAATCTTCAGGAGATGGATGTCATGTGACGCCCCGACAGCATTAATAATCGTATCTTTGTCTACAAAAAGCTGGTGAGTGAGAAGAATCAGATGAGATCATGCATGTCATTACACCCTGAGGACAAAGTCAGAGAGCTAAATAGAAAAGCAACACCTGGGAGTCCCTCGGCTGTGTTGGCCACATGCCCAGTGGAGAGCCCACTTTTCTACTGGTGCACTTTATGCCAGCTCATCTTCAGGTGACAACCACGTCCCCGACCCGAGTGCTTGGCAGGTTTTATGGGGAAAGGGCCAACCCTTGCATTCCTTATCAGGAGCATGTTAACTCCAGGGAGAAGGCAGACGGCTGCCCAGGGGTGGCCTTGCCCAGGACGTCTGTTCTCACAATGCTTCTCTCTCAGTTGCTCTCCAGTCTGACTTGCCCCAAACCTCTGCCAGCTGAGTGGGAAACGTGAGGCTGCCCAAGTGTCTGGAGGCTGCTCTGAGGACAGTGGCCCCTGCAAACCGATGGTGTTCACCACACAGTAGTCTCTCTACTGCCTCTCATGTCAACCAAATCAAACCTTGGATTCTCTTTGGTGTCTCCTGCCTTCTCTTGTTCCTGATCTTATTTGCTGCCTCGTAAAAAGCTGTTAAAAACAACCATCCTCATAGGCCTGTCTGTTGTGGGTGTTGACACTGGCTGTTGTGTGCCTGGAATGGTTGAAAATTGGAATCATTCCCAGAGCAGGGGAGGCCACTGAAGCACTTGGTAAGCAGGTGTTTCCACTTTGAAGCAGAGGTGTTATACTTTGTAATACCAAGGACAGCAAAGGACCTAAGTTCTCCATATTGTAGAGAGGACTGCAAGTGGAATGTATACTTGGGTTTTGTTGGGTTTTTTTCTTTCCTATAGTAGCAGTTAACTTAATGGTTTCCAAAATGTGTTCTGTGAAACCTTGAGATGTTAATATTTCTGCAAAAAAAGAGTATTGTTTGGTCAAATACATTTGGGAAAGGCAGTACCCCTTAGGCCTCTCCTGAAGATTCACAGGCCACACAAAGTATTCTGAAGGTGCTGCCAAGTCCTGTGGAAAATAAACCTTTTTAACTTTGTCTCTCTTGGTTTTCCACCTTACTTGGCCACAGACTTCTTCTCAGAGTAATGCTTGGTAATGTCTTGTGGGATGCTGGTTTTCCACAGAATCCCTTGTGGGAAAAGCCAAGTTAGCTCATGTGGCGAATGGGGTCTCTGGGGGACCAATTAGTATAGTCACATGGAAGAAACGACAAGTTATTAAGTTCTTTGTCTGCACATGCAAGGCCCCAGGCCAGGCTCTGGGAATGGTTCACAGATGTGCAAAACCTGCTCTCCATGAGCCTGATTGCTCAGCAGTGGGTGTCCCAGTTACTTTAGAAATAGCTACAATCACAACATCAACCTATTGTGAAAAGGTTCTCATCCTTCATTCTCAAATGTGGGTCGTAGCTGATAGCTTAAGCCAAGCAGAGAAATCATCCCCCTCAGAGTTTGAATATATAGAAAGCAGCTTTGGAAGCTGAGGACAACAGAAACTGAAGTCTGCTTAGAAACATATGAGACTAAAATTGGTTATGAAAAACTATGTGACATTTGTAAAATACAAACAAAAGGAATCTGGTTTAAAGAAATTATTTAAAATGGAAGTTGCAAGTTGTTTCTGGACTTCAGGTGGCTTAGAGTGGCAGCTCCTTTAATTTTTCCCTCTTACAATAAGTACATAGAATTTTCAGGTAGAATATTCTGGATCCCCTTCCAGTTTCTGCAGATTGAAAGCACTAGAGTAGATGCAGCAACTGCACACAACTTGTGAGGAGCAACAGCTGCTCCTGGTTCCCTGAGCTGTTCCACCCTGTTCTTTGGTCCTCAAAGCTGTGAAGACACATTTCTTTCAAAGTGACTTTTGAGAGTGGCACAGCTGGTGCCCCTCCCCAGGACCACTGCACCGCAGAATGACCCGGTGGCCCCCTCCACCACAGACAAAGGAGCAACTTGCCCTATGCCAAGGGGGTCTCCTGGTGCTGGCTGGAATCTCATCACAGCTGCCCTCTCCATGGACTGCTGGCTGGGTCAGACCACTGTCACTCAAGCAGACTCTCTGGGGACTCGAAAGTCCTCCCCATGGTCTAGGCCTGAGCACTGTCCTACCCTTGCGGCTGGACACCCACATGGATATTCAGAGCACGCAGGCAGCATGTCTGACGTCCCTGCCAGCTTCCACACGGGCAGCTGCGGCTGCCAACAGCACTGCGAGGCCCTGCCTCCCTGCCCGCTCCAGGCCCTCTCCTCAGCATGTACGCTCTGCTTTTCCTCTCAAAGCTGGAAGGACTTGAAAGTACAGACATGGGCCAGGTTTGGCCTAAGTATGGCATGAGTGATAACAGTCGCTCAACTGAATGAGAGGAGTTTTAGATATAACCTAAAATGTGGTGTATGATATGCTCACGGATAATCAGGTAACAGAAGCCAGATCTTTTTCACCCAAGGCCCTAGCCCCTCCTCTGAACACCTACGTCTTACTAAAGGCTCAGTAGACGTTTTGTCAAAGGCTTTGAGTCAAACTGCCTGTGTTCAAATCAGAACTCTACCATTTATCAGCTGCGTATCCTCAGGCAGATTACCTTAATCTCTGCGCCTCAGTTTTCTTATCTGTAAAAGGGAACCATACAGTACCTACTTTACCATATTGATGTGAAGATTAAAAGAGTAAATTTGTATCCACTGCTTCTCACAGGGCTGGCCCTCATGAGGCCCCTAGTCAATGTCATCTATTTGTTGGTATTATTACTTCTTACAGTCAGGGCATACTTCTTCCTCCTGAGAACAATAGGCCATGTTTTTTTGCTTAAATGTAAGGAGACAGGCAATGGTGTAAGGTCTTAATTACGCCTCTTGCTGCAATTGTGGACATTTGCAAAGGGACAGAGGTTGGAACTGGCTTACAGAGGGAAGGGGTGGCTGTCCCCTCTGAAGCCTTGAAGGCAGTAGTCCACACCAGTCCTCCCAGCGAGTCCAAGGCAGGCGGCCCCTTAGCTCAGAGGCTCAACCCCATGGCCTAGTGCCTGGGGCCATGGGCACACCCAGAATGCCCACCGACCTGCAGTCTACACTGAGGGGAGCAGCACTGGCTCTGCCACAGTGGCCCAGGCTATGCATCTGTCAGTAGAGTCTGAATCCAGACTCTGGTCCTCACAAGGTTTGTCATCGTGAGCAGCTTACTTGACTTCTCTAAGCCCCAGTCTTACCCATGTTCTTATCTGTAAACTGGAGACAACAATAGTACCTCCTTCACAGGGTCCCCCGATGAAGTAAATGCGATCATGTGTGATCATCCGGCCTGGGCAATGGCAAGCCCTCAGTGAGCGGAACTCTCATCACTAGTCACTATGGCCAGCAGGTGCTGATGCGTTCCTGGAGCCACAGGAATGGATGTCAGATGGCACCAGGCAGAGCCAGCCAGGCATGAAGGAGGACTGGCCACTGGAAGCTCCAGCCCAGCCAGCTTCTCTGCCATGGGCCTCTGGGACCCATCTTTTCTGTGTGTCCCAGTCATTAGGGGGTGAGCATGTTTCAGTCCTGTGCCCAGTGGGTGTCACAGACCCAGGTGCTGCGCCATGCGGGAACTCTACCCACCAAGATGGTCTGTCTGGGAAATTCTTGAGTGGGCTCTCTCAGGGGAGCCTATCGTCCTGGCTTGGGAAAGGTGGCATTTCCTGTATCTGGTCAATAGCAGTTAGCCAAATCTAACAGCTTAGGGAGGAAAGGCTGGCATCCCTGTGGCCCTGCCACCGTGCCGCTATGTTGGGTATCTATCTCGGTCCCAAGACAGAGGCTGGGGGAGTGGGGCTCTGCTGGTCCTCTGTGCCTGCAGGACTCAGTCCAGCGTCTGACAGAGCGGAGACTCTGTGGATGTGCACACTCACACTCATTCCACAGACACGCCCCGGCATCTCCACCGTACACTGTATACTGTTGCTGGCACTGGGGAGGTACATGGTGGTGAAAAGGCCCTTCCTGTCTCTCTCATGGGCTTATATGTAGTGCGAATAGTCACACAAGCACATTGACCTAAGCCAGGTGGTTTGAAATTGTGATGAGACTCTAACCTGATAAATGGGGTATGCGATAGACAATGGTTTTTCAGGAAGGTGATGAGGGAAGGCCTCTCCCATGAGCTGATATCTGAGCTGAGATCTGAATGACAAGGACAAGCCAGGCACATGGGGACCTGAGGGAAGAGCACGTCTGCCAGATGGAATATCAACTGAGAGGAGCAAGCTGGACCCTGGGGAACAGCTCAGAGGGTTGGGGGGCGGTTGCCAAGGTGAGCAGGCCCAGTTGTGAGGTCTGTGCACTGTGGGGGAACGCTTACTCTGAGTCTTGGGAAGCCACTAGAGGGTGCTGTGCAGAAGTGAAATAGTGTGGTTTGGGTCTTCAGGGATTGCTCTGGCTGCTGTGTGGAGGACAGCCTGTAAGAGAACAGTACAGAGGCGAGTGGTCCAGGGGAAGGGCATCAGTGGCTGGCTTTGGTGGTAGCACGTAGGTGGAGAGGAGCTGAGAAACTGGCAGCGGGGTGATGGATGCACGAGTGAAAGCGAGCCCCTGATAAAGCTACGAAGACTGGCCCTTCCATCGCCTGCGCTCCTTCCCAGAGACATACGCGCGCTGCTACTGGGCCCCAATGCAGAAGACCTGCAGAGCCTTCTTAGTGCGCAGACCCAAGGTACGAGGCAGGTGCTCCGCGGTGACCCCGCTGACCGTGTGACCATTCATCACTGGATGTGCTGGTGGAAACTGGGATGGCATCATGCTGGATCAGAAATAGTACTGGGCCGGGGTATCCAACTTTCCCGTAGTACTTCATAGAGACTCTAAAGTGAAGAAGACCTCGGGGGGAGATCTCAGACCTATTTGTAACTGCTTTTCTTAGAAAGTGCCAGAAATCCCCACAGAATTGAACTTTTGGAAACCAACCCGTTGGAAAGGTGAAACCACCTAATTATCATGAGCTCCTCTTTAGTTGGGCCCCCCTGGGTGCCCAGCCAGGTGCTTTGTTTTTTTAGCCTATTTCATCTGACGACTCTGCAAAGCGGGTTACTGTCCCCTTTTGCATATGAGGAAACTGAGGCTCCAGGAGGTTTTCAGTCTTACTCAAGCGACAGAGCGGGCCTGGACCAAGTCTGTCAAGCACGCGGGAGCCTCGCGCCCAAGCACGCCCCGCCCAGCACCGCTCTTCGGGCCCCGCCCACCGGGCTCCGCCCAGCAGGACCCGCCCCGCCCGCCGCACTCACCAAGCGCACGTCGTCAGGCAAGTCTTCGTCCAGCTCGCCCTTGACGTTCTTCTCGAGGGTGTTGATGGAGATCTCCAGGAGCTTCTCGTGGTGGTGGTTCTCCAGGTCCCGGCACTGAGCCATCGTGCAGCCACGAGTTAAGCAAAGGCCAGGGACGGAGCAGACCGACGCGTCCCTGACAAGCACTCTGACGGCGGGGGCCGTTTCAGCTGCACGGGAACAGACTTTCAGGGCTGAAGGCGAACTCTGAGGCACCAGGTGCATCCGTGCCGTCACAGCCGTCCACCCACATGCAGTAAACCCCGGGGGCCATCCCAACACTCCCGTGCCTGCCCCTACACCTGGTCATCACGGACCCTCAGCGCCTGGCTGTCCCTCCATCATCCACTTCTCTCCACCCCCACGGCCTCCCAACTGGACACTGCAGTGCGCTGCCCGCTGGCCTCCTCACTCTCACCCTTGCTCCCCACAGCAGCCAGAGCGAGCTTGAAGATGTAGACAGTTGGGAGTCCATCTGCTTTGCGTAAAGCTGCAGGAAGCCTCCCGCTCTCTAACTTGGCCTAAAGGCCTCCTCTCTGAAATGGACTTCTGTGGCCAGTCCTCAGGGTCTTTGCACAGGCTGCCCCCCCTGCCTAGAATGCCCTCCCCACCCCTGTACATGGTCTGGTTGGCCACCCTCAGGTCCTCACTTAGTGGACCCTCCTTCAGGAAGGCTCCTGGCCCCCACCCTGGGTTAACTCCTAGTCACCCTGTACCTTTGGTACCACTTATTACCTCCATAACTTCTGTCTCCCTGCTGGACTGTGAGTCCCAGGAGGGCAGGACCAGGCAGTTGCTTCTGGGTGGGGCACAGCAGTTTGCCCCCCATCGTGGCAGGGCCCTGAGTTCAGGTGGCAGAAGGGTTGGTCATGCTCCAAATGTCGGCTCCTAACCCTAACATTTAACCTGACCAGCTCATTATAAATAATTGTCAGTGTCTGCAACGTGGATGGTGCCTCACCCCCAGAGTGCTTTTGTCTGCAGCACAGGGACAGGCGGTGATTCTGGGGCATCATCTCCCCATGAGCTTCACCCATGTAAGAACAAACACGCCAGGACTCTACTCCAAACTATCATAACAAGACCGTCATTGTTCTGAAGGAAGGGAAACCCCCTTGGACTCCATGGAACATTCTTTTGAACATTGTAAGTGGTTGCCAAATCTGCATCCTTTGAAGCCGAGCTTTTCCTTGGTGAAAAACTGGAGGTTTTATATTCCCCTAATTTCACAGGTGGTGATTTCCACTAAATAGGATCCTACGACAAATTTAAATATCATCTTGGTGGAGGTGTAGATCTTTTTGTAAATCAAACGGGGAGGAGGTATTTCTGGTAAAAAGTAAAATATGATTATAGAGCGCTGACTTTTTACTATCTCTGCCAATGTATTTAGGGCACCAGTGGCAGTGGCGGGGGTGGAGGTGTCACTGCAGATGGCCATCTGGAAGGGAACCCCACTTATTTGTATTCTGCTTACTTTTCAAAGAAGCTTCACCCTTCCTTGCCTTTTGTTAAAAATACAGGTGCCTCTCCCCTAGCTCCTTAAGAGGCCAGGACAACCCAAAGGCCCTGTAGCACCTCCTCATGGGGAAGTCATCAAAGAAAGGATATAGGCTTTGGACATTTTCGATAAACAGTCCCACCAAGTCGATGATGTTCCTTTCGAACAAGTTTATAGTCTCCTGGAAATGACAACATAGTTAACATGCATATTTAGACACCCAGCATCAGAGCAAAAGTTACTCCTTAGCACTTAGCAGTCTCCTCCTCTAATCACAGAACTTCAGGGTAAAGACCACGCACCTTGACCTTCCTGGGCAGATGGTTGGGAACTCTCTCTCCAGAGCTCTGTTGCTCTGCAAGCATATTAACTCACTCACCACCTGAACATCTAATACTTTCACCGGACCTTTGCCTGTGCCAGTCTTTCTCCCAGGAACACTTGTCCTGGTCTTGTTGTCCTCATCCCCAACGCACACACAGAGCTAACCCCCTTCCTTTGGGCTTCTCAGTGGCATTCACCCATCACCCCAGGAAAACAGCGAAGTGAGTTGTCAAGAACCAGACTACCTGGGTGGATATCCCAGCTCCACCGCTGTGTGTAACTGTGGGAAAGTTTACCTCCCTGGGCCTCAACCTCCTTACTTGTGAAGTGGGTTTCCTACATAGTACCTGTCTCACAGAGCTGGGGTGGGGTTAAATGAGTCACTTCATACAAAATGCTTTGCGAGCTGCCTGGCAGAGAGAAGGCCCTCCTAAGAGCTGGCTGTTACCCCAGGCCTCTACTGTTAGTTGCTGTTGCCCGGTGCTTAGCAAGGCACCTAGGGCCTAAACGGGACTCAGTAGCGACTGAGCGAACAATGGAAGATGCAGCTGTGAGGCCTGCTACTCTGGGAGCACCCCCGCTATCTGCCATAAATTCCAGGGGCTGCAAGGTGGGCCACGGGTGCAGGGGATCTACAGGAGCCTGAGGACTGTCTGCAGGCTGAGCACACTGTGCATTTTTCAAATGTATGTAAGTGCTGTTATAGTAAATAAAAATAGGGTCATTGAAAAGTATCATTGCCCTTGCAGCTTTTGGGCTGCTGGTAACACAAGTGTGACAGTGCACGGGTCCTGGGAAATGTTTGGATGTTGAAAAGCAATCTCCCTGCCTACAAACGTTGGGAGCTGCTGCCTCCCTCCCCTGGTGCTGCACGCTGCTTCTGCAGTGCTTGCACATTCCCCAGTGGGGAACAAGCATCTGCCATGTGATGTGATGGGGAAATCTATCCCATGTCTGAGGTGTCACTTGACGTGTGAGGAATTGATTAGGTGCTATCTCGTGGCCCAGCCACAGCAGCAGCCAATGCGGTTCAATTCATCACACTACATCAGACTCCCAGCCTCTGATGCCTTGTGAACACACAAGTTACTCTGGCCCCTGATGAATTTGAGACAGCAGTGCTTTTCATTTCTACTACTTAGTGCTGAGTTGCCGGCTCCTCGCATCGCCTAGGAGGTAGCAACTACAGGCTGCAATGCGGAGGAGCCTTTGTTTGGTCCCCAAGTGGGGGTCCACTTTGTCTTCCAAGCACCCAAACAGTTCCTTTAGCCTAATCAAAAACCCCTCCCTGCTGAGGCTCTGGGCTCTTCCACATGGGGCAAACATTCCAGAGTAATGAGCTCACTTCTCATTCTCCACAAGAATCTTTTCTAATCTAAATTATTAAAACATGTTAAAAGCAAACACAGGACTGATGAGCAAGAAAGCTTTAGCCTGACACGCTGAGTGGCACTGGACGTTTCCAACAGGGGAGCGCGAGGGACAGCCGCAGCTCGAGCGCAGACCTGCAGCCGCACGCACTTGCCCCCCACGCCCAGCCTCACCTCCAGCTGCTCCACCAGCTGCATCTCCAGCGTCATGAGCGCATTGAACAGCTCCGTGATGTCTTCGCCACACTCCATGATCTTCTTCTCAATGGTGGGCACCTCAGACTCTTCTCGAATGGTATTTAAACTCTGGAAACAAAAGCCTGTGCCTTAGGAATCAATTACTAAGTATAGTTAGTTAATGGCAGGTGGCGATTTGGTTTTATGGGTAAGAACTTGGACTCAGGAGTCAGCAAGTCTCAGTTTTGCCACTGGCCAGCTCTGTGAGCTTGTAGAAGTTGCCTACCCTCTCCATGCCTCAGTCTCCTTGACTGTAAAGTGGTCATGATAACAGCCCATACCCATACCCGACACAGCTAAGGAGAATCCCGTGAGCTCTAGTAAGTGCTCGATGCCTGTTAGCTCCGGTTTTTATTAGAGGCTGCTGGGCAGGTGGAAGGAGCCCCAAAATACGCTGCTGTGGAATGTTGGCTATTTTAAGACACTTAAAAACAGCAGATGCAAAGAGGACACTCTGACTTCCCCTTTTCTTCCTGAAAGCAGGAGATGAAACTCCTACGTAAAAGGCGCTCTCCCTGTACTTGGAGGAAGGAAGACATTCTTATCACTAGAGATGGGGAGTCAGGGCCGAGAGAAATCTGTACAAACCTTGTTCAACTAACCCTTATCTGCCTAGTCAACCTCCACAATTAATTGCTCTAGCCCAAACCCCTTGGTTTGTCATGTTTTCACAATTTACTACTCTTTGTCCAACCTAGTATAAGCTTTTAGCCCTAACTGTTTCTTTGGGTCTTCATTTTTCTTGTGAGTGCTCCCATGTACACGTAAAAATTACTAAACAAAATTTGTATGTTTTCTCCTGTTAGTCTGTCCTATGTCAGTTTAATTCCTGGTCTCACTTGGAGGCCCTAATAGGGTAAAGGAAGAATTTACCTGCCCTACAACTTCAGAGTCAGGTGGACCTGAATTTGAATCCTGCCTGGGTCACATATTAGCAGTGTGACCTTGAGAGAGCCACTTGCGTTTTCTAGGCTTCGGTTTCATCACTGTAAATGGGGAGAAGAATCTGTGCTTCATAAAGTCTTGGGGATCAGAGGCCAAGTATGTGATGTGTCTGGCGAGACTCGACTGATGAAGGTTCCTATAAAAGGCCTAAAACAGGCACAGGTTGGGAGAGACACTGGAAAGGAAAGACAGCTTCAGTCTTGGAGGAAGTCAGGTGAACCCGCACGGAACCCCAGTGAGGAAGCGGAAGCCAGCGGTGAGCATGCTGAACGGTGTGGGATGAGAGGTGCTTACGGGCTGGAGAGCGGCCTGGCGTCCAAGCACGGCGCTGAGTACCAGCTGTTCACTAGCAAAGGGCCTGGGATCGCAACCAACACTGGGTGCAACATCAGCTTGTTTTTGTTGACACTTGGTATTTATCACGAAGAAGGACAGAGTAATGACATGATTCAGTGGGGTGAACGATATTCACAATAATGGCTACTCCATCTAGAGAAAAACCAGGCTCAATCCCTACCTCAGGCCTTACAGGAAAACAAATTCCTGATGGAGTGAAGATTCAAATGTAAAAAATAAAATCATAAAAGTGCTAGAAGAAAACATGGGGGATTTTTAATAAACAATCTCAGGGTGGAGAAGTCTTTCTCAAGTACAGCCAGAGGAAAAGATTGATAAATTCTACTACATAAGAAAATGTGCATATGCTACCGGGAGGCCAAGGCGGGAGGATTGCTTGAGGTCAGGAGTTTGAGACCAGCCTGGGTGATACAGTGAGACCCTGTCTCAAAATCTTTTTTTTTTTTTGGAATTCTGAATGGCAAAAGCACCACGGACATAGTGGCAAAATAAACAACAAAATGGGAAAAATATTTGCAACTCATTTCACTGATATAGGGCTAATCTCAATCTATAAAGAGCTCCTACAAAGTAACAATATTTTAAAAAAGAAAGATGTACCAAAACAGAGAGACAAAAAGCAAATAGAAAAATGAATAAGATCAAAATATAAGAACAAATAGTTCTCACAATAAGAAGTACAAATGGTTGTAGAATACGTGCTGCTCACCCCCAGTTGGGGAAATTAAACTCTTACCGAAGGTGCATGAGATTCTCAAGCGTGAGAAAGCTTGTGACACTGGCCTGACAGCGCTGTGGGTGGTACAGGTTCTGTGGGGTACAGTTAAGTCCTAGTGCACAGTTCTACTTTTAGGACTTCATCCTGCAGGTCAAACTTGCACCTACTTGTTCAATGGAACAGTGAAAGAGCAAAAGATTGGAAAGAAACTTAATTGTCCATCAGTAGGGACTGGTGAAATAATTATGGTTCATCCATGAAATGAGAAAAATATGAAGCAACTCTTTCATTTTGGAAGACTTTCCAAGATGCATAGATGGCACAGGAAAGCAAAATGCAGGAAAGTGCATGCTAAACTTTCATCACACACACACACACACACGCACACGCACACGCACACGCACAGATACGCGGTAAGGAGGGAGACTGTCTCCTTGTGGGCATTTTCCATTCTGCGCCATGTGTGTGTACTGCCTATTCGAAAGTGAACCCGACTGCACACAGACTCACTTGCCTCAGGCCTTGCACGAGTGCTTTCCCTTTTTTTTTTTTTTTGTGTTCAAATCCAGTTTTATTAAATCTGACAATTTTGATAGCAGTACAAAATCTGTGACTATGACCATGGACATGAGTTTGTTTTGGTTTGTTGTAGGTTTGGGAACCTGTACTTTTCTAAATCTTCTGCTCTTTATTTCATTACTAAATGGCAAAGTGCCTTAAGTTCCTCTATCTATTATTCATAGAAAAGGAATCTGTAAAATCAGATTGAAAAAATAAATTCCACAGATTTGAAAAAATTCTCTTTGAATATTAAGGACATACAAAGTATATTAAAGACAACTACATTTAGTCCTTCAGGTAACAAAGCAGGCATTTGATGTTTGTGGTTTCTTGGTTTTACTTGCTAAACCTGGTCAGAGACCAGAGTGTTTCCAAAAGCTACAAAAATCCTTATTGACACTCCAAGTATGGTTTCAATGGAATTAGAGGATAGAACTAGGAGAGCACTTAATTTGGCTTTTAAAAATCACAATACTTTTTTCTTCAATGGGATTTTTCTTCTGCAGTAGCTCAGGACACTATTTGCTTACTTAATGCCTTATAATTAGCATCTGCCTTACAGTAGATCTACGTATTGGCTTACTGAAGTGTATTACTGGACAGCAAGTGGTGGGTGAGCTTCCTGACCAAGGCAAACGTACAGCAGACCTTAAAGTACAATCTCAGGATTTAGTGCTCCTTAGTTGTTCTCCAGTGAACCTGAAGTTGTAAATGGAGTTCTGATTCCAAATTCGCTATGGAATGTCATGGTGACTTTATTTTTATGCACTGTTCTTTGATCAAAGGCATGGCACGTATCAAACGGTGGACTGTACAAGTGAAGGCTCACGGCAGGTTCTTTTCCCTTTGTCTCGCCGGTTCCTCACTACAGTTCCACAACACGGTCATTTCCATTTTATGATTGAGGAAAGGAGGATAGGAGAGGGTCCGTAATGTACCTCTGCGTCACCAGTGGCAGGTCTGAGCCCCAAACCTTATATGACTGCACCACGGCCTGAGGTGTGCCCCACCGGGCACGAGGGCAGGGCTGTGTGCAACGGAGGAGGCCTAACGGGGTGTGGGGGTGGGTGGGAGGATTTTGGGACAAAGCTATGGGAGAGGGCATGTGAGGGGAGGGAATGGGGGCTCTCAGGGCATGTGCGGCCTTGAAAACTTCCAGGACAGTGGCTTCAACTTAGACTGAGCATCAGAAGCACCCAGGGAGCTCTGGAGAATCCCTGTGCCAGGCCACACCCCAGATTGCCTAAGTGGGTGCCCCTGGGCCAGGGCATGAGCATATTTCCAGGCCTCACGAACTCTGCGTACAGGCTGGGTGAGATCCACTGTTCTAAGGCCAGGAGGGGAGCCCGGGGGTTTGCCAGCTCATCCAAGGTGGCCTCTGAGCGGGCAGCCTGCTGTGAAGACACACGCCCGATCCACACTGAATCCGGGGAGCAGAGCAGCTCCTTCCGAGTCAGGCTCGGCCTGGCCCACGTCCTGCTTCTTCAGAGGGACTTGCTGCTGAGGGGCCAGGCCGCCTGGCCAGGCTTCAGGAGAAGCCAGCCCATGAATATCCAGGTGTCCCAAACCCAATGGCTACCGGGATCAGATAAGAAAGGTCAGGGAGGAAAAGGCTGGGCAGGGACTGGGGGACTAGAGACATGGCCTGTCCAGAGGGGACAACCACCACTCAGGAACCAAATGACAGCTTCCTCCAGAGAAGCTGGCAACCACAATTTTTCTGTGAAATCTGCCAGTTTCTAATGTCAGCAAAATGTTCAAAACGTTTTTAAACCCTCTGCAGGCCAAATAAAACACATATGTGAGCCTAGTGTGTTTCTCTGCTGATGGTTTTGAACTTTTGGTTGAATGCAGTAACACCCCTCCCTGTAACATTATAAGGAGGGTCTTGAGAATTAAATCCCACAGATTGTGAGGTCCTGTTAGTGAGGCTAATGCGACAAGAATGAGGTGGGGGAGTGGGGAGGGCTGGGAAGCATATGGAGTCGATCACCAACTCTGTTAGATCTGCCCTCCCAGGGGATTTTTCTCTAATGTTCACAACAAGGAATAGCTTTATGGGCTCCTTGAAGCCCCTGATGCTATAAGCAAACCTGGTGTGTGTGAATAGTTTTTGAGGAGAAAGAGGATCCATAGCCTTCCTTAGTGTCTCACAAAGATCTGTGATTTAGAACACATTGAGAATCCTGTCTTTAAAAGTAATGCTAAGGCCGGGCGCGGTGGCTCACGCCTGTAATCCTAGCTCTCTGGGAGGCCGAGGCGGGCGGATCGTTTGAGCTCAGGAGTTCGAAACCAGCCTGAGCAAGAGCGAGACCCCGTCTCTACTAAAAATAGAAAGAAATTAATCGGACAACTAAAAAATATATATATAAAAAATTAGCCGGGCATGGTGGCGCATGCCTGTAGTCCCAGCTACTCGGGAGGCTGAGGCAGGAGGATCGCCTGAGCCCAGGAGTTTGAGGTTGCTGTGAGGTAGGCTGATGCCACGGCACTCACTCTAGCCCGGGCAAAAGAGTGAGACTCTGTCTCAAAAAAAAAAAAAAAGTAATGCTAACTAGGCTGTGGCTCACGCCTGTAACCCCAGCACTTTGGGAGGCCAAGGTGGGAGGATTGCTTGAGGCCAGGAGTTCCAGATCAGCCAGAGCAAGAATGACACTGTGTGTGTACAAAAAAAAAAAACAAAAAAACAGAAAAATTAGCTGGGCATGGCGGTATGTGCCTCTAGTCCCAGCTAATTAGGAAGCTGAAGCACAAGGATCACTTGAGCCCAGGAGTTTGAGGTTGCAGTGAGCTATGATGAGGCCACTGTACTCTAGCCTGGGTGACAGAGCAAGACCCTGTCTCAAAAAAAAAAGATAACACTAACTAAAAGAAACAATTCCCATCAAGTGCAAAGATTGGTACCCCTTCCAATGGCACCTGCTTGGGCCAGGCCCAGTGGCCTGATTAGGCTGGGTCCTGAACGCCTGGGGCGTTCCTTTGCTGTTCCCCCGGGTGGAAAGCCCTTCCTCCCCACTCAACTCTTCTTTGTCCTATAAGCCTCAGCCTGAGTAAAGTACCCCCAGGACACCCCCAAGGCTCCCTGGGCTTCCCTCTAGGTTAGCACTGACCCCTTCACTCACTCAGTGGGGAGGGCCTCGGCCTGGGTCTGAGTCCCACAAGGGCAGGAACCATGTCTAGCGTGGCTCCAGCTTGCCAGGGCTGGGCACAGAGTGGGGCTCAGGTTATGTCTGTTAAATGAATGAATGAATGAATGAATGAACAAAAGAAAAGTAGTAGTTGTCATCATCCTCATCATAATAGCATGGTCATACGAATACAGTTATTAATAGTGATGATGATGATAAGGAGGTGGGGATGGGGACGACCTTGAATCCCAGGGCCATTTTATGTGCCAGAGACCCACAGGCCCCACACACAGCTCTTCATCGTGCAGCAGGGAAGCTGTGGCTGGTGGTACTGGGTAAGGTGGACCTTGGCTCTGGGATCCCTGGCAAATGGGGATGATGATCATGGGACTCCGGGGTCATCACAGGGTACAGTAGTTGCAGTCCCGCCACAGTGGGGGTCGGGGCCAGCACCATAGACTAGGAGGCACGGCAGCCTTGGGGCCTACCAGCAAGTACTTCTCCTCAAACTTGGCAATCCTGTGTTTGCCTTGCTCCTGGTTTTCCTGGATGGCCTCGTGCACACATTCATTGAAGGTGTCAAGCTCTGTTTTCCGCTTCTCATGCTGTTTCAGGCCATACTCGAAAATGTTCAGGCAGATGATGACAAATTTGTCCTTGTAGGTGAGTGGCTGTTAAGGAAGCTCACGGCTGTGTCGGGAGCAGGCCACTGGGGATGGGTAGGGGATGACAAAGGTGTTGGTGACTCCCCGAGCAGAGTGCAGACTGTGTGCTCAACACCGTGTGCGGGATTCGAACCATGGTCTCATCTGGTCCGTCTGACAGATGAAGACACTGCAGAGATAATGTGGCGACTGGGGCAACTCCACCCTCAGCCTGTGGGAGTCAGGAACGGGGCCTTTGTGGGGGAGGCAGGGGCCATAGGAGGCGTCCACAGGGCAGAGGAGAGACATGCTAAGAAAGTCCCAGAAGAGACTCCTGGGAGACCTGAGGGGCCAGGGAGGGGCTGCGAGCCCGGAGAGCCAGCCCGGTCAGGGAAATCGGCAGTGGGCATTTTTGTCTCTGGTGTGTTATCTAGAAGAGTTCCTCTACTTGAGGGCCTATCTTGGTGCTCAGCTGCTGTATCTGAGCTGGGGGAAGACCACAGGGTTCAAGTCCTGGCTCTGCCACTGCTTCTGGGACCCACCCTGGCAAATCACTTCACCTCTCCAGGCCTCAGTTTCCTCATCTGCAGCTGAGGGTACAACAGAACCTACCCTACGGAATTCTTAGTAGGGGTTCTTGGAGTCAGGCAGGTAAAGCCCAAAAGGCCTTCAGTGATCCTGGGGATGGAAACTCATGCTCAGAGAGGTGGAAACCCTGGCCCAAAGTCACATGGCCACACAGCCCTAGAGCTGAGAGGCAAACACAGGTCACCCAGCTGGTGGTGGCGAGGCCAGGCTGGGAGCCCCTCCCTCATTCTTTTCAGAATGTCGGGGTTTGAGTGAATTTCTCTCTATCCAGTGAAGGTCACCATCTGTGAGTGTTCCTCATCTCAGAGCTCTCAGATTCAGTAACTCCTCCAGTCTACCCTGAGTCCCTCAGCTTACAATTTAAGCCTATTTGTTGGTTGTCATGGCCACAGTCATATGACGAGTACTGACCACACCTTCTGGGCTCTGGCTGGCTGGAGAGAAGAATGCAGACTCTCAGGCCCCACAGACGGCGTGACCTCAGACAGCCGCGGAGCCTCCGCAGGCTTCGCTTCCCCAGCCGTGAAATGGAGTGAATGAGGGCGCCTGTGCAGTGGGTGGCTGGGAAAGCCGTACGTCCCGTGTGCGAGCGCACGGCAGGAACAAAGGAGAGTGGCCGATAAGGATCGTTGCTGTAGATGCACCTTTCAGTCGATTTCTCCACCTCCGAAACCTGACTTGCCAAGCACAGCTGACCCTGGCCATGTTGACCAGACTCTCAACGTGTCCCCGAAATCCAGACAGCATTTCCCCATGCCGCTCAGATGACCTGTCTCCAGGAGCACATCGCTCTGAAGCGGACAGTTTACTTTCCAGGGTCTTATAAGAGACATGGGGAAACCGAGGCCCAGCGTGGAAGGGGACTTGCCCAAGGCAGGCTGGCGGCACGGGGACCAGGCTCTGTCAGAGGAGGCAGCTGTGAACTCAGAAGGATATGCCTCGAGGAGCTCGCTGACACCGGGCAGGTAGGACAGCTTCTTGCCCTCCACGTCCTCTGTGTACATGCTGTCAAACAGGAAGGAGCCGTTCAGGTGCTCAACAAACGCAGCCTGCGGGCAGAGCACACCAGGGCGCGGTGACTCCAAGGAGGGCCCCCTAGTTCATCTCACAGGCCCCTGCGAGGGCACACGGTGCGGGGCTGCGCCAGGCACTGGGACTGGTGAAGGCTTCATGGAGGAGGGGCTGCTGCACTTGGGCTCCAGCCTCTGAGGAAGGCAGGTTGGGGGCAGTATTCTAGGCAAAGGGAATGGCACGTGCGGAGGTGCGGAGGCCTAAAACTGCAGGCCGTTTCCATGTGGCTCGTTGTGGCTGCAGGGAGGGGTGAGGACTGGCGGGAGGGAGGCCAGCAGGGCCCAGTCATGATTTCACCCATCTGAGCTAAGGGACTTGAGCTGTTCCTGCCGTGCCACGGGGAACTGCCTGAGAGTCTTAAGAAAAGGAGCAGCTCTGACAGACTGTCTAGCACATTCTCTCCAGCCCTGGGCTGGAGGCAAGAAGGCCAGTGAAGAGATGGGTCGGGGTCTGGGCTGAGATGGAGCTGGCCCTGGGCAGAGTGAGGTGGGGAGAGGGCATCAGACCCTGTGTTCTCAGAGCCTGGGGACCTCTGCCGACCTCTGTTGAACCAGATCGGTGCCCTCACGTGGGCATCTCCGAGCCGGGCCGAGGTGTGCAGCCGGCCCGCGTGGTACCTTGTGTTTCTGCAGCTCCTCCCGCCGGGCCTGCTCGTCCTCCAGCCGCGCCTGCATCAGGCTCTCCCGGTGCTTCAGCTCATCGATGCCGTACTGGTGCTTGGCCTCCGCCAGCTCTTTCTGACCCAGGAATAGGAAGAGGAGCCGTTACCAGAGGATGTCCGGTTCCTCTGAGCCACACTGCCTCTGCTGTCCTGTGGCCTCCTGCGCATGGGCAGGGGCGTTGCACGGGTCCCCGTCATAAAGGCTGTGAAAGCCAGGAGGTCTTGTGGAGAACGGCTCCTCTCCCTGTGGCCCTTCGCAGCTGTCTGAGTCTAAGGGAGGTCAAGGAAGGCTGCACGGCAGACTGAGGCTGAGGGCTATGTCGGGGTGGGGGCCCAGTCATGGAGCACCCCTCCACCGGACTTGGTGTCCTCCTCGGAGCACTTGCTCACTGCCCCCCAGCAGGCCTCAAGGCAGGCCCTCTGGCACCTTTAGGCAAGGACAATGGGAGAGGTAAAGGGAGTCACCTAAGGCCATAGGGCTGGTCACAAGGGTCCTGGCCCTTGGCTCTGTACTCTACCTCCTCCTGGCTTTCTCCCAGCCGGGAATGTCCTCACCCCTTTGTCGGCTCACTCTGAGCACCCCAGGTGATCTCACCTGTGCCTATGGCTTCACGTACCGCCAAGGTGATCCTTGGATGACACTCAGATCCCTATCTCCAGCACGGACTCCACCTCTGAGAGCCAGAACTGAGCTTCCGGTGGCCTGACTCCTTCCAGAGCTCACCTGTTACTATTGCTCCTGGGGTCGCACAGACTTGGGGTGAATCCTGGCTGGGTCGAGAGCCAGTGATCCTAGCTAATTGCTGGCCCTCCTTCAGCCTCCTCAACATCTTCATCTGGAAAACCAGCCAGTGCAGGACGGCTCTGAGGTGGCCCTGAGACGATGCCGGAAGGAGCCCGGCTGGTGGGAGCGTGCACAAGACAGTACCCGCAAGGGCGCTGCTGGACTCACTTTGACAGAGGCAGGTAGAGGGACTTGGGAAGGGGGAGCTGCCCTATGTCTCCTCCTACTTGTGGATGGGGGAAGCTACCCCTCAATACCCTTTTCCCATGAAGCCTGGGAGCCTGAAGGCTCTGTCTCACAGAGCTGGGAGACAGAGAGGGAGACACTTGCCGTGTCGTCACTGATGCGCCGGAAGTCCAGGTACACAAGGTCAGGAAGATAGGCACAGATGAACATCTTGTAATCCTCCGCCTCAGAGATGGGGTTCCCAGAAAGGCTGAGCGTGCGCAGGTACTTGAACTGTCGCAGGTAGATGATCTGGGGAGAGGAGGGGAGAAAAACCCGTTTTCTTGGCCATCGCAGAGCTGAGAACACACCTGCAGCCTCTCTCCTCGGCAATCTTTCAGTTTACAGCCTGGCCACAGCACCGTCAGTGCTAGGAGGGGGGACAGGCAGAGTGGGGGGTTCCAGACTGGGCAGCAGTACTGACACTGGTCAGCCACGGGCTTTCCAAAGAATCAGCAGACTAGGGTTCAAATCCTAGCTGTGAGATGTTGGGCATGTTATCTAATATCTGTGAGCCTCAATTTTCTCATCTGTAAAATGGGTATAATGATATCATGTGTGTTATAGGTGATGTAAAGACCAAATGAAACAAGCTATGAAAAACATTTAGAAGAGGGCCTGATACCGACCTACTCTATGAGTGGTAGTTGTAGTTGCTGTCAGTGGCCACTCACACAGGCATGCCTTTTTATATCATAAAGCCCACGAAAGGTCCAAATATCTTAAATTAAATGGAACCCAATTTATGGTTAACCTTGGATTCATTGGATAACAGCTAGTGGAACATTCCGCTAACTGCTATTTGTTCTTCCTATACTCTATTTTTAGTAAAATGTGGAAAAAGTCAACCAGACAGTTAATACTTCATTGAATAACATATTCTGAACACCTAGACATTATATTATGAAAAGATAGAAAGGAAACCTAGCATGCTTTTTCGAATGAATTTCTTTCAGTCATTTGTTTGTTCATTTGCTCAACAAACGTTATTAGGCAGCTAGCAGGCCTCAGGCATGTGCCAGGCCTTGGGGATATTGTGGGGAACAAGGCCCACGTGGTCCCTACTCTTATAGCAACACATTTAAAAATAAGATCACTAGGGTTGGGGTAAATGCTATAAGGAACATAGAGATGGCCCCATGAGAGAAAATAATAGGGAGGCCTTTTTCAGCTAGGGGACTCAGAGGTCTCTCTAGGGTGGTGACATTTAATCTGAAACCTGAGGGAGCCAGCCATGGAAGAGCAGAAAGCATACTCTCGGCAGCAGAACAGTATAGGCAAAGGCCCTGGGGCAGGAAAGGACTTGGCACGAACTGGGAACTTGGCCAAGGCCAGGGTGGCTGCAGCTTGGTGGGGAGGGGCTGGGGGCAGACTCGAGACAAGACTGGACATGAGTTCAGGGGCTGGTTCATGTTAAGACCATGTGGGCTGCAGTCGAGAGTTTGGATTTTATTCTAAGGACAATGGAAGCCACTGGAGTTTTAAGTGTGTATGACGTGCGGCAGACAGAATTTGATTTAATTTTTTTTTTCTTTTTCTTTTATTTCAGCATATTATGGGGGTACAGATGTTTAGGTTACGTATGTTGCCCTTGGTCCCCCCCCCAAGTCCGAGTTTCAAATATGTCCATCCTTCGGGTGGTGCACATTGCACTCCTTGTGTATACAAATATCCGTCCCCTCCTCCCTCCTCCCCCCTCCCCCCTGCCCAACATCCAATAGATGTTATTCTTATATGTGCATTTATGTGTTGATTAGTTAATACCAGAATTTGATTTAATTTTTAAGAGATCTCCCAAAGAGATTTCATTGTTCGTCTTTCAAATGGCAAAGAGAGACACATTTGAAAACAAAGTGTATTGCAGAAGGTGAGAGGGAACAGGCTGCCTCATCCGTGTTGGTGGGCTTTTTAATAAGTAGTTCTACTTCTATTGAGGGCAATTTGGCAAGATCCATCAAAATTTAAAATGCACATGTCCTTTGACCTAGCAATTCCCCTCTAGGAATTTATCTTACAGATGGCTCATCCAGGTGCAAAGTAACCCCTGTTCAAGTACATCCCTGTTCAAGGACATCCACTACAGCCTGTGTGTAGTGGCACCAGGTTGGAAACAACCTTGACATCTACCTGCAGGGAACGAGAAACACATCATGTTGCAGCTGAGTAATGGAATGATCCAGCAGAGAGGGGGCACTGGTGACTTGAGAGGAGAGGGGACACCAAAGGGAGGTGTTTGCAGGGTAGCTGGACAGGCGTGACAATCACACACAATGTTTAAACACAAGACCCCTGGAAGGACACACATGCAACTCAGAAGCAGCTGGGGCCTCCGGAAGGGGAAGCTGGGACAGAGGCCAGGAGTGAACGAAACTCCTCCCTATGTGCGCAAATGTCTGCTTAAACGTCTATCTTTTTGTTTTGTTATTTTTGAGACAGGGTCTCACTCTGTCACCCAAGCTAGAGTGCAGTGGCATCATCATAGCTCACTGCAGCCTCGAACTCCTGGGCTCAAGTGATCCTCCTGCCTCAGCCTCCTGAGTAGCTGGGACTACAGGCGTGTACCACCATGCCCGCTATTTTTTTTATTTTTTATTTTTATTTTTTATAGAGACAGTGTCTTGCTATGTTGCCCAGGCTGCTCTCAAACCCTTGGCCTCAAGTGATCCTCCCTCCTTGGCCTCTCAAAATTCTGGGACTACAGGCATGAGCCACTGTACCCAGCCCATGTGTTTGTTTTTAATGCAAGAAGCAGAAACAAAAATAAGCCTAATAAACAAACAGATGACAAGAAGGTATATAATTAGATGTCATATAAATGGTACTGATGAGGACTAAAATTAAAGATGCTCAGGGTTAGGAGCTAATATCTGAGAGGCATCAGTCAGGACTCTCTGGGTCAAGTAACCAAGAAGGCTGGTACCTGATTAGGTGAAGACGATCCAGGGTCCCCAGGGTCCCCAGGATGTGGCCAGGCCTTAGGAACATCTGGCCCACATGCCTCAGCATTCCCTGGCAGCTTCTCCCCATGGGCCTTCTTTCTCTCTGGGAACTGGCTTTATTGGCTTCTCCCATGTGCATGAGGGGCCCCCTGGCACCTAGCACCCTGCTGGAAAAGGGTGATGGGATTTCCTTTTGGCCAGTCCCTGCAGGGGCAGGATGGCAGAATACCCAAGGCCAAGGGGAAAGTGGGGTGTCCAGGCAGGGCCCAGGCATGTTCACCTCCACACCCTCCACACCCTCTCGTGCCCAGGCCTGGGCCTTCAGAGGGACACGGCCTCAGCTCTGTTGAAGCCTCTAAATGTCCAAAGGAAAACAAATCGGAGGACATTCATTCCCATGTAAGCCCTGGGATATAGGACCTACCAAGGCAGGAACACCTGCTAAATGCTCAGAAATATTTTCAAGCAGCAAGGTTTGAGGCTGTTTGGGGTCAATCCTTAATCTGAAAATTCCTGAATAATATCACTTTCCATGTACTTACTATGTGCTAGGCCCTGTACTGGGCATGACTCTATCTTCACAACTCCATGAAGTAGCAACTACTATTATTCCCATTTTACAGATGGGCAAATGGGCACCCAGAACTCAAAGTCACTGGCCAAGGTCAGGCAGCTGGTAGGTGGCAGTGCTGAGACTTGAACACAGAGACCACATCTCAGCTCCTGACTCATTTGCCTGTACCCTCCATGTTTCCCCGCCAGTGTTTGGTTTCCCTGCCCCCACAGGGCAGAGAGCAGGCTGGACGATCAGGACTTGAACCCTGAAAAGGGCACTGGTTGGGTTTAGATCCTCCATCTGGCACAGGGCAAACTTCGGAGACTACACAGCCTCCAGGGTTTGGCCCTGTTGGACAGACTTACAAATACACGTCACAACTCAGTGCTTGACCAGGCCATTCATCTAAGCCACCAAGCCTGGCTGTACCCCAGCCATGCTACTGGTCTGAGGGTCAGTGCAGGCCCTAGGACTGCCCGATCAGAATGAAGGGTCGCTGTTGGGGGCAGGTTGCTTGCTCTCTCTGTCCTGCTAGATGTAGACAAGGAAGCAACCACAAAGAGAATAGGCCTTGGAGAGATGCTGAGGATGGCAGAGCCCAGAGGCAGAAAGAACCTGTATCCTTGAAGCTCCACTGATAGCCCCTCTCCCAGCGCCAATAATCACGCCACTAAATGCCCTTGCTGTCTGTACCAGGTACTCAGCCGCAGCTGTGACAGACTGTTGCTGACAGCGTCCCATCTCATTTCTCACTGTCTGCCTCACAGAGGTGTCCGAAGCCACAGGAAGCCCACCCAGCCCAGAAGCCTGGTGGGGAGGGAGGGAGTCCCCCTGGGCTGTCACTCAGCTGTTAGGGGGATCAATGCCTCAGGCTCCAGTCCCTGGGTGGTCACTTCAGGAGGCACTCTGGGTACTCCTGAGGCCCAGGAGAGTCAGCGCTCTCCGTCTGCAGCAGCCTCAGTGACACCCCTGCACGTTGGTTCTTCCTCTCCCCTTCTCTTACTCTGGCCTCCCGAAGCCATGTCCCAAACGAACCGCCTGCACCCAGGTCTGTGCCTCAGCTCTGCTTCCAGCCAGTTTGGGGCAAGCTTTTCTGTTACCTGCGGCCACAACATCCTTTCTGGCGTCACCATCCTGGGTTAAGCCATTCACACAGTCCCCCTCGGATGCATCCTCATGGTGGCAGATTCCTTCCTAAATGTAGACCTGTCCCTGAACAGGCATCAGCACAGAAGTCTCCTTGGCTTCCACTGCTTCTCTGGCCATTCTGACTGTCTGCAGTGAGGCCGCAGCCACTCCCTGGGCCCCTCCCTGCACCACACACCCTTGACCTCTTTCAGGGACTGGGGCTCCTCAACAGTGCTGTGCAGGTGGCATTCCAAAGTGCCCCAGGCTGTTGCCCACACCGTTCCTTCCCGCTGGGAAGCCTTTTGCTTCTGCTAGAGGGCAACATTCTAATCATCTCTTAGTGAGTCTGAATCAGGTCACCTCTTGTCCCGACACTCTTGTAGGAAAGACCTTGGCTATAACAGTCCTCCATTTGCTAAGAACACACTCCAGCCTGACACTGAACCAAGTGCTTTATGTTCATAATAAGAGCCCGGGCGGGTGCGTAATGGCCACGATGTCCATCTGAGAGACGAGGAAACCGAGCTGTAGAAAGTGTGAGCCTCAGTTGGGTTCACATCCTCCTGTCTTGGGTGCAGGGCAAACTTCTGAGACTACAGCACTCTGGGTTTTGTCCCTGCTGGACAGACTTAAATACAGGTCACAACTCGGTGCTAACTCACCCCAGGCCATTCGTCTAAGCCACCCTGGTGTGCAGCTAGGATCTGAACCCAGGCTGCCTGATGGACATAGGCGGAAAAGGAATTTTAAAAGGTTTCTGGACAGCCCCAGTATTGGTGGTCTGGAGAAGCACCCAGGAGCCACCTGGTAAGGTCACTGCTGGGTCATCTTTGACATAGGACCCTTATAGCTGCTACCACACCCCCAGCCCACTGGGGTCTCAGCCCTAGCTGGCTGCTGTGAGCCCACTGTGGGGGTAGGTGGGGTGCAGCCTGCCTTCCCCTCAGATACCAGTGTCCACTATCACTCATACACAACCCCTAGCACCTCTGGTTGCCCTCCTACCACCCACAGACCTTGCTCCTTGGGACACCTTGAATCTTGATTATGTGGGTGTGTACTGGTCACCCTTGAAGGGACCATACCTTGTCTCTGTACCCACTGAGCACAGGACATACACCCCATGACCAACAGCAAAAATGTTTGTTAAATGCGCCTAAGACTCAGGAAAGTGACTCCACTGATGCAGCGGTCATAAACTGGTACCCACAGATGGATTGTGTGGGGTTAAGTGTGGTATTTAAACATTATCAAATCCCTCATGGAATAATCGGATTTCTGGCTTTTCCAGGAAAAGAGCGAGCTCTGGAACACTCAGCCTGTACTTCCCCTTGCTGCAGACCCCTTCCTTGACCTGAAGCTCGTGGCCGAGCTCCATCTGAGCCCAGGCAGCCAGCCCTCCCCGACCCAGCCACTCACGTTCATCATGTTGCTGATCTGGTTGTTGCCCAGCGACAACACCTGCAGCTTGACAAGGGCGTCCAAAGCGTCAATCTTGGAGATCCGGTTGCTGAACAGGCTCAAGTCCTCTAGGTTCACCAGTGTGTCCAGTCCCTCGATGGCCTCAATGTTGTTGAAGGACAGATCTAGGGAAGGAGGAGGGCTGTGAGGGTCTGTGCCTGGGTTAGGGGATAGACTGTCCTGAAAGAAAACCATCGGGGCTGCTTAGTGTTCTGTGAGCCAGCATCGAGCTATTGGAGCCAGGAATTGACTCACTGTCTAGATTTTCTAGAAGCCTGGCATGGATTCTTCCTTGCAGCCTCAAACATTCACCACCCTCTCCAGTTCTGCCAGTCATCTCCTGGCAGAACTGGCTGGGGACATGTGGGCAAATATTTATGTCTATGCGCTACCAAAGTTCTGGGATGACAATGCTTAGTAGCAGGTCTAAAGCAGTGCACCCTGGTGGTGGGAGCAGAAAGTGTGGAGTATCCGCTTCCCTCCCACCTGTGGCATTTTAGTAAGATCACCTCCTGTCTGCGTAGCATTTACCAGTTTGTCAAGCGCTGTGTATTTTCTCTGACAAGAGCCCTGAGTGGTAGTTTGGAATTTTTCTCCTTGTTTGATCATTTGGGAGGTGGAAGCTCAGAGAGGCTCAGTGATTTGCCCAAAGCCACACAGCTAACCACGGTGGGGCCAGAGTCCATCTAGGGCTTCTCCCTGGACACCTGGCAGGTCAGGTTCTTCCCACTATATCACGGCTGTCTCAGGCCCCCTTCCCAACCCC
>NW_012155796.1:299320-299883 GCF_000956105.1 Propithecus coquereli
TATTTCCAGTTTGATCTGGGCCCCACCAGCCAATGTTATCTGTCAGTGGCTATCTGCCCACCTGAGTCTAGGTTCAATAGGAGTCCATAGCTGCCGGGGCCAGAGTCCATCTAGGGCTTCTCCCTGGACACCTGGCAGGTCAGGTTCTTCCCACTATATCACGGCTGTCTCAGGCCCCCTTCCCAACCCCAATCCCAACGGAGACTTCAGAATCCTCCACAGTCCAAGTTCCACATCTTTGGAAATAAATTTTCCTCCTCACAGGTTTCCAGCGTTGATTGGTGGGTGGGGCTGTAATCTTGTCCAGAAACACCAATGGCCTAGAAGCCAAAACTGGGAATTTTTCCTGGGCTTGGAAATATGATCTTGACAACCACAAGTGATCACATTTAAAAGGTGATTTGGGGCTGGACATGGTGTCTTACGCACATGTGGTCCCAGTGCTTTGGGAGGCTGAGGTGGGAGGATCACTTGAGACTAGAAGTTTGAGACCAGCCTAGGCAACATAGTGAGACCCCATCTCTACAAAAAATTTTTTAAATTAATCGGGTGTGGTGGGTGCA
>NW_012155796.1:300773-477925 GCF_000956105.1 Propithecus coquereli
GGCAGAGGTGGGTTTGAACTGGTGTCTAACAAATGCCAAGCCTGTATTATTTCCTTTCTGTTCTTGGGAGGCTTGGCCCAGCCCTGGTGGTGTGCTGGCAAATATTTAATGATGGGGTAGGGGAAGCCATGGCTGATTTCTGTGGAGCAAATTCTCCCACCATCGCCAATTCCTAGCTACCAGCATGGCATCCCTGGAAGCGAGGCTGGGGAGATGTGCACAGCCCGCTATTGGGAGCCAGTGCTAGCTGCCTCCCGCACACCCTCAGCCCTGTGGCAGCTGACTGTGTGGGCCTCCAGCAGGGCCTATGAATGTAGGTGTGGGGGGCCATGCTGAACCATCTGAGTGTCATCTCCCCCACCCCACCCTCGGCACCCCACAGACCCAGCTCTTCCGGCTCTGGTTGTGGGTTGCTGGGGGACTGACCAGTGCTGTGGCTGGACAAAGGCCAGCTTCTGACTGTTCCTGAGGGGGGCGTGGTGAGACCTCTTACCAGCACTTGCCTTCTCTGTTCTCGAACCCCATACCAGAGAGCACTGGCCATAAGCCCACAGGACACTTGCTGCGAGGGCTCTAGGAACAAGCCAACTTTCCATCGTGTGTGCAGGGGCTCTGGGTGCTGGGGAGACAAGCTCTTGTTAGGGAGGGAACCAGTATTCCAGTTTCTGTCTGGATAAGTGGACAGACAGGAGCTCTCACGGGGCTCCACGGCACTTGCTTTATGTCTGAGAGACAGCTGGGCCTGGTAGCTCCTGCCTAAAACCACGACATTCAGATGGCCTGTGCATGGCAGACCTTGGTTGGGGGCATGGCTCAGGGTCTGGGCTGGCCTGGGCACCGTCAGGACAGTCAGGCCCACGGTCTTCATCCCCTGTAGAGACAGATGACTCCTGGCAATGTAGAGCCACTGAGCCCAGGAATTAGCACTGATGGGTGCTGGGGGGTGTGGAGGGGTGCCTGGGCTGAGACCTGGGCCCAGGAGTCAAAAGACCTGGCTGGTCTGCTCCGCTACCTGTAGCACGCGACTCCGTCAAGCCGGTCGGCCTCTCAGGCTCAGGTGCCGCGTCTGTGAAACGGCACCATACTCCTGCCGGGCTTGCTGTGCGCTCATGCTTGTGGGCACAAACGTAGCTGAGAGTGTTTTCCAAACTGGGAGGTGCACGGATGCCCCAGGTTGCCCTTGTTACTGGGAAGCAGTCTGACAGAATGGAGGGAATGTGGGCTGCGGGGTCCGACAGGCGGGGGTATGAGTCCCAGTTCAGCTGCCTCCGGGCTGTGCAGCTTTGGGCAGGTGCCCTGGACTCTCAGCCTCGCTGCTCTCCTGCAGGTTGGTTTATAATGGACACTCATCTTTTGAGACTGTTAGGGGGCTAAGTAAGACAAAGTGTGTGAAGAGCTCTCAGGCCCATCCCCTTCTCCCTGTTGGGTGCCACCTGCTCCTCGCCGGATGTGAGGGTGCTCCTAAGAGGCCAGCAGACGGACACAGTTCCCTAAAACCTCTCTGGCCTTGGCAGTGAGGCCTGATGCAGTGGGCTCGGAGCCTGATGTCCCTACTTACCTGCTGTGACCTCGGTTTGCTCATCTCTGTTATGGTGATTCTGTGTGGATTGGGAGACTCACACGGAAAGCATAGAGGCCCACGCTTCGCCTGTAGTTCAGTGCTCAATGCACACTGGCTTCTGTGATGATTATTTCCAGTTTGATCTGGGCCCCACCAGCCAATGTTATCTGTCAGTGGCTATCTGCCCACCTGAGTCTAGGTTCAATAGGAGTCCATAGCTGCCCCTTTGTGCCCCACCCAGACTGTGAGGTTGGGCAGGAGGGAGCAGAATACTCTGTGCTGGTGTGTCCAAGCACATCTTTGCGGTGCTTTGCTCAGTGTAAGCCCCAGGCTTTTAAAAAATAGCAGCTTTCTTGCTCCCAGCAGACAGAGCCTCTGCTGTACCAGGGCTAATGATGGGCTGGCAGCTGAGTGTCACACATGGTTATTGTCTCCTGGGGAGGCAATAACCTTGGCAGGGCATCACCTTTGATTAGGGCAGACGCACACAGGAGGGGCCTTACCCAGCCAGACCAGGTGTGTGAGGTTCTCCAGGCCCTCGATCCTCTCAATGATGTTATTGTCCAGCTGTAGCTTCCTCAGGTTCTCAAACTGCCAGAGGTTGTCTATGCGGAGGATGTCTGAAATAATCAGAGGAGATTCCAGCCTTGGGTTAGGGTTAGAGTTTTGTACCAGCCTAGTGGAGGACTGAGACACAACCATGCGAAAGACTCCATAACTCCTCAGCCCTGCCTTGGAATATGCAAGTGCCCTGGAGATGTGGGCCGAGCACTGAGGAGCACCGTGTCCCTATTACTGTGTGGGGTGGGCAGAAATCAGTGCTGCTACCCAGAGCCCCAGGAGGACCTAATAAGTGCATTGGCAGGGCCGTGGGTGAGGAGTAGTCGGTAGGAGGGGAGGGTGATCTGGACCTTCCCACGGCAGGAGACTTACTTGAGTTGTCTCTGGGGCCAGGCTGGAGGCTCTCCGTATGCCTTGGGACACAGGACACAGGCAGAGGGGCCTTCCTTTTGCAGCGTGACAAATATAATCAAAGCATATCTCTGTTGGTGGGATGGTTAATCAACTAGTTCAGCCTTTCTGGAGGGTAGTTTGGTAACATTTACTGAAATAGTTAATGTTTGTGCCCTTTGACCTGCAATTTCTCTACTTGGAATATATCTTCAAAGACTTACGTATGTATCCAAAGAAATACCTACAGGCACGTGAGGGGCAGAAAAGCGGGGAAACACCCAAGTGTCCATATGTAGGGACAGGATGAATGGTCCATACAACAGGGAGGCAGGTTCCTGGTATCGTGGGAGCGCCTGGACCTGCAGCCCCTGAAGAGCAGCCTCCCCAGCCACATACCAGCTCCTTCCCTTTGCAGAGGGCAAGCCAGTCAGAGTCTGGCTTCTGTCACTGGCAGCCAGGAGAGTTCTGAATAACACTTAACTATAAATAAATTTATATTGTATATGTAAAATTCTAGAGGCTAAACTTGTCCACCAGCTTTTCCTAGAAGCCACATATAGCTCTGTTGTTTATATGTTCCCTTTTTTCTATATTTGCTTTCGTAATGATTTCTAAAACTTATAAAATCAGAATATGCTCATTAAAAGAAAAGGAAATAATACAGAAATGAAAGGGGTTTAAAAATTAATGCAGTTAGGCCGGGCGCGGTGGCTCACGCCTGTAATCCTAGCTCTCTGGGAGGCCGAGGCGGGCGGATTGTTTGAGCTCAGGAGTTCGAGACCAGCCTGAGCAAGAGCGAGACCCCGTCTCTACTAAAATTAGAAAGAAATTAATCGGACAACTAAAAATATATAGAAAAAATTAGCCGGGCATGGTGGCGCATGCCTGTAGTCCCAGCTACTTGGGAGGCTGGGGCAGTAGGATCACTTGAGCCCAGGAGTTTGAGGTTGCTGTGAGCTACGCTGACGCCACGGCACTCACTCTAGCCAGGGCAACAGAGTGAGACTCTGTCTCAAAAAAAACAACAAAAACAAAACACAAAAAATTAATGCAGTTAACAGCCGCACATCTGGCGAGGCAGCTTCCATGTGCATTCAGAAAGGCAGGCCTGCACGTGAGGCTGAGGTTGTGGAGGGGCTGGCGGGCAAACGTCCTGCTTCTAGCTGTGGGGTGGGGACAGCGCTCTCTGACCCAGGCCCTGAGGGGCCGCCACCTTTCCCCCGGAGCTGGACTGCTCTGCTCCACCTCTCCTGGCTTCTCAGAGCCTTGAGGGACTGGTGCCTGCTCTCCGGTTCCCTGTGTGTGGCCAGATTTCCCAGATCGATCCTGGTCACCATCCCCACCTGTGCTTCTGGTTCCAGGTTCTGCTCCAAGCTCTCAGCCACCTCCTAACCCTGGTTTGGACTTTCCAGGTGCCTTTTCTGGCCTTGATCCAGCCCCGCTTTGCCCTTGGCCAGTTTCCTGCAGTACCACTCCCCCTGGGGGGCTCCTGCGCACCGGGGTGCCCTGTCACACCTGCATGCTGGCTTTTTTCTAGGCATCAGCAGTTCATATGGAAAAGCCGAAACAATACAACAAACCCAGATGTCTCTGGCAGTTGGCTCTAAATGAGTCACCAGCATGACAGGACTGCCAGAAAAGCCAATTTAATCTTCGACAAAGACACTGAATCCACCTCTGTGGCCACCACCTTGGCCCAGCCTGTCGTCGTCACTCCCTGGACCACAGCAGAGGCTGTCTCGCTAGATCCTTGCCTAGGTCCCTGGCCCCCACAGTCTACCCTCCTGCAGCCAGCAGGGTCCTGTGAAAACCTAAGTCCCATCCTGTCCTGCTGCCACTTAGGACCCTCTGGGGGCCCCAACCTCACTCACTGTAAAAGCCAAACACCTTCCATTGCCCTAAGGCCAATACCAGCTGACCCCATGACCTCTCTGACCTGCCTCCACACTGCCTCCATAGCAGACCTGATCGGTCTAGGTCCAGCCTGCCTCAGGGCCTTTGCACTGGCTGCTCCCGCTGCCCCACATGCTTTCCCTGATGGATCTCTGGGCAGCTCCCTCCCGTACCTCCTTGAAGTCTTTGCTCCATTGTCACCTTCTTGATGAGGCCTCTGGCCCACCTATAAACACAGCACCCCATACCAACTCCCCTTTTCTCCTCCATTTGCTTTTTTTCCTGCATAGCACACATTATCTTTAGCATATAGTATTATTTTCCTTCTTCATTTTACTTATTTGTCTCCCCAACTTGAATGTCAGCTCCATGAGGACAAGGTTTTTTGTCTTTTTTGCTCACAGTTGAATCCCAGCACCTAGAACAGTGCCTGGCATCTAAGAGGCAATACTGGCTGAAGGAACCTTAGGTTGGGGAGGGGAAGTAAAAGGAAAGTGGTCAGCTGCTAAAGCCCCTCCTGTGGCAGCCATCCTGCACCCCTTTACTCCTTTTGGGGCCGAGGGGCTGAGGCTCAGGGCCCTCCCTGCTCTGGCTGGTCAGCCCTGGAGGCCACAGTCTGGGAGGCCTGTGGGATTCGTGGGGCTGGGGCCTGGGCCGTGCCTGCCTTGCCCACTGCAGTGTCCCTGCTTGTTGTTGACTGGATGCCAGCCAGCCTCCCTCCCCCACACAGAGCAGGAAGGTGAATCAGACTAGGTCACTCTGCAGTGGCCTGGCCTGTACAGCATGCAAGGGTCTCAGGATCCCTGCCCACCTCTCTAGCTCCCCCTAGCATCCTCTCTGCCCCGACTCACTGTGCCCTGGCTCATTGGCCCTCCCAAGTGAGCCAGGCACTATGCACATGTTATCTCACTTTGTCCCCCAACTGGTACTTGAGACAGGGACTACAGTCATCCCATTTTATAGATGGGGACACTGAGGTAGTGAGGATCTGCCTGGTCCCAAGCCACATCTTCCCATGGGGCTGTCTTGCCACTCTTGAGGTGCTTCCCTGCCTCACGGCCCTGTGCCCCTCTTATGTCCAGCCCTTCTTCAGTCATGTCCCCTGAAGCTGCTTCTCCTTCGCCCCACACTGCCCGCCCCTGGCTGCTGGCTATGTGGGACTTCCTAGGTTCTGCCTCCCAGGGAACCCCACCCCAAGGATACCAATGTGGAGCATGTGATGGAAACAGCTGGTCTTGGGGGTTCACTTAGATTTGGAGTTGGGCAATTTTATCTTTTCTTCTGCTCTTTTTTTTTTTTTTTTTTTTGAGACAGAATGACTGTTTTGCCCGGGCTAGAGTGAGTGCCGTGGCATCAGCCTAGCTCACAGCAACCTCAAACTCCTGGGCTCAAGTAATCCTTCTGCCTCAGCCTCCCGAGTAGCTGGGACTACAGGCATGTGCCACCATGCCCGGCTAATTTTTTTCTTATATATTTTTAGATGTCCGATTAATTTCTTTCTATTTTTAGTAGAGACGGGGTCTCGCTCTTGCTCGGGCTGGTCTCGAACTCCTGAGCTCAAACAATCCGCCCGCCTCGGCCTCCCAGAGTGCTAGGATTACAGGCTTGAGCCACCGCACCTGGCCTTTTTTTCTGCTCTTATTCAGAATCAGGAGTTTTATGGATATTCAAATGGTAATGACACTAAGTATGAAGCTTTAAAAACATCTACGCCACTCCTATGCCTTGTAAGCCGGGTGGACTCTATGCTGATGTGGGTGTCTTGGCCTCTGACTTTGTGTGGAATCCGGGGCTTGAAGGTGGAGGAAAGAAAGCTGGGGGGCCTCACCCTGGGCCACATCCACCGACCCAGAATACGTACTCTGGAAGTCCAGCTGCAGGGACAGGACATCCTTGAAGAGGATGCCCTCCTGCTTGGCCAGCTGCCCGGCCTCCTCCTGGGGGCCCTGCTCCCCCACAGCCAACTTGAGCATGTCGTCGTCCATCACTCTCGGCTCCATCGAGTCGTGCAGATGGTTCATCTTCCCTAAAGGCTTCCCTAGAAAACACCATATTCCTCATTCACAGCCTATTTCTTCCTTTGTTTGGGGACATGGCCTGGCTGAGGTCTCTTCTTAAGGTGTCATGGAACATCATGGCAGCCACAGATACTCTGAGGCTTATCTCCCGCCTGGCCCTGGGCCTGCTGCACCTTGGGGCTAGTACATTTGCACCAAGGCTGCTCCAGGGCTTCCCTGCAACCATCTGAGACTGTTCACAGAGGTTCATCCCTTGACCCCACAAGCACAGCTGGGACCCTACCTGGACCCACTGGACTGGTATCCATGCTGGTCTCCTTAGCCTGTGGAGCTCAGCTCCCCTAAGGCCAGGGCCCTGTGTCAGGCCTCTGGCTTTGTTGCCTATCCCCATTCAGGTTTGCTGGTGCCAACCACAGACCATGCTGCCTTGGCAGCCCCAGCCAGGTGTGTGAGCCTATAGCTCCCTGTCCCTGAGTCTCCCTTCCTTTCCTGGAAGTTATGTGTGTATTCCCCCACAACCCACAAGCTGACCCCCAGTGTGCAGGGAGGCATTGACCCAAGCTGCCCGTTCATGTCCTCCCCCTGGGAACTGTGAACTTGAGGCTCCTGAGTGAGCACCCCATCAGAGCAGGCTGCTTGCGCTGGGGAAGGACTTGGGAGCATGGGCTGGCCAGGCATGTGATCGAGCCCAGACAGCAAGAGGCAGGTGAGGCAGATGCACAGACAGAAGCAGAGATGGGAACCTGAGCAATCCAAAAAGCAAAAGACCAAGGACAAACAGACTGACACAGACAAATGCTGCCTTCTCCTTGCTGGCTTTCCAGCCCTAATGTCCTTAAGGCCAGGCCCCGTGAGAGATTCCTGGTTTCTCACATTAGATCCTCTTCCACTTAAGCTAATTCCAGTAGGTTTCTATTGCTACTGGTCCAGAGGGCTTTGGCTGAGACACCTCAGGCATAGGGGGGAATCTGTGGATTTGGTCAGTCACCCTGCAAGGCTGGCCCTGGGCTGACCCTGAGCCTGATTCCTGGCTGGACCTTGTTCTCATCATCACCACCCCTCTTGGTGAGGACATCCAGAAGGGATAAACCTGCAGGAAGCCATACCCTCCTGTCAATCTACTGGGATTCTGCCTCCTGAGGGCCTCTGGAAACACAGTCCTCCCCTCTGCTTTCCACCTGCTCCTTACCTCCCTGCCAGCCTCACCTTTTACCTTTACCCACATGCCTCTCCTACATCCAGGCCTCCCTGAACCTCCCATCCCTGCCCCTGCCCTGATGCTGGGCAGCCCCTATCCCCTGCCTTGCATTACGCTAAGCTCTGCTGGAGACACTCCTCATGTTGGGCTGATAGTCCTGTCACCTGGTCTTAGAGACTTCCCTCTAACACTGCTCTCCCTCCTTCTTCCCCTACTATCCAAGTTGGATGCAACTTGTGCAAATATGTGTCTTCTGTTCCTAATCAAATGTCCCAATGCCTTTAATTCTTGTGTGTCCTTCCCTTTTGCCCCAGGAGGAGGCATAGCCTCCATACCCCTGAACCCCTTGCCCTTTCTCGACCTGGGCCTTCCATATTCGAAGAATTTAGCCCTTTTCTTCCCACGCTCTCCAATCTGTCCACACTGGCTCCACCTCCTTAGGGTGACTGATTCAACCCCCAAAGATGGTTCTAGCCCTCGGCCACTCGCTAGCTCCCCATTTTTCTGAAACAGTTTTTCCTAAAGTTTCCCATAACTTGCCATCAACTTGTCTTTGGGGAAATTTTAATGCACTGTATTCAGCAAATGTTATCTGCAAAGTGTTTGGGCTTTTTCCCAAAAATGGTGCTATACTTTGACAGATGACTCTTAATTATGATTTCAAAACTTTAACTGACTTCTCATCCCTCCCACCTGTCATCAAGGCCTGTTACCTGTGAAAGATCAAGCTTGCTTTCAGTCAAGCCCTGCAATTTCTGTGCTGTGCAATGTGAGATTGTTGTTAGACATACTATTTGCTAACTATAACAGGGCAGGATTCGGATCCTGACTGTGCATCTTTTGGCAATTCATTTTACCTAAGTCTTGGCTTTCCCATCTGCAAAAGATGGATAATTCTTCCCTTCTACATTTGCAGAAAATCATGTATTTAGTCCACACACATGTACTGAACTATTGCATGCTATGAATAAAACAGACAGATTTCCTTACCTCTGTTTCAGACATGAACCAAACAATCAAACAAATATTTTATTACAAACCATGATAAATTTGTAGGGAACTATTAAAGCATAATTAGGGGCATCTGGTGTGGCCAGGGGAGACAGGGCTGATCTGAAGGATGAGTAGGAAAGAAGGAGGAGGGAACTACATGGTGAGGGCACTGTGGTGGGAGAGAGCAGACATGTTCCACTTTGACTGAAGGAATGCAAGGTTGGAGAGGTCTGCAGCAGTTTTATTATTATCCCAGGATCCCTGGAAAGCTCCTAGGGTTTAATAAGGGCAGTGACATGATCATATTTTAGCTTTAAGGACCTCACTCTAGGCCAGGTGTGGTGGCTCGCACCTATAATCCTCGCATTCTGGGAGGCTGAGGTGGAAGGATTGCCAGCCTGAGCAAAATCGAGACCCCGTCTCTGCTAAATATAGAAAAAACAATTAGCCAGGTTCGTGGTGCCCATCTGAAGTCCCAGATACTCAGGAGGCTTGAAGGAGGAGGATTGATTGAGCCCAGGAGTTTGAGGTTGCAGTGAGCTACAATGACACCACTGCACTCTACCCGGGGCTACAGAATGAGATTCTGTCTCAAAAAACAAACAAACAAAAAACAACAACAGCAACAACAAAAACCCAAAATCACTCTAGCTTCAGTACTGAGAATTGCAAGAGTAGTGAGGTGAGAGATCCCCAGGGTGGCAGTAAGATGTGGATTTGAGAGATTTCTAGGAACTTAATTTATGTGTAGGACTAATTAATGATCCCTAGTTTCCAGATAAGAAAACGGAAGCTAATTAGAAAGGTTAATTAACATGCCCAAGTTTACACAACTAGGATAAGGAAGAGCCCATTTTCCTAATCATGACTAAAC
This sequence comes from Propithecus coquereli, assembly GCF_000956105.1. NCBI lineage: Eukaryota > Metazoa > Chordata > Mammalia > Primates > Indriidae > Propithecus > Propithecus coquereli. The sequence continues at coordinate 310,265 of NW_012155796.1, forward strand.
TGAACCCAGGCTACTAGAGACTATCATTGTCACAGCTCACAATGTTTCTCTAGCTCTTCTGGGTCAGGGCCAAGGCCCAAAAAGTCCTCCTGATGTGGATTTTACTAGTAATTTACCCCCCAACCTGGGTTCCTATTGACTTGCCTGACGATAGTGTTGTTAGTGAAGACTGGAGGTAGGAGGTGAGGGAAGCAGCAGAGCGTTTTACACAACTGTCAACGGAGTAGCCTCCTCACACAGGAACAGATAGAGAATTTTCCTGGGAAACAACAATCTTGGGTTAGTTGGATCTGAAAAATATACTCCCTATTGGCCATGAATTAGTAAAAGGTAAACCAACCTCTTACTGAGTGCTTACTGTATACTCAGTGCACATGCATTATTTAATTACATGTCCGCTGTGGAGGCCATTAAAGAAGAGAGTCCTAATACCCTTAATTCCCAAATTGGGAAACTGAGGCCCTCGTGGAGGGGAAGGAGCTTGTTTAAAGTCATATAATGAGTTACTGACAGAGAGAGATGGAACCTGAGTATACATATTCACAGCCAAAACACTTTATATAGCACCAAGATGAAACAATTTAATGATAGATCAGAGGTTGGATATGATGGCTGTTCTGGAAGAAGTTATCAAGGGATCAAAAACCCCTTCTGGCCCTCCTCCCTGAAGAAATGCACCTCTAGCATTTCTTTCTTACATGAAGGTCTGAAAAGCCCAGGACTAAAGTGTCTTGGAGGTCTCACCACTACTGTAAAGTAGCTGGCAGAGGACCCGTAAGCTCATTTTACAAAGAAGGGCCGGGCCAGTCATTAGAGAAAAAGGTCACGGGAAAGAGTTAAGTCGGACGCTGTCTGCCCCTGCGAGTCCTCTGTAGCCTCAGCTCCCCGCTCTCACCTTCTCAAGCGCCGGCTACCGGGCTGGTTCCATGTAGCCAACGCGTCACCCGGTTGCTTGGAAACCAAGCGCCACCGCTCGGTTGCTAAGGGGAAGTCGAGAGGCAGACATCCTGGGTGAAAGTTGACGGATCACGTGACCCCATCTCTGGGTGGGGAAATAGTCTTAACACCAACCAGCCGTAGGGAAAACAAATGTTTCTCCAATCAGCACTTTCTATGGGCGGGGACCTTCCTAGATCCGCCTCTTCTCCGCCCCCTGTTTTAATGATTGACTCTTCTTTTGTCCAATAATAGAAAGGATCCTCTAGATTAACCAATACACAGATGGCTCAAAATACACAGCCTCCCCTTCGGAGGCGGGCTAGGGGAGGTGCCGCTACGCCTGACAGGGACTCCAGTGACCTAGCTCTCTCCTCGGTCCAATCGGACGCGGCGGGGTAGGTGGGGCTTTGTCAGGGGAGGTGTGAAGGCCAATCGGAGGAGGGCTGTGCAGGTGTTGCCCAATAGAGACGCGACAAGGGGGCGGGTTAGGGGCCCGGCGCTCTGCGTTCGTTCCCAAGGGTGGGGCGAGGGCAAGTGTCAGTCAGGTCTGGAGCGCGACTGGGGACTGCGAAGACCGCGGCGCCACACAGGGGGCCCGGGCCGCTGCGTGTTGTCAGCCCAAGATGGAGTTCCTCCTGGGGAACCCGTTCAGCACCCCGGTGGGGCAGTGCCTCGGTAAGGCCGCGTGTGGGGCGGGCAGCTGGGCGACAGCTGCAGCTGACAGGGCTGGTGAGGACCGCGGGTCTCTGCTGGGCACCGGTGCCACCTCACGGGCGGACCGGGCATCCGTGTCATAGGGCCTCTGCCCGAGCATCGGTACCACCTCACAGGCCCTAGTGCCATCCTGCCAGGAGGCGCCCCTGAGGCCCAACTTGAACTCGGAGATGCTCTGACCTTACCTACCCATCAGGGCCCAGTCCTTCTTGTCTCTCCTAGAGGTGGTGCCAACTGCTGATCTGCTTACCCCTTGCTTGTTGGGAGATGCTACTGCGTGCACCGTTATCCAGCCTGGCAGTCTCACTGCCACTGCCCCCAGGACCCAGTTCTCTCAGACCCTTTGTGGGATGTCACCTCCTTCTCCCTCCATTCTTGTCCTTCCTCTTCAGTACCAGCAGCCCTCAGTCTGGGCACCCTCCCAGAAAATGCCCCCTACTCCAGGACTTGCTAATTTGAGCTGCAACTCAGCTAGGCTGTAGGAGGGACTGGGATGGGGGAGGGGCTCTTCGAGGGTGATTATCTTGGCAGGGGGATGGCATGCCTGCAGTGCCTCCCAGGAAAGAAGGGAGGCTGTGTTCTTTAATGATAAGAGCCCTGGACTGGGAATCAGGATGCCTGGACTCCAGTAGTGGCTTTGCCAGTGACTCTCCCATGACCTTGTGCCCTTTCTAGTTTTAAGTTCCCCTATCTGTCAAATGAGGTGTTTGGAGGTTAGATGTGGTAAGTCCCTCCAAATTCTAAAGTTTTGATTTTCCTTGTGGTTGTCTCTGTACATTGACTGCTGCTCCACCCCCCCCCCACCCCATATTAAATTTGCCAAAGCTGAGATCTTTTGGTGGCAGCCGTGGAGAGAGTGGTAGTTAGCAGTATCTGTTAATCCTATAGGAGGGCTCTGGGCACCTGGGGGCATCAGAGATGACCAACAGCCTGCATAGGGAAAGCCCAAAGTTTGGGGGAAGGACACCAAAGTGGCCACCATATGAGATTTCCTTACTAAAATAGCAGTTAACAGTTAATAGCAGTTAACAGTTAGCTAGTAAAGCTAGTAAAGCTCCACACTTTAAAAATGACAAGGTAGTTGATGAGGGGTAGAAGTTAAAGGGGACTTTAAAATACAAATATAAAGGATGTAGGAATATATAGCAAGAGCAAAGAGCATGACTTGCCTTTTCACCCCAGGCAGTGGCTTATGTCAAATGATCAGTTAAGAATGCTGATTAGTTTCTTTAAAAACCAGGTTCCTCCTGGTTGGTGGAAGGACTGGTAAAACGTCTTTTATGAACAGGGTCCTTTGGTGTCCTTATAGGCCTGACTGGTTTATGCAGTAGTGATTTATTCCTGCTTGGCTTATGAATTTCCAGTTTACCTTTCAACCATTAGTGGAGCCTGTAAAGTTATTGAGGCGTCTCCTGTTGGCTAACTGGCGTTTAGGAGCCTTTCTTTGCTTTCTGGCATAGTATCTTTTATAAGGGATAATGGGCACTGGGCCCCAAAAGAGTGTTTTCCCACCTTTGTAACAGTGGGAACAATTGTAACATTGTTCCCACTCAAGTGTCTGTCTGATTCTCACCTTCTTTCTTCCTCATTTCCTTTCCTACTTTCCTCAGGGGCTCTTTCACTACATCCATATTCCAAAAACTCATTTTTCAGTTTAGTATTGAATTCTAGCCACTTAACAGAGGGAGCTGGTAAATTTGGGGGGATTTTTTTTCTTTTCTGTCCCCTTTACATTTTAAAAATGACATGGTAGTTGATGAGGGGTAGATGTTAAAGGGCATTTTAAAATACAAATAAATATAAGGGAGGCAGGAATATATAGCAAGTGGAAAGAGCATGATACTTCTGTCAGGAAGACCTGAGTTGAATTTGGGTTCTGCCCATTTCATGGCTGTGTGATTCCAGAAAATTGTGTAACCCTTCTGAGCCTTAGTTTGGCTATCTTCTGAGAGACAGAAAGAGAGAGAGAGAGAGAGAGAGAGAGAGAGAGAGAGAGGGAGAGAGAGAGATTGAGATTCATATTCACAGAGTAGTGTGGTTTAAATGAGATGATATATGTAAAACAATTAGCATAGTATCTGGAACATAGTAGAAGCTCAGTAAATTATAGCTGTCACTGATAATAACAGAATAATTAAGTTAGGGTTGGATTTTCTATCTAGAGAGGGTATGTGAGACAACTGGCCCATCTGTGACCTGTGAAGGAAAATACCCTTCCAGGCCCTACTGTCCACTATTGCTTATAAAAGACACTTGACCATAAAGATGGTGAAGGTTCCCTATTGCCGGGTAGCCAATGGGCAAGGTTTCAGTAAGTTCAGTTCAGTTTAGGTAAATGATTAAGTGGACAGAATGAGGTTCAGTGTATGTGCTGTACTGTTGTGACAAGGTATAAAAATGATTTTCATGACATTTAGGGTTGTTAGTATTGGTCGGTGGGCAACAAAACTAATGATTAAAAACAGTTGCACAAAGCAGTTCTACAGCCATCATTTGCTTCTTAGTGCTGTTCTGTGAATAAATTTTATTGTCCTTCCCATTTTAGAGATGGGGAACCTGAGGCTCAGAGCAGTGAAATAACTGCTCAGCTGGTAAAAGGGAGAGCCTGTTCCTGTCCTTGAGGGATTTATAGTTTCAGGAGAGAAAACAGAGATGCGTGAAACAATGATGAGTAGTGCAGATTTTAAGTGCTGAAGGAGTTTGAAAGCATTCAGAAGAGGCTGGGGTGACAGGGACTCCTTTGAGTCTGAGAGCTGTTCATGAAGGATGGGCGGGAACTCCACAGGCAGAGAAGAGAATTCCTGGGCCTAGGGACAGTTAGCTTGGGTGGCATAGGCACATCTGTGAGCACCAGTCTGAGTGGAGCAAAGGTGGCTGTGGGGAGCAGTGGCAAGTAGGGTTTGGGTCACAGGTTGCAGCCTTGCTCTGGGTGGGCAGCATCAAATACCTCATTCTTTAACTAACTTCAACTTTTAGTATTTCTGGACCTCACTTTCCCCACTCATAAAAGAACACCTCTCCACGGCTGTATGGGGCCTGTACCTAAATAATTACATTCAATAAGTCTGTCCACTTCAGTAGGCATTTATAAGTGCCTGTTGGGTGTCAGGCCTGTGTCAGGCTCTGGGGTTACAAATATTAATGAGCTGTTCTTAAGGATCCGTCAGTGGAGGTGACATGCTCTCAAAAGGTGTCCTGGGTCTGAGTGGTTGGTGGAGTAATTATTACTGTCTCATGCCTAGGCCTCACGAGGATGGTCTCACCTGGTGCTATTTAGTTGAACACTTCATCCACCCATCTCAAGCTATAGCTAAGACCACAGTCTAATGTAGTTATTTGTGCATTTCCTGCATCCATCCTGCCCTTCATTCTGGAAGATGATTCCTAAGTAGAAAGCATGGTTCAGAGAGAGAGAGCAAGCCACCTGAGGTGTGAGAGGTTAAGAAATGTGGAGGAAGAAAAAGCACTTACTTTTATTTCTTGATTTTTATTCTTCTGTAACAAGTTTCCAAATGTTACCATCTTGAAGTTGGATGTCATACGTGGGGAGCTCCCTGAGTCAGGTCCATGGTGCTCTTCACATGTTTGCAGTTATCCTTGCGTTGGCTGCAAAAAGTTTTCAGAAAATCCTTTTCCAAGAGGGGTAAAGTTTAGATCCATTTAGATTCAAAGATCATGAGTAGTTCGTTAATTCTGACCAGCATATTGGGGGTGGGGGCAACTGTTGTCTTCATAGTTTTGCTTTAATAAACAAGTAAGAGGCAGATACTCTGTTGCACAGTTTCTGTTTGTAGATTGAGTGGTGTTGGATATAAACTACTTTAAACACCCATGAATGCAGGTGTTTAACTCTAGCCTGGCTGTTTGTACCAAGGATCATTAGTTGTCCCTCAGATTGCTACAGCAATTGGCAATTTGCAAAGCCCTTTTCCTTCAGTCATTTTATGTAATCTTTACAACCTTGCGAGGTACACAAGAAGAGAACTGGAAGGAACTTATAACTATTTTTAAAATTATTTTAAAAATTTAAAAATTATTATTATTTTTAGAGGCTAGATCTCACTCTGTTGCCGAGGCTGGAGTGCAGTGGTGGGATCACAGCTCACTGTAACCTTGAACTCCTGGGGTCACACAATCTTCCCACCTCACCCTCCTGAGTAGTTGGTACTACTGGTGTGAGCCACTATATTTGGTGGAATTTATAATTATCATGCACCTAGTATATGCAAACTCTGTACATGGAATCTCATCTAGTCTTTACAACATTTAGTTATTTGGGTGTTAATGTCCCTGTATCACTTATGAGGAATAAGGCTATGAGAAGTTAAGAGACTTGTGCGAGGACAATGCCAGAGTTAAGCCAAGAATGCACTCCTGATCCAGTGCTCATTCTGTGCTGCCATGTGTGTGTTACTTCATGCCCTCAGATCTCATGGTTCAGCATCATCAGAATCACCTGGAGGGCTCGTTAAAATCTTTGTTAGTACTGGCCCCGCCCCCAGGGTTTCTGACTGGGTAGGTCTGGGCTGGGAACTAGCATTCTACCTTCCTAACAAGTTCCCTGATGGTACTGATGCTGCTGCTTCACTTTGAGAACTGTTGCTCTAAATTAAAAGTTCTACTTTAATCTCTTCTTTATCTTTCTTCAAACATTAAATGTGGGTTTTCTTGTAGAAAGACTAAAAATGTGACTATTTAAAATTCATTCATCTCACACAGATCTGTTGCCAAAAAATAAAAATAAATAAAAAATTCATTCATGGCCGGGCGCGGTGGCTCACACCTGTAATCCTAGCACTCTGGGAGGCTGAGGCGAGAGGATCCTTTGAGCTCAGGAGTTCGAGACCAGCCTGAGCAAGAGCAAGACCCCGTCTCAACTAAAAAATAGAAATTAGCTGGCCAACTAAAAATATTTATAGAAAAAATTAGCCGAGCATGGTGGCACACGCCTGTAGTCCCAGCTACTCGGGAGGCTGAGCAGAGGGATTGCTTGAGCCCAGGAGTTTGAGGTTGCTGTGAGCTAGCCTGATGCCACGGCACTCTAGCCCAGGCAACAGAGTGAGACTCTGTCTTAAAAAATAATAATAAAATTCATTCATTCATTCAGTGGCCCTATATTGATAATTTGTGTGTACCAAGCTAAGTATTTACTAGTGTGTTCAGTCTAGTAAGGGAGCAAAGACCAGTATCTAAATCAGATAAGATAGAAAGTGGTTGCAAGATTGGATGGATAAATGCAGTAAGGAAATGGAAGAGGGAAGGGGTCATTTCCAATGGTAATAATAATAAAGATTTCTTTGTTTTTGAAAGTTTAGTATTATATTACTATGTGTCACAGACAGAAGTGGGCACTTTACATATCTTACAGTCATTTAATACTGACAACAATGCTGTGAGTAAGATACTGTTATTATCTCCGTTTTGCAGTTGGGCACACTGAGGCCATGAGAAGGTGTGGAACCTGCCTAAGGTCACACAACTGGCAGTAAGGGAGCTAGAGTTTGAACCCAGCATTCTGGTTTCCAGAGCTGGTGTCCTATTACACTGTGCTGCCCTCAGCAAGAGAGGGGTGAGGAGGAGCACTGCAGGAGGGAGGGAGGGACTCAGGAGACTGAGGACGTGTGGCTGCTGAGCAGGGCTTTGGTGAATGGGTAGGCTTTGGTTCATGTAGAAGTGGGAAAACAGGCCCAGAGGGCTCTTTGGCAGAGATGCCAACTTGAGCCAATGCTGAATGTTAAGGGATGGGTGGGGGTGACGGGATTGGTTCTATTTACCTGGCAAAGGGGAGTGGCGGGAGGGGAGACTGTAAAGTAGGATGAGGCCTGACTGTGGAGGGTTGCTTCACATGTCCCCCAAGTACTTTGGACTCTTTTTTTTAGAGGCACGGGAGAGCCATGAAAGATTTCTAGGGAGGGAAGTAACGTGGATATCATTACGGAGGCCTGGAGATTTCTCCCTGGCAGTCACCAGAAGATCATTTTCCTCTTTTACCATCAAAGCCCCCATCTGTGCAGAACGGAGGGGGGGATCCTACAAGGAAGTCAGCAGCAGTTAGTGCCACTTCCTCCGAGGTCAGGGATAGGGACCCTCCTTATGAGCCCCCATCAGAAACAGAAGGGTGCCGAGGCAGGTTGATGGAGCACCAGGCAGAAATATGGGGTTGTGAGAGCATTTGTCCTTAATTGCCTGGACAGCTTATAAAACCCCTGACATCAAAAGTCGTATGGGGGAGTCAGCCTGCTCCTCATCCTGCTCTGTTTGTCATGACTAGGACAGGAGCTGAGATACTCCCAGGGCTTTTCTGAAGGAACTGCTTAGAGGCGAGCTGTTTGGGATATCTAAAATTCTCATATAATTATGCTTCTGAAAAAACAATGTATAACCAGATAGAAAATATGAAAAATATAGAAAAATACAAAGAAAAAAATCCCCATAATGTACTTCCTAACAAATTCATTTAAGATGAATTTTGATTGCACGTGATAGAATACTTCTGTATTTCACTCTCCATTTTCTCATACCTTGGAGATGCAATATTGTATAACCTCTTTAGCATATTTCTGTATAATCTATCTTTATTGGTTTATTTATTTTTGACTTGGGCTATTAGATGAGGAAGAGGGTATAAATACAGTGCCTAGAGGAGCATCAGTTAAGGGTTGTTGCTCTTGACCTAGCAGATAAATTACCTAGAAACTTGGACTAACCCAGTAGTCTCAAAAGATAAAAAATATTCTTCAGGATTTTCCTGCTGACCCAGCTTGTTGTGGTTAGAAGAGAGGCCTTTTAAAAACCATTCTCAGCACTATTTTAGTGCTCCTTCCAATCCTTCTGATCTAAAAGATTCTCTTTGATTTTTCTCCTTCCAATCATCAGCCCTTGCCTCTTCCTCCAGGCAGTCTTCCTAGACCACCCTGTTTATGGTGATGAATCTCCTCTGAACTCACAGTGCTTAGTATCCATATCATTCATTTGGCTCTTCCCTCACCTATAAAATAGAGAAGAATATTACTTGCCCTCCAGGTTTTTGTGAAGATTAAATGAGATAATATGTGTAAAGTCCCTAGCACACTGTCCTGCAGTCAACTAATATATTCAAACTTATTGATTCCTTCCCTCCTTCCTGGTTCTGTTTCCTGTTATTATTTATCTTATTCTGTGTTTATTGCTTTGTCTTCAGAGTAAGACTGGAGACTCCTTGAGGGCAGGGTGTATATTTCTGTTTCCTTGTGACCTTGTGATAGAGTAAACTCTGCACAATTACTCACTCCACAGGTTCCTTTCTGTCGCCCTTAGTTTTTTTTTTTGAGACAGTCTCAGTCTGTCGCCCGGGCCAGAGTGCAGTGGCGTCAGCCTAGCTCACAGCAACCTCAAACTCCTGGGCTCAAGCGATCCTCCTGCCTCAGCCTCCCGAGTAGCTGGGACTACAGGCATGCGCCACCATGCCCGATAATTTTTTCTATATATTTTTAGTTGTCCAGCTAATTTCTTTCTATTTTTTTTTTTTAGTAGAGACAGGGTCTTGCTCTTGCTCAGGCTGGTCTTGAACTCCTGAGCTCAAACAATCCGCCCGCCTCGGCCTCCCAGAGTGCTAGGATTACAGGCGTGAGCCACTGCGCTCGACCACCCTTAGTTTTTTAGCATCTTTTTTTTTTTTTTTTTAAGACACGAGTCTTGTTCTGTCACCCTGGGTAGAGTGTGGTGGCATTATCATAGCTCACTGCAACCTTAAACTCCCGGGCTCAAGCGATCCTCCTGCCTCAGCCTCCCAAGTAGCTGGGACCACAGGTATACACCACCATGCCCGGCTAATTTTTTTTTTTCTTTATTTTTTGTAGAGATGAGGTCTTGCCAGGCTGGTCTCAAACTCCTAGGCTCAAGTGATCCTCCCACCTCAGCTTCCCAAAGTGCTAGGATTACAGGCGTGAGCCACCACACCAGCCTTTTTAACATCTTTTAATGCTAAAATTATTAGCCATCATTCACTGGACCCTCACCATGTTCCAGGCACCTTGTTAAGTGCTATGTACACATTATCTCATTTAAATGTTTTTTCTCTGAAAACACCATTAAGTCAGTGGTATTATCTCCACTTTACAGATGAAGAAATGGAGACTTAGAAACTTGCCCAAGGTTTCCTGGCTCATGTAGGCCAAGCCGTCTTCTACACCCCAGGAGTCTGGCTCTAGAGCTTTTGTTTGTGTTGCCTTTTAGACAGTGAGCATGGTCTGGTTCCGTCTGGACAAGAAGGGGCCATAACTGATTCCAAATGGGAATTCCAGAAAGATAGCACAGTTCCTTCAATGGGAATGTGGACTCCTGTTGCCCTCTCTTTGTTCTCTTCCAGCATTTAGCACTTTTTGTTTTGGATTGGAGTCAGTCCCATCTTTGCCTCTCTATGTAACTGCCCTTGTGTGAATCCAGTAGCTGTTCTAATTCTCAGTTTCCCAATCTGTAAATGGTGGTGGTGAGGGGAGTGCAAGAATACCTGTACTGTCACACCTTACAGGGTTGTTACGAGGATCAAGTGAGTATGTAAAAGCAAAATGTGTTATTATGTTATACTTTTTCCCAAGCATCATTTAAACTAAATGATCCATAAGGGCACCTGTTTCTATTTGTTTTTCTTTTTAAGAAATTGTGATACTTAAGTGTACATATAGTAATAACATTCATCAGGTGTCAGGCAGCTGGGAGGGGAAAGGAGGGGATAGGTATATAAACACCTAATGGGTACAGTACGCACCGTCTGGGGGATGGACACACTTGAAGCTCTGACTCAGGTGGGGCAAGGGCAATATACATAACCTAAACATTTGTGCCCCTGTAATATGCTGAAATAAAAAAAATAAAAAATAAAAAATAAATTTTTTTAAATGGAGAAAAAAAGAAATTGTGGTAAAATATATACAACCATTTTTAAGTTTATAGTTCAATGGCATTAAGTACACTCACATTTTTGTGCAGTTACCACCACTGTGTGTCTCCAGAGCTCTTTTCATCTTACAAAACTGAAACATGTCCCTGTTTCCTCTTCCCCCCCGCCCCCTGCCGAACCCTGGCAACCACCATTCTATTTGTGAATTTGACTACTCGAGGAACCTCATATAAGTGGAATCATATAGTATTTATCCTTTTGTGACTGACTAATTTTATGTAGCATAATGTCGTCAAGTTTCATCTATATTGGAACATGTCAAAGTTTCCTTCCTTGTTAAGGAATGTATAATATTCCATTACAGGTATATGCCACATTTTGTTTATCCATTCATCCACTGATGGTCACTTGGGTTGCTTCTACTTTTTGGCTATTGTTAATAATGCTGCTATGAACATGGATGTATAAATTTCTGTTCGTGTCACCGTTTTCAATTCTTTTGGGTATATACCCAGAAGTGGAATTGCTAGATCATATGGTAATTCTATTTTTAATTTTTTGAGGAACCATCATACTATTTTTCAAGCTACTGTATCATTTTTTATCCCCACCATCATTGCACAAGGCTTCCAGTTTCTCCACATCCTTGCCAACACTTGTATTTTGTTTTGTGTTGTTTTTTCCTTATAGTAGCCATCCTAATGGGTATGAAGTGGTATCTCACTGTGGTTTTGATTTGCATTTGCCTCATGATTAGTGATGTTGAACATCTTTTCATATGCTTATTAGCCATTTGTGTATCTTCTTTGGAGAACTGTCTATTCAAATCCTTTGCCCAATTTTTAATCAGTTGTTTGTTTATTGTTGTTCAGTTTTAGGTGTTCTTTCTATGTTCTGGATATTAATCCCTTATCAGATATGTGATTTGCAAATATTTTCTTCCATTCTGGGATTGCCTTTTTACTCTCTTGATGTCCTTAGATGCACAAAAGTTTTAATTTTAAGTTCAATTTCTCTATTTTTTCTCTTATTGCCTGTGCCTTTGGTGTCATGCTCTTATTTTTCAGTAGAGTCTAACAAAATGCCTTAAAGATAAGAAGGATAATGTTATTAGTACTAGTCAGTATGACTCTCCTCACCAGGTACTGGGTTAAGTACCTTACATTCATCATTTCCTTTAATTCCCACATCAGCTCTGTAAGGCAGGTACTGTCATTTGTATTGTATAAGACTAGGAAACTGAGGCTTAGAAGTGAAGTACCTTCCTCAAGGTCTGTGGATTATAGGTGGCAGAACAAGGACTGGAACCCAGGCCTGGGGCCTCCAGAGCTGGTGCTCTTAACCACTAACTTGGAGAGCTTAGTAAATGTTTGTGGAATTCAGTGAACGAATACGTGAATGAACTTGGTGGCTGAAAGTCTAATAGTTGTTTTAAATCCAGACTTGCCTTAGTGTTAGAAATTATTCACCCAGTTTCAGTCTTCCCAGCTTAATTCAGTGTACAAATGTCTTCCTCAGCCCAGAAAGTTTTTTGAGAATTTGGTCAAAGGATGTGCTTTCTTACAATCTCATTGAGTCTCTTCTTAATAATAGAAGACTGTGTCTTTTACTTTCCTCTGGATTTGCTTTAGAATTATAGTGTTGGATGGAGGAAGAGAGGGAATTTAAGTAGATGCTAAGTTGACTAACTGACCAACTTGCTTTTAAGCAAGCACAAGCCTTGTAGTCTGGGAGGCACGTCAAAAATTCTGTTTCGGATTTTGCGTTAAAATTGAGTGTAATAAAGAGAGACTGATTCTTTCATCTCAGAGAATTGGGCTGTAAGTCTTTGAGAGCTGGGGACAAGGACAGGGCCCTATAATAGGACACTGTTAAGTTTTTTTGTTGCTCCCCAAAGGAGAAATCACACAAAGTTCTGGCATGTCATTAGTCAGAATAGGAACTGAGGCCTGAGAAATGATGTTGCTTGGGATTCAGAAGCTGAATTTGCTAGTGCCTTCCAGAGAGTGAGAATCCCTCATGTTAACTCTGGAAGATCTTAAACCAGCAATTCAAGGAATTGTAGGACTCTAGCAGGAAGGGCCTTAGAGGCATTTGGTCCAACCCCTCATTTTTACAGGTGGGGAAACAGGCCCAGAGAGGGTAGGTCTGTGCTGTTTTTACGTTGACAACACTTCCGACACCAAATGTGTGTGTGTGTGTGTTTTCTGACACCAACTAGGTATGCTACAATTGAATTCAATTCTGATACCAACTACCTGGAGTTGATGCAGACCCCAGAGGTTAAGGGCTCAGTCCCACAAGACTTCCCCACTTCATGTGCCAGTTGAAAGTTCCTGGTTATCACCTGTACCGACCAGCCATAAGCTGGGAATTCCCATGGTGCCTTCCTCATGTTAGATAATATGCTAGAACAGAGCACAAAACTCAGGAAAACACTTCACTTACATTTACATTATAAAGGATTCAACTCAGGAACAGCCAAATGGAAGTGATGGGCAAGGTGTGGGGAAGGGGCAAGGAACTTTTCCATGCCCTCTGGGCTTGCCACCCTCCCAACACTTCTGTGTGTTCACCAACCTGGAATCTCTCTGAACTCCATCATTTAGGGGGTTTCATGGAGGTTTCATTGCATGAACATGATTAATCAAATCATTGGCCATTGGTGATTAACTCACCTCCAGCCCCTCTCCCCTTCCTGGAGGTGGGGTGGGTTGGGGATGGAGCTGAAAGTTCCAACCTTCTAAACTGGCCTTGGTCTTTCTGGCAACCAGCCCCATCCTGAAGCTATTTAGGAACTCCTAGCCAGTAGTCATCTCAGTAGCATACAAAAAGACACTTGTCACTCCTGAGGTTGGCCAGTCTAACAGGCTGGGAAGCATAGTCTCAGGTAGAAACCAAGAGCAAGCACTTTGAGGGAGGGGTAAAGGGAACAGAAATTTATGCTGAGCAGGGTGGCTGAATATACATATTTAATAAGCTGTAGGAGGAATCATGAACATTTATGAAAGGAGAAACACGCGCATGTGCAATTGAGCTTCGTGTTTCCTCATGGGTCCCATGTTCAAAAAATGGTGGCATTAGCATGATCTGAGGGTGGAGTTTTCAGCCCTCTAACATCAAAAGGTGAAGCAGAGGACACAAAGGTACTCAGTGCGCAGACTCTGTAGACTGGCCAGAACCACTCTGTGGCCAGTGTTCTTTTATCAGGGAGGAATGTGTTAGGGTGGAAAAGCCTAGTAGGTGCTCATAGCGCAGTGGAGAAAAATTTCTCACCAGAGAGCTCATAGGATTGATCTTTAGCTGTTATTAGAAAATTACGGGATTAGATGTGTCCTGTTATTTCAGCAAGGCCGTCCTTACAGAATGCTGGTCATTTGTGTCAAAACTGCAAAACAGAGAAGCAGTCACAAGGTAGGTTGAAATCAGTGGTGAAGCAAGTCTTTTCCAAAGGTCTGGTTTCTGTTTAACCTTTAGGAAAGAAAGCCCAGTGGTGATTAGGAGGGAGGGTGTATAACAAGGTGTGCCTGACCTCCCATCCCATCGTGGCTGGGAACTCATTTTTTAGATTTCTCTGGGGTACCATTGGCCAAGAGGGGTCCATTCAGCTGGTAGGGGGCTTAGGATTTTATTTTTATTCTCATACACATGCACATATATATGTATATATGTATTTATGTATGTGTATGTATTATATATATGTATTTACCTCTGTGTGTGTATTTTATATATATATATTTTCCATTTGCCTTCTAATGTTTTTCATTAAGGTATAGTTTACCTATAGTGAAATACACAAATCTTAGTTGTTATAGTTTTGACAGATACATACATGTTATAACCTATATCCCATCAAGATACAAACGGTCAGCCTCACCCCAGAAAGTCCCCTCATCTCTTTCTAGTCAGTCTTCCCCTCCAGCACATCTGCAGAGACCACCACTGATCTTACCTCTATTTGCCTGTTCTAGAAGTTTATATGAGTGGAGTCGTACAGTATGTGCTCTTTTGTGTTGAATCCTAGTGATATTTTAAAGAGGTTTTCTGCTTTCTTCCTCTAGTCCTGAGAAACTGTATACATTATTTTCTCTTCCTGCCATCTTGGAAGGTCATGTAGTCTGGGGTCCTGCCAGTCCCCCTGAGCTGCTGTGGTTTGAGAAGTGAGGGCCCTCTGCCAGTGGGCCACCATGTTGTCTGCTGAGTGTGATGGCAGCGATGGAGAGAACAGCTTGACTTCCAGATTCTAGGTTAAGTTTGTTTCTATAATTGCTGGTGTCATAGTCTTCTCACTTGTCAACTGGGCAAATCAGATCTACCAGCAAATGAGACACCCAAAACTCTGACACCCAAAAATGTCACTTGTAATGGCACATTCTGACAAGGTGCCCATGAAATGCACTCATTTCAATTTCATAAATACTTTTTAAGCATAAAGACATACTGCTCTAGGGTGAGCAACAGCGAAAGGAAGGGAGGTCAGGAAGGGGCTGGGCAGACGGATGGAGGAGCCGTGCTGTGCCGTGGCAGTTCTGGGGCCCATCGTGGCTGTAGAGCTTAGTATTGGTGTGAGGGGTTTCGTTTGTTTTTCTTTATAATGTCTTTAGCATTTGTTTCCCTGTCTTAGTTTTCACCTCCTCTAACTTGGTCCCGCCCTGGTCAGGCCTGGGCCATTGCAGGAACCACCCAGCTGGTCTCCTTCTTTCCATGCTCCCTCCCTTTCTATTCTCTGGGGCTGCTCAAAACTTTGGGCAAATCTACCAGAAAATTCCTGGAACTCCCTATCTCCTTTAGAATGATTTATAAATGTAGCCTGGTGTTCGAGGCCCTCGCTCACTGACTGGACTTCTTCCTGTCTCTTCTCTTCTGGACAGGACGTGCTCTGCGTTCCCGCCCCTCCTTGCCTGTGCTCAGCATGGTCTTTGCCCCTGCAAGGCAGTCTTTCATCTCTCTTGCTCGTGGTTTAGACCCACATACCCTTCAAGACCTAATTTAGATCCTCCTACTGCCACAAAGCTGGACCAGAAGCCCTTAAGCTGCAGTGGCTTTATATTTTATATGTATTTAATAATTATCTGACTGTTTATTTAAATGCACCGTGTAGGGCGGGGTAGGATTTTGAATTCAAAGATGAATAATGTCCTGTGCCTGCCCTGAGAGCAGCTAACCATGTACACAAGGGGAGGTGTGCTTGTGTGGGGTGGAAGAAGGGGGAGGGGAACAAACATTTAAAGAGCACCTGCTTGTGTTGGGAGCTGTGCTGTGTCTGTTTAAGGTTTTATCTCATTTAACCCTCTTGACTACGTGAGCTGAGTGTCTTTACCTCTGTCGTGACTTTTTCAAAATCACACAAGCAACAGGGTTGAAGCCCAGCGAGGCCCATGACACAGCCTGCCTGTTTCCTCCACCCCACCTGGCTTCCTCTGGTGTTGGGCTGGGGGGTGGGCAGCTCAATGAGGTCAGGTGTGGACTGTTTCCATACTGCATCCATGTGCATGCTGGTGGGCACAGGTTTCTTCCTGGGTCAGGGGCCAGGTAATGCTTAAGGCTCTGCCCCATGGTTTGGGCTCTGCCCCTCAAATAGATGGTGAGGACTGTGGTTCTCTGTCTTCCTTGGGTTGGGGGGACTGTGGTTCTCTGTCCCCCTTGGGTGGGGAAAGTGGCCTGGGCACTCCTGCTTGTCTCTAGCACCTTCCAGGAAGACTGCTACAGCCAAACTGCTGTTTCCTGACTAATTCATACTCAAGGGCAAGAATGACTCCCTGCAGACTTTGTTTTTATTGTGGTGAAATACACATAACATAAAATTTACCATCTTAACCATTTTTAAGTGTCCAGTTTAGTGGCATTAAGTGCGTTGGCACTGCTGTGCAACCATCACCACCATCCAGCAGCAGGACTTTTCTATCTTCCCAGCTGAAACTCTGCACCCATGAAACACTAACTCCCCACTTCTCCCTCCCGCTAGCCCCTGGCAACCACCATTCTGCTTTCTGTCTCCATGAGTTTCAATACCTCATATAAGTGGGGTCATGCAATATTTGTCTTTTTGTGACTGGCTTATTTCACTTGGCGTAATGTCTTCAAGGTTCATCCACGTTGGAGTGTGTGTCAGAATCCCTTCCTTTCTAAAGCTGATTGAAAGCTGTATACACCCATTGTATGCATACACCGCGTTTTGTTTATCCAGTGATCCAGTGGAGGATACCGGTGTTGTTCCCACATTTTGGCTATTGTGAATAACACTACTGTGAACATGGGTGTGCAAATATCTGTTCAAGGCCCTGCTTTTGATTCTTTGGGTACATACTTAGAAGTGGAATTGCTGTATTTTATGGTAGTTCAATTTTTAACTGTGTGAGGAACTCTCATGCTGTTTTCCGCAGCAGCTGTGCCATTTTACATTCCCACCAGCAGTGCACAAGGGTTCCAGTTTCACCACGCTTTTGCCAACACTTGTTATTTTCTATTTTTTTATAGTAGCCATCCTAATGGGTGTGAAGTGGTTGTATGCCTTTTGGGGGTGTATCGTGAAGCACCCACATAGAGCCGAAGTGAAGGACGCGTATCTGGAGGAGGGCAGAGCATCCGCTTCTTGGGGAGTATGTTTTGTATTTCAGCATTTCATATTTGCTAGGTAGGGCTGTGTGGTTGTTGTCACACAAAATTGCTTTGTTGGCAGGGATGGCGGCCACCTAGCCTCACAGGTTTAGAGGCAGTGGTAGAACAGAGGGACTTGAGGAATCATTTGTGGCTAAGTGATAGCAGAAATTATGGCCCTCAGTTGGGCTGGTGGCATTATCTTGGCCCTTTTTGAATAGATGTCCCCCAAGAGGAGCTGCCTGTTGGTGCAGCTCACTTCCCTGGTTCTACAGTCAGGCAGGTGGCTCTGGGCCCCTGAGTGCCTTCCTATGTGGTGCTGGGATGTGTGTCACAATCACTGCCCTAAGGGAGTTTGTGCTGAGAGAAAGACCAACCTACGAGTACACTGTTTCACTGCTCAAGGTGAATGCTGTGGTAGAAGTGGGGACAAGGCCCTGAGGCTCAGAGGGGAGGTGCTTAGTCCACCCAGGGTGTGATGGGAGAAGGAAGTTTCCTAAGAGGCACTGCCTAGACCTGGTTTTGAAGGATGAGTAGGAGTAGATCAGAGAAAGAGAGAAGGGAGTTGGAGAAGGGACAGGATGCCCTTCAGCTTGTCATTGAACTTTATAACCTAGGTGCTCTTGTTTGAGAGAATGTTCTAAGGGCTCTTCAGTTTCAAAACCTGGTAGTCTTAGGAAGAAGGATATGAAATAGTACCTGCCCCAGAACTCCACCAAGGGACAGGATGGAGGCTGATGAAGGGGTGGGGACAGTCTGTGGGCATGGCCTCCCGGCAGCCCCATTGCTGCTCTGTCTGGTGGTGGGAAGGCTGCTTTTGAGAACGCGCCCACACCCTTCCAGCTTTCCTGTCAGTGGGGTGGACAGAGGAGGAAGTGAGCCTCAGGGTGGCCCCAGGGCCTCCCTTGGCAGGGCCAGCGTTCCCACCCTCTGCTCACTCCAGCCTTCTACCAGAGGTTGCCTTCTCTTTGGCCTTTTATGCTAACTGGGCATCCTAAAGCAGTTGTCTCTTTGTTTGCCTTTCAGTGGGTGGGTATTGACAAAAGTACCCATTCTTGTTTAAAAAAATTAGAAAATATAGAAGTATTCAATGTATAAAGAGCAAGCCCGACTTTCCCAGTCCCACTAGGCTCCCCAGGGATAATGTTTGGCAGCTGCTTAGTGTGTGGTCCTTGTTCCATGAAGTTCTTTTGTGTAAATGGGATCCTACTATAGGCTTCATTTTACAGCTTGCTTTTGTCATGTCATTGTATATTTCGGAGACCTTTCCATGGTAGCATATTTAGATCGACCTCATTGTGCATAGCATTCGACAGAGCAAATATATAATTTATATAGCCATTTTCCTACTGGTGGCGGTGGCTTTTTTTCCCTAATAGCAACATATCTTTGTACACTTTTACATTTCTATGGTTTAGATTCTTCGAAGTAAAATGCCTCCGTCAGACTATAGGAGTATTTGAAATTTTGATGGAGACTGCTAAATTGCCCTCCAAAAAGGTGTTCTAAATTAGCCTCTCACCAACAGAACCCAAGAGCGCCTGTTTTCCCTATACCCTCATCAGTGCTGGATATCTTTTACATTTATACATATCCTAAGAGGAGAAAAGGCATTCAGTTGTTGTCGGAACAAGCTGTCTATTGGAAATCCATCTCCCAGACGTGTGGATTAAAGCTCATTGCCTTTGGCTGACTTCCTTCCTAAGCACCGCATCCCCATGGAGACGCAGAGGTGGAAGTGGGCGCTGGTGGGGCTGCAGGGGCTCCCTGTTCCTCCTGCATCCTTGGCCTCCCGCCCTGCAAAAGGCCATCCAGGACCTTTACTCTTCTTGAAAGGTTTTTTTCTAAGAACGCTTTTGGTCACAGTTTTCCAGTTGGTTTTCGTATGAAGTATATCAAGTGTATATCAACTAATTTTTTTGCCCTATCTGCCTGCCAGTCATGAATAAACCAAATATTTCTATGCTCAAACTCAAATTTCCTGCATGTGACATATGATCCATGAGAATCCACAGGTTCTTCCCAAGTACCAAATGTTACTCCTTTTTGTCTCTAAACCTGTAAGATAAAGTGGGATCAGGCATTTTGTATTAATATATCCTTTAGTTAGGGTCAGAACAGAGGAGTAAGATTCTGTTTCTCCCAGATCTGATGAACATTCTCAGAGACTGGGTCTCTAATTTGGTTACCTGCCAGAAAGTTAGGAAGGGCTGGGTGGGTGAGGGAACTGCCATCCATTGAGGGATGCTGGTCATTTTCCTTGCAGCACCCCAAGGATGCTTTTCTTAGATTTATGGACAAGGCTGAGTCACATGGGAGTAAATGGCAGAGCCAAGACTTGAACCCAAGTCTGCCCCACACTAAAGCCATTACCTGGCTTACTAGGTTGGTTCCAGGTAGATCTGTAGAGACACCATCCTAGAAATCCTCCCCCTAAAAGCAAAGATGAAACATCACCTCCTTCCTGGTGGGTCCTCCCAGCCCATTGGCCACCCAAAAGAAGAAACTGCAGTTTCTGCTCCTTCCCATCCCTGTACAAGGAGACTCTGGCCTTGGGTTTCCCAGATCTCAAAGTTTCTGTTTACTCCTAGTGCTATCATTTATAGATTATTTTTTTTATATTGATTCAATTTTTTTACTTGGGCAAATCTACTTTTAAGGGACTTCTGTAAGTTGAAAACCAGTTGCACTTGGCATTAATCCAAAATAACATAAAAATAATAAAAATAAAAATTTAAAAATACAGTGAAATCAGAGCAAGGTTATTCTAGCTGCATCCTATTGCCTACTAAGGGTCCTGGCTGAGGCCCACTCTCATTAGAAAAGGGAGCAACAAAGTGTTGGAACAGTGGTGGCCACCAACTCTAGCACCAAGATGGGGCAGGAAATCTCAAGAGAACGGATTCATCTGGATGTGGTGGTGGGCACCTATGGTCCCAGCTACTAGGGAGCCTGAGGCAGGAGGATTGCTTGAGCCTAGGAATCTGAGGCCAGCTTGGGCAATATAGTAAGACCCAGTCTCCAAAAAAAAAAAAAAGACTGGGTTCAATGTTATGTAACACGACTGCCCTGGCCCACCTCAATTCACCCACTGGTGGTCTGTGACCCACTCTTTGGGGAGTGCTGTTCTAGCTTCTGGCCACCCTGGACTTTGTACCTTTTTGGGGCACACCACCAGCCTCCCCTTTGCTTCTGTATTTCCCTCCTCAGGATGGCTCTCTCCTCTTCCTCTTGCTCAAGTGGGGGATTCTGCTCCTCCTGCAAGGTGAGGCTCAGATGTCACACTTACTGAGACCTCTGACCACAGAGCCATTGTCCTCACTTCAGGTACCCTGATTGCTCTTTGTGAACTTTTTTCATATACCCATCCTGGCACAGATCAGATGGTAGAGTAGAAGGAAGGTGTATTTATCCTGTAAGGCTCTGAGCTGCTTGAAGGGGCAATTTGTAGCATTTATTCTCCTGACCCAGTTTGGACCCTGTTGGGTCCTGGGACAGGCTCTTGTCAGAGATGAAGCCTCGTGATGTGGCATTTCCTGTAGTGGGCCCTATGCTCTGCCGTGCTGGATGCTCAGTAACGTCTCTGATGGTGTCAAGCCTGTAAGGGTTGCTGGCGAGCTGGGTTTTCCTGGTAGGAGTGCCACAACTGCTGCTTCCCACTCCAGAGCATCACCTAGCACTGGGAAGAGGTGATGGTGGGGACCCTTAGTGGCAGGTGGCAAGAGCAGCTGTCTAGGCTAGAAGGCACCTGTGTGGGAAATGCATGGCATGAAATCCCCATGGTGGGTTCCCAAGACCATAAAACGAGGTGTCCCTGACCTGCTTTGGCTTCCTGGCCCCAGCTCCCCATTCACCTGGTTTATGGGACATTTACTCCTTATGTGGCCTCTTCTGGTGTTTTGACCTCTGCTTGATTGGCACTCTTAGTTTTCGGCTTTGCCCACTACCTATTTGAGCAGGCCTGGCTCTATATTCTAGCTCCCTTCCCACAGGGACAGCCTGCCCTCAGATCATGGGTGGCTGTGGTCCCTAGGGGTATGGGAGGGAGGCTGCCTCTCTTTGTGTACTCTGCTGATCTCACTCTTAGCAAGAGGCTTTGCTCTGGGGCTGTTTCCACTCTGAGAAAGGGGTGCCTTTTTCTGATTTGCACAGAAGCTCTGTATGGGCTGGCAGTGGCCCTGGTGAGCTGTAACCCTCCCTGGCTGGGCTTCACATTCCCTCCAAGATAGGGACTAGGGTGCGTTTACCTTGGTATCCGGAGCACCCAACACTGCAGGTCTCAGTGAAAGGTTGATGAATAGAATCTAGTCCAGTTGGTCTTTCAAAATGAAACTATTAGACTGAGAAACTTAATGAAAGACAAATACAGTATTATTATACAGTCACTTAATGTCTCTGAGCCTCAGTTTCCTCAGTGATGACTAATGCATATCTCTTAGAATTGTTTAAAGCTCAAATTGGATAATGCATGTAAAACACTGAATTCATTAAATTTTTTTTCTTCCCTCAAAAATGTTTCTGAAATGAATGAATTCTGAATTTGGACTGTAACCAGGTATATTCAGGAAACAATATATATTGATCTTTGAAAAACAGAACAGAGATTTTTATGTTTATTATAACAGTATGACCCCTTATGCTACAAAAAAATAAAAAATAAATTACAGCATGTTGTATTTTCTGGAAAGAATGAAAGCTTCGAAATCACACAGACTTCACTTTGAATCCCAGCTCCACTAATCTCTTTGAGCCTGAGTTTCTTCATCTGTAAAATGGGGATAAAAACTCTACTTTTAAAAGTGTGTGTTGGGGCATTAAATAAGATGTTTGCGAGGGCTACTATAACAAAATACCACAGACCGGATGGTTTAACAGAATTTTTCTCACAGTTCTGGAGGCTAGAAGTCCAAGATCAGGTTGTTGGCAAGTTTGGCTTCTTCTAGGGCCTCTGTCCTTGGCTCGCAGGTGGACATTTTCTTGCCGTGTCCTCATGTGGTTATTCCTCTGTTCACGCATGATTGAATCAGGGCCCCATTTTTAACTTAATCACTCCTTTAAAGAACTTGTCTCCAGGGCCGGGCGTGGTGGCTCACGCCTGTAATCCTAGCTCTCTGGGAGGCCGAGGCCGGCGGATTGTTTGAGCTCAGGAGTTCAAAACCAGCCTGAGCAAGAGCGAGACCCCGTCTCTACTAAAATTAGAAAGAAATTAATTGGACAACTAAAAATATATAGAAAAAATTAGCCGGGCATGGTGGCACATGCCTGTAGTCCCAGCTACTCGGGAGGCTGAGGCAGGAGGATCGCTTGAGCCCAGGAGTTTGAGGTTGCTGTGAGCTAGGATGACGCCACGGCACTCTAGCCCAAGCAACACAGTGAGACTCTGTCTCAAAAAAAAAAAAAAAAAGAACTTGTCTCCAAATACGGTGAGATTGTGAGGTACTAGTGGTCAGGGCTTCCACATATGAATTTGAGGGGAGCACAATTTAGCTCATGACATTTGCAAATGGAGCTCAACGGATGGTAGGTAGCTGTTCCTATTTAAATCAGGGTTCAGGAAGCTGTTCCTATTTAAATCAGGGTTCAGGAGTCTTCAGCTCCTTGCTGAAGATGATATTTAGTGTGTGGGGTTGTCCTGTTAAAATTAGACCAATACAATGGGTAGGCATTTAAAGAACAAAACAGGCCTCCTTCAGCCTCTGGACCCACGATCCTAGGTTAGGGTCTGTAACTCATTTTTCAGGAAAAAACAAGCTTGACTTTGTAATGTTAACAAAGGATTAAGTTTTAAATGTATAAGAAACAAGATGGGAAGGAAATCTAATGAAGTGCTGATAGATACCGAATTAGGTGAATACATTACGCTCAGCGAAAGAAGCCAGATGCAAAAGGCTACATACTGTATGATTGCATTTATATGAAATGTCCAGAATAGGTACATCTATATAGAGAGAAAACAGATTGGTGGTTATAGGAGGCTGAGAGGAGGGGGGAATGGGAAGTGACTACTAATAGGTATAGTCTTTTTTGAGATGATGAAAATATTCTTGAGTTAGATAGTGGTGATGGTTGCACAACTCTGAGTATACGTACTAAAACCTACTGAATTGTATATTTCAAAAGGGTGAATTTTTTGGTATGTGAATTATATCTCAATAAAGCTGTTATAAAAAATTGAATTAGAGTGGTAGCAGGCTTACGTGAGTGGCTTTTCTTCTTTTCTCTTTTCTTCAAGTTTTCTGTAATTACTTTTTTTCAAATGAAAAAACCAAAGTCCTGTATTTTATTAAGATTACTTAGGATCCAGTTTTGTGTGGTGCTGAATTGTAGCCATGCAGAGAAAATCTCCATGAGATATTAAGGGGTCAGTTTTGCTCCTAAAATATAAACGATTGACTTTTTAAGATTTACAGGCTATAAATAGAGGGAAAATGGGTATGTATGTAATGAAGCTTAATAATGAGGTCAATCCCGCGTAGTGTGGGTCTCCCTGAGAAAGAGTCTGTGGCAGTATTAGCTCTTTTTATTTAATTTTGAGTGATTTTTTTTATTTTTTATTTGTTTTTGGAGGTGGGGTCTCACTCTATCACCCAGGCTGGAGTGCAGTGGCATAATTGTAGCTCACGTGATCCTCCTGCCTTAGCCTCCTGAGTAGCTGGGATTACAGGCAAGTACCACTTCACCCTCCTGGTATTAGCTTTTTATTGTCTGATGGAGTCTAACTGGTATAACGCAATGAAATCCATGTTTGTTTCAATAGATAACTGTTCTCTGAGAACTGCTAGTTCCCAGTTTGACGTTTTCAATCCAATGCTAGGAGATTTCTGAGCCATATGTATTTTTAATGTAAGTTAAATAATTCATCAAGAAACACTATGTGTGTGTGTGTGTGTGTGTGTGTGTGTGTGTGTTGAAAGGTTGGTGGCTGCCTCACTTACAATTTGGCTGTTTCTACCTCATTTTTAACCTTGTTGTTCCTATCAGCAGTGTGTTTCTTCGCTAATGACTGCATAAAATTATCTCTGAAAGGAAAGCTAAAGACTTTTGCATTACCTTTTGCCAGTTTCTGCTTTAAATCCACCCTTTGGTATTTGCAAAGGTCATATGAGCTATTTTGGTGTCCATGGCCCTGATTAATGGGAAATCCTGCATTTCCATTGGCCCCCGAGGATGAAGGATTAGTGTGGCGGCTGCGGCGCGGGCAGCATCTGCTGGAATGTCAGGAGCTTGGTGTTGGGAATTGCAGGAGCAGCCGGCCTGTGAGAAATGGAGGAGGGGGGCAGCTAGCCCCCCGACTAGTTTTTCTCTGTGCCATCATGCAAACCTCTCCAGGAGCATTTGTTCTCCTCCGTTAGGCCTTGTCGCTAAGCATTTAATATGGGGAACACTAGTGCAGGGCCTCCTGTTTCCCCGCCAGAAGGCTTCCGTAGCTCCCTGTTAGTCGGCATGTTTGTGTTCAGCTTTTCACCTCTCCTTGTAGGAGACGTTGGTTTTATTCTAAGTTAAATAAAAATCATTGTGTTGGCTCGTACATTTTCACAAGAGAAGCAGGTGCCTGGTGCACTGGGGAGAATAACTCTGAATATGGGAATCTCTTTCCCCACTCCAGAACAGATGGTCTGTGTTAGTTCATCTTGTGACCTTTCTTTGCTTCTAAGACACCAAATCTCTGATCCCACGGATCATAAATATTCTTTAGGTTTGCAGCCATGGAGGTGAGGGGAGCATCAAGCTGTCGGTGTCATTTTCCATTTGTCTGGAACCTTTGAAGGAAACTGTTACAGCATTTTTAGGCACTAAATTAGCCTCTTGCAGCCGTGAGCTTTACAGAAGCATGAAGGGCACCATGGCAAGGCTGCCTCAGCCAAGGTCGGGAGGGAGCCCTCTGCTCAGCGTCCTGCTGTCCTCACCTGTCCACTCACCCGGCAGCCTCTCCTGGCAGCTGCTTTGTGCCAGGCACTGTGATGGCTGGCACAGCTCCTGCGTGCTGCCCAGGGGCCGCATTATTTATGTCACTGGTAGTGATAATAGCCACCTTGTATTGATCATCTTCCCTGTTGCCTCTCCCTGCCCTAGAGCCCACCTTTTCATTGGGAGGCAGACTCCCAAGTACAATGTGGGGTGTTCTGACAGCAGAAGGGTATGCACTGAGCTGGGGCAGAGTGAGGACTGCCTTTACAAGGGAGGTGACTTCTGAGCTGGTCTCCTGCAGGAGTTTTCAGGAGGGGGAGAGATGTGCTAGGAAGAGAGGACATTGGAGAAAAGGGCTTATGGGTTTGTGGGTATTCATGTAGGGACCTGGTGAGGGGTGGGAAGTGGAAGTGAGGGTTGGTTAGAGATAGTCACTTCGAGTCACTTTGATAGTCACTTTCAGGTTGTGAAGTATAGACTTTATCTGCAGTTAAGTTGGGGAGCTTTAGGAAGTTTTTATCTTTTTTTTTTTTTTTTTTTTTGAGACAGAGTCTTGCTCTGTCACCTGGGCTAGAGTGCCGTGGCATCAGCCTAGCTCACAGCAACCTCAAATTCCTTGGCTCAAGTGATCCTCCTGCCTCAGCCTCCCAAATAGCTGGGACTACAGGTGCACACCACTGTGCCTGGCTAATTTTTTCTATTTTTAGTAGAGACAGGGTCTCACTCTTGCTCAGGCTGGTCTCGAACTCCTGACCTCAAGCGATCCTCCCGCCTTGGCCTCCCAGAGTGCTAGGATTACCGGTGTGAGCCACCACGCCCAGCCTGTGGGAAGTGTTTAATAAGCAGGAGGAAGATGTGATCAGATTTCTGTTTGGAGGGTAGGCTATGGGAAGATAGACTGGAGGAAGTGATGCCGTGCTCTCTGTCCGTGCATTTGCACTCCCTCCTTTGCTTTCACGTTCCTACGTTCTCCTTCCGATCACCCAAATCCTCAACACAGCCAAGTGCTGCTACCTTGCTGAGGCCTTTCCTGGACTCTCCAGGCAGCAGGGCTCAGCACTGCCCTATAGCAGGCTGGTCTGCCACCATTTGACCCTTAATGGAGACTGACTTGCTTTCCTAACTTCCAAGCTCAGATTAGCAGTGTTTTGGACCCATACAGCAAGGATGGAAAGAAGAAAGGGTGTCTTAAAATGATTATTACAATGGATTTTGGGGAACTCAGAATTTGGAGACAGACACCAGTCCCAGTTTGAGACCCACTTCAGCCTTACACATTCATCAGGAGATGAGGTGATTTTTTGTTTTTTTAAACTTTTTATTATTTATTTCTATTATTATTATTATTTGGAAATGGAGTCTCACTCTGTCGCCCTGGCTAGAGTGCAGTGGCATCATCATAGCTCACTGCAATCTCAAATTCCTGGGCTCAAGCCATCTCCTGCCTCAGCCTCCCAAGTAGCTGGAACTACAGGTGTGTACCACCGCGCCCGGCTAATTTTTCTATTTTTTGTAGAGACAGGGTCTCACTCTTACTCAATCGAGTCTTGAACTCCTGAGCTCAAGTAGTCCTCCCACCTTGGCCTCCCAGGGTGTTAGGATCACAGACGTGAGCCACCTTGCCCAGCGATTTTTTGTTTTTGATTTTTATCTTTTTATTATGGAAAATTTAAAGCATAAACATGAATAGGGAGAACAGTATAATGAGCCTCTATGTGCCCATGACTCAGCTTCATCAATTCTCAACATCCGGCCAATCCAGTCTTGTGTCATCTAATCATCCTCCCCTCCCACTCTATGTTATTTTGAAGCAGATTCCAGACATCATATAATTGTATCGGTAAATGTTTAAATATATGTCTCTAAAAGATAAGGGCTTTTTTGTTTAACTCTGGGAGTCTTAATCTATCTGAGCCCCAGGTTCTTACCTATAAAATGGGAATGACGGTGCCCCATTGAAGGGCTGCTGTGAGTAAATGTAGCAAAAGCCTTGGCTGGAATTCTAACAGCTTCCTTTCCTTTACTATCTGTTGTGCATTGAGCACCAATATGGCACTAAGAACACAACCTTTGGGGCTGACAAACCCAAGTGCCTGTCTAAGCTCAGCACTTACCAGCACTGTACGTTTTGAGGCAGATTGCTTAGCCTGAACCTAGATAGACTCACCTTTAAAAATGGAGGATGCAATAGCTCCCTCACAGGGTTGTTTTAAGGTTTAAATGGGACAACGTATGTCTCAGCACATAATAAGCTCTTAACACATGATAGCTATTATTATAAATGTCCTTTAAATATATATTATTTATTTATTTTTTGAGACAGAGTCTGGCTCTGTTGCCCTGGCTAGAGTGCCGTGGCGTCAGCCTAGCTCACAGCAACCTCAAACTCCTGGGCTCAAGCAATCCTCCTGCCTCAGCCTCCCGAGTAGCTGGGACTATAGGCATGCGCCACCATGCCCGGCTAATTTTTTCTCTCTCTATATATTTTTAGTTGTCCAGATCATTTCTTTCTATTTTTTAGTAGAGACGGGGTCTCACTCTTGTTCAGGCTGGTCTCGAACTCCTAACCTTGAGTGATCCACCTGCCTCGGCCTCCCAGAGTGCTAGGATTACAGGCGTGAGCCACCGTGCCCGGCCTAAATATGTATTACTTCTGATTCTCAGAGCAATCCTGCATCGTATGTAGTTGCTATTCCCATTTTACATATGAAATGACTTGAAAGTTAAAGCCAAAATTGATGAACTTGCCTGAGGTCTTGGGGCTAATAAATTGCAGAGCGAGTTTGAGCCCAGGTCTGCCTGACCCCAAGGCCCCACCATTATTACTGCTATTATTTCTTGAGCCTTGCTCTGCAGACTTGTGAGAAAGAACAAGCTGATTTTGGGTCAGGCAGACCAGGGTCGTCTGGTCCTTACCTTTATCTGCTGTGTTCAGCCAGTGCTGGTGTTTTAGAAGCTGGTGAACCGGATTATAGCTTTTCCTTAGACTCCGTTGTCCATGTCTCCTGCCTTCTTCCTGCCTTTCATTTTAGCAGCTGTTAGTGCTCATCAGTACCTGTAATGGAGGGAAGTAAAGAGCAGGGTAAGGCAGAGCATTCAAATGAAAAAAGTTCACATCAGCCCTTTTGTGCTATGTTTTTATGGGAAAGAGGCTGAAACTCTTAAGGCAAAATGAGGTTCATAGGTTATCTGTGGACTTTTGTTTTCCAGTCAGCTTAGACAGTGAGGAGTAGACAGGGCTTATTATTATTTTTTAAAATCCATTTCAACTGTAAAATTGCCAGGAATGGAAAATTCAAAGATAATGTGGCAGAGCCGGACATCAAACCTAGGCCTGACCAACTCCCTGCCTGGGCCCGTTCCATTGTCCCACACTGCCTCTGCAGGTGGGCAGGTCAGAGACCCATAAGGAAGGCTTGGTGAGCTGCCCTGGGCACAACCTCCTGGCTTGGAATCCCTGTTCTGAAAGATCCCATCTAATTGGCTTAATGAGAGTGAGCACAATCACACCAATACTCAATTTTTTGTCTAGCTTATTTACATATGTTTCATTTTCATGGTGCAGTGAGGTTCTTTGTTATCCAACTTTTTAAACAGGGAAGCCAAGCAGAAAAGAGAGTCACCCGTGGTCATCTGAGGGCAGAGCCAGGACATGAATGGCATTTTTAGACTGTGACCAGTCTTCTTCCTGCACCCTACGAAGGCCTCTGGAACTTGCTTATCAGTGATGCCCTGTTCATCATGTGAAGAGCAGAATTGCGAGTTGGAGCAGGAGCTATAAGGGCCAGGATCCCCTCCCCAGGTGCCCAGAGAAGTGGCAGTTAGCTGACATAGAAGACTTTGCTACCGAGATGGCCTCTGCCTACCTGTTCACTGGAAAAATGATCTCCTCTGTGGGTGCATTCTGGGGTACCATCTCTAGACAGCCATCTTAAATGGTGTAGTTTTGCCCAAAGAAAACATTAGAACAGATTTTAGCAGAAGGTTGAGAATCCCAGTGGTATAGATCTTATAAGTATGATTTGCAAGCAACATGGAGAAGCCTCCCTTTTGGGTGGGAATGCAAAACCAATCACCCCATTGCAGGAATGTTGGCCTGACTTTCTTGGGATCCAGCCAAGAAAACAATTTATGAGACTGACCCACACACTTAACTAGCTAAAGCTTTGGGCTCTAATCAGAATCCTTATTATGGAAAGCAAAGTTAAAATTGTTCCGTCTGAATCCTCGTGGCTATTTATTTGAATTAGTGAGGTCACCCCAATGACAGCTGTGGAGACCAGTCTTTAATTAGGAGAAGAATTTGCCTTGAACTTCAGGAGAATGACATTTCTGAGGGTCTTCAATGCTTTTCTTCCGTAGTTCTTTTAGGCTTACTTTATTCCTGCTCTTTGTTTAGACAGTCACAGCTCGTTTCTTCCCTTCAAGCCTGCCTTCTCCACGCTCTCTGGTCACAGGACCTCTCCTGGCTGTGATGCGCTAAGCGGAGCTCTGCCCTGAGGGTGGGGAAGACTGGTTCTAGGACTCAAGCTCTGCTTCTTACTGGCAGCATTACTTTTTGGACAAGTTACCTTACTTTTCTGAGCCTCAGCTTCCTCATCTATAAAATGGTTCTAATAATATTTACTGCATAGGGCTGTATAGAGCTACCGTTTATTGGACACTCTTGCTAAGTGCCAGCCACTCTTCTGAGTGCTGGACATGCATAAGCTCATCTCATCTGAGTGACAACTTTTTTGTTTGTTTGTTTATAAACAACAAAAATTTATTTCTCACAGTTCTGGAGGCTAGAAGTCTGAGATCAGGATGCCAGTATGATCGAGTTCCAGCGAAGGCTCTCCTCTGGGTTGCGGATTTCTCATTGTACTCTCACCTGGTGGAAAAACAGCATGAAGTGGAATCTTAATGCTCCCATTTTATAGATGAGGAAGTTGAGGTGCAAAGCCTACTGCAGAGCCTAGTATATAACAAGCACCCAATAAATGTATTTATTGAGTCTGAATCTCTCCCTTACCTACACTTCTGTTACATTTAATCTATGCTCTATAGTTTAAATTTTCTTTGAGAATATTGAATTTATCAGTCTTATCTTCAAATTTAGATTTACTTTTTAAACTCTGTGTTACAGAAAATTTTAAACATTTGCAAAAATAGAACAATATAACGAACCTCTACATACCTTTTATATAACTTCAATAATTAATCAATTCATGGTCTATTATATTTTTTTGATGTGCCTACCTACTTCCTCTCCCTGCCCATATTATTTTGAAGTAAACCCCCCAAATCATATTATTTCAGAATATGTTTCAGTATATATCTCTAAAAGAAAATGACTCTTTTTAAAAACAATCATAATACCATGATTGTACCTTTAAAAATTAATAGTAATTCCCTATCATGTATCCAGTTAGTGTTCAAAATTTCTAGTTATCTCATAATGTCATCTGTTTTTGAAGCTTGTTTTTTTTTTTTTTTTTTTTTCGAGACAGAATCTCACTCTGTTGCCTGGAGTAGAGTGCCGTGGCGTCAGCCTAGCTCACAGCAACCTCAAACTCCTGGGCTCAAGCGATCCTACTGCCTCAGCCTCCCGAGTAGCTGGGACTACAGGCATGAGCCACCATGCCCGGCTAATTTTTTCTATATATTTTTAGCTGTCCAGTTAATTTCTTTCTATTTTTGGTAGAGATGGGGTCTTGCTCTTGTTCAGACGGGTCTCGAACTCCTGAGCTCAAATGATCCGCCTGCCTCGGCCTCCCAGAGTGCTAGGATTACAGGTGTGAGCCACCACGCCCGGCCGAAGCTTGTTTTTTGAATAGGATCTGCTAAGGTCTGCCACAAGTACAGTGAGGTGACTTTGGGCAGTGGCTGGGCAGAGCCTGTCTGAGAGGCCTCCGAGCAGATGAGAGTTAAGATTTTCTTCACGCCTGTAGTCCCACCTACTTGGGAGGCTGAGGCAGGAGGATCGCTTGAGCCCAGGAGTTTGAGGTTGCTGTGAGCTAGGCTGATGCCATGGCACTCTAGCCAGGGCAACAGAGCCAGACTCTGTCTCAAAAAAAAAAAAAAAAAAAAAGATACTCTTCAGCTCTAAAGGTCAGCTGCCAACTTTTTGCCCAGTATTAGTCTCAATGCCAAAAGGTAGGCAATGATAGGGAGGGAAAGATCCCACCAGAGAGGGCTGACCTCCCTTTGCACACCTTGGGAAAGGTTTAGTTCAGATGGAAGATATTTCAGTATTGGGTGGAAACGAATCATTTAGAGGCTGTCTGCATATCACAGTTCCTTATTTTATCATTTTCACCCCATTATGGAGTGGCTACATTATAACTTATTGGTGAAGTGCTTAGATTCAGAAGTCAGACGAGTAGATTAATATTCCAGGTCCCGTTGCTTGCTTTGTTGAGTTTTGGCAAGTCATTTGGCTTCTCTGAGTCTCCCCTGCCCCATATGTAGAAAGTGAAGATTAAAAGTTTCTACTTTAGCCTTATGGTGAGGATTAAATAAAGTAACGAGGTGAGACATCTAGGATAGTATAAGAAGTCAGTAAAGGTTAGGTGGTGTTGGTTTCTGATGATCTGTCTGCTGGAATGCATTTATGTGTATGTGGGTAGAAGTGGAGTCCGGAGGGATTTGAAATCTCATGACTATCTTGAGTCTCATTGGCTTCAGAGCACCCCATCACTTCGTTCTCCAGTAAAGGATTGAATGGCTCCTTTATTCTTCCCCAGTGCCTCTCCTGGCAGTCATTTTTTGTGTCCAGCACCCTAGTCAGAGCAGGACTGCTGTCAGCCGTATGTTAGCAATGAAGAAGGCAGCCTCAGGCCGCTCCACTGAAATCAAAGGCACCCAGGCTCTCAGAGAGGGAAGGAGCCCTGTGGGTTGCTGAGGGTAACATCTCTGGCACAGCAGTCATCCCTTCTACAGTGTCCTGCCAGGTGGCTGCCAGCTCAGACTTGTATACCTCCAGTGATGGGAAGCTCATCATCTCACAAGCAGCACATCCCACTATTGGCCTCTTCTCCAGTTAAACAGAAAGGCTTTTCTTAATTTTATCTGAAATCTGCCTCCCTCTCATTTCCACCTGCTGCTCCTGGGTGCTCTTTCCATTGCACCACGGTGGGTGTGAGGGATAACACAGGGAGATCTCTGCTCTTAGCGACAGTGTGTTCTGGAGAGAGCCCTCCAAAGCAGAGCTGCCATATGGCAGAATCCCAGCCAAGCATGTGGCACTGCCTTTGTGTGGACATCAGTGGAGCCCTTTCTGTGAGTGGCAGGAATGGAGTGTAATTCTCTATTAAGCAGTGTCAGATGCAGGTGGACTGGTGAGACATGAAGGAGACCCATGCGGGAGCTGCCTTTAAGCTTAAGAGCTATGATTTGGAGCCTGGTGTGGAGTGTTAACCTTTCCACATGCCCCCCTCCACTGTGCAGCTCTCTCAAATGTCCTTTGTTATGCTCCTGCGTGAATGGTGTTCACCTCTGCATTATTTAGTGCCATTTATCCTTGCAGTTTCTCGTTCCTATAGCCCACAGGAAAAGAGACTGTAGCATGTGGGCTGTGTGTCAATACTGGGCAGTTTGTCAGCCTTAGAAAGCTGCTTGTGAGCTGAGAGCCCATGATACCAGTGGGTGATGCAGAGCTTGCGTGACATGGGGTCCTCAATCACTGGGAAAGGCCCTCCCCCTGTGGTGGCACAGAAAAACAGAAAAGAACCTTTGTTTCATCTGGTTGATGTGTACCAGCCTCCATTTGCTACAAATCTTTGGCCCTCACCATCCGTACCTGTGAAATTCCCCTAATCCAAGCCTGATGGGACTGGGTGTGAGGTGTTGATTGTGGCTGGTTATTCATCAGGGGTGGATATTGACATACAGTCTGACATTTCTTTACTGGTTGACTCCTACCAAAGATAAAAGTAAAAATATAGGTGTGCCTTGAATAGGATTATCATAGAATGTCTTATGAAACCAGGTGAGTGAATTCGTTAGGCTTCTGTGATCATTACTTCCGTGGGAGGAAGGGCTCATATTGAACAGCCTGCTTTAGGGCAGCCAGACAACTCTGGGTATAAGGACCACTGGAGTAAGGACAATTTGCCAGGCATTTCTCTGCTTTATCCTTTGGCGCTGCAAGGACAGATGACCTCAGCCCTCCTTTCTGCTCCCCTGGCATCTGTCACAGCATGCTCTGGGTCAGGAGACCCTCAGTAGAAGAATCGTGGGAGATCAATGCTGCCGGGGCACAAGAGGCCAGTTCAACTCTGAGCCCTTGTGGTTTCAGGGAGCTTCAGAGCAAGGTGGAAGAATTGAGGAGGTTGAACTTAGGCTCTTAAGGAGCTTTTTTTTCCCCTTGAAAATTTGAAAGCATGAAGAAATGTGGAGAAGTAGAGAAAAATATTCATTATTGTACTACCCAAAGGTCACTACTGTAAACATTTTGGCATATTTTCTGCCTGTATTATTAAAGCATTTTTCTTTACAGAGATGAGGCTATAGATATAATTTTGTGCCTTCCTCCGCTTAATGTGGAATAAGCATTTTTAATTAAAAAACAGCTTATAAATATCATTATTAAATGGCTACATAATATTCCATTATGTGGATGACTACATTGCAATTTATCATTCCCTTAATATTGGACATTTAGATGGTTCCTTTTCTTTTTTTTCCTTGCTGTTAAAATTAGTGAGCAATAAATATCTTAGGGCCTACATCTTTGTCTGCATTTTAGATCATTTACTTATAATAAATTCCTTTAAATAGAATTACTACATCAAAGGGTATATTCGTTTTTAAGGTTCTTATTCTCCAAAAAATTTCTACTACTTTACATTTGCTTAGCCTTTATGGGGGCCCAAACTAACCTGGCCCGGGTTGGGGCAGGGGCACTAGCATGTGGAACGGTGTTGTGGAAGGCTTCCTTGAAGAAGGGTTTTAGGTCACATTCTGAAGGTGTTAAACATCAGCGCAGGTGGAAGCCTGTGGGATGGTGGGGAGAGACTGTCCTAGATATCCAGGCAGAGAGAGCAGAATGTGTGGATGCCCAGAGCTGCTAAGGGACGGAGACCTGGGGGAGCTGAGGACAGTGGGTGGAGCGAATTGGGCCGGAGAGGAAGGCAGGGCAGGATCAAGCATGGCCAGGTGGCAGAACGTAGACTTTGTCCTAATATCAGTGAGAAACCATAAAGGGGCTTTAAACAGGCCAGTGGTGTGATAAGATCTGAATTCCAGAAAGGTCGCTCTACCTGCTGAGTGGAGGATGGATTGGGCAGGGCAGGAGGGGATGACCTCCCTTCTGGGAGACCAGTTAGGGCTGTTGCACAAGACAGGCTCCACCAGCAGTGAATCATTCCTTGGAATTTGCTAAATTGATAGGTGAAAGTGTATTTCACCTAAATTTTCACTTCTGTTAATTCCTGCTAATGTCGAATATTTTTATGTTGATTTGCCAACTGTATTTTATCACTTGTAATCTGACTTCTTATGTCCTAAAGGTTCTTGGAGCATTATGGCATCATCAGTACAGATTTTAGAAATGGTGAAGTCAGATGCATAATTCAGCTTTTTATCAGAGCCCATGGAGACCCAGGGAGAGCAGGGGACACTAGGACCATGACTGAGGCTTCTAGGCACACCATCCTCTGCTCTCTCCAGTCCTCTAAGCTACCTCCTAAAGCAGGCGCCATGACCAGGGCCTTAGAAAGCACAGCTCAGCAAGCTCAAGGTCTACTGACCAGAAAGGGCAGTAAGAGTGGACGTGCAGATCACTTTTCTGCCATTTAGACTTGGAGGAAGAGGCTCAGAATGCAGCAAACCCAATTTAAATCAGGGGGGTCTCTAGCGATTGGGGGCAGCTTTGTTTTAGAAGCTCAGCCAAGGCTGTTAATTGCCAGCAGATTATAAGCATCGCTAGAGTGGAAAGCGTGAATAGAGAACAGAGCCGTAGGTATGAAGTTACCTCCCTAGACCTGACTCACAGTTCAGCTGCCTCCCCTAAGTTAACAGCATCCAACTTGTAGATCTTGCTTATCATATATTTATTAGTTTGCTTGTTTGATAGCCACAGAGGCTTCCTGAGGAAATTGCAGGCAGGGGTTTGCTGAGAATATACCCTGATTGCAGAAACTTTTCTTAATAGCTGGCTGCTTGCCATGTTGTAGGGTCTTGTACATTTTGGTTCCTCCCAGAGGGTGGCTGGCTTTGTATGCAGTGCGCATGGAGCCCTGACTTCCACTCTAATTGCTATGTGCAGAGTAGCTGAGTGCAGCACGGTGGCTGAGTAATGAACCCGCGTTTCTCTTTGCAGCTTCTCGATTAGGAAATCACAAGAACCTTGAGCCTGTGTTTCATTCTGGAGTGTTTTCCCCTGTTAAATCTGAACAGTTTTAGATTGTTAAAACACTGCCATTGTAGCCAGCAGCCTTGTCATGGTGCCCTACGTTCACAGACATGCCCTTGCTTTGGCTGTGGTCCTCCTTATTTGCCATATAATTTTACACAAAGGCCAGATAAGATTAGATATGACATACTGTTATTCCTGATGACTGTATAGGTTGACAAATTTTTTAAAAAATCATAAATCTGGTTATGAAAGAAATACATATTTTTGGTAGAAAATTTTAGAAAGTACTCCCTTAGAAAGTACACCCCCAAACAAAACAAAACAAAATAGAATAAGATGCAATTACCCTTGCCACTAAGATGTTTACCACTGTTAGCATATTGGGGGTTAGTCTTCTGGACTTTTTTCCTTTGTATAGGTAAATACTTGTAATATAAAACCATACATACTATTTTGTATCTTGATTTTTTTCTCCACTTAATGTGTGATGCACACTTGCCTGCTCTCAGATTTTTTTCCCTAAGCAGCTGATGAATGTGTTCATGGAAGGAGAGCAGGTCTTTCTAGGCAGTGAGCCACCTCGTGGGACGATGCTGTCACCTCAGTGAGGGTCTCATGCTTCAGCCATATTTTGGGCCCAAGTCCCATTCTTTTTTTTTTTTTTTTTGAGACAGAGTCTCACTCTGTTGCCCGGGCTAGAGTGAGTGCCGTGGCGTCAGCCTAGCTCACAGCAACCTCAAACTCCTGGGCTCAAGCGATCCTACTGCCTCAGCCTCCCGAGTAGCTGGGACTACAGGCAGGCGCCACCATGCCCGGCTAATTTTTTCTATATATTTCTAGTTGTCCAATTAATTTCTTTCTAATTTTCAGTAAAGACAGGGTCTCGCTCTTGCTCAGGCTGGTTTCGAACTCCTGAGCTCAAACAATCCGCCCGCCTCGGCCTCCCAGAGAGCTAGGATTACAGGCGTGAGCTACCGCGCCCAGCCCCCGAGTCCCATTCTTTAAATATTGTCAGGGTGGCAGATCATCATCCTTTGAAGGATGGATTTGATTTTTAAAACAAGCCAATTTTACACACCCTGGTGTCAGACACTAAGCAAGGCCATTTGGGACCAAACTCGAGATGTGGCTGTAACAAACGAGGTGAGATTTTTCTGGATGACTTGTAGGGGAGAAAAGAGGATGAGAGTAAATATTCGTTGGATATCCATTATGGCTCCACTAGACTGAACATTCTAAAGCCAGATCTAGACTTCTGCATAAGTCTGTAAGTGTGGTGGTGGTCTCCAGAGTGATGCTTGAGGGGCATCAGAATCTCCTGGGAAGCTTGGCAAAAATGCCCATGAGACCAGGATTGATGGGGATCGGGGAAAGAGGGGCAAAGGGACCATGAACCTCATCCGTAATTGCAGTAGACCCTACTTGCCAGGTCCTCAGTACCAGTTCCTCATTTCTTGTTTACTGACAGAACCCTGATTTTTTTGGAGTGGCTGCATGCGCAGCTAAAATATTCTCTTATCTAGTCTCCCTTGCAGCTAGGGATGGCTTTATGACACAGTTCTGTCCACAGGCTGGAGGCAGAAGCTCTTAGTGAGAGCACCTCTTACTAAATAAGATGGCAAAGTCCTTTGGCTCTTGCATGTTCTTCCTGCCCGCTTCACAACCCCCTGCCAGGTAGAGCAGCGTCTGCCTTGCAGCTGGAAGGATGGCAATGATGGAAGCCTCACGCCAAGGATGGCAGAGCAAGAAAACAAAAAGTTCCCAGGTCCTTCGTGGA
The DNA here is from genome assembly GCF_000956105.1 of Propithecus coquereli. NCBI lineage: Eukaryota > Metazoa > Chordata > Mammalia > Primates > Indriidae > Propithecus > Propithecus coquereli. Next base: position 347,420 of record NW_012155796.1, read on the forward strand.
ATCCTTAAGCTCCAGCTCTGTATTGCCTGCTTCTAGATTTCTTCTTGTTCCCTGAGAAAAATGGCCCCCATCTGTTTAAGCGACTGTTAGTTTTTTAATTGCTTGCAGCTGAATGCAATCATAACTGATAAGGTAATGTTTTAATATTTTACAAGGGGGAAATGTATTTACATATTGTGTAATTAAAAATGAAAAATAATTTAAATCCCCACAGATTTCTGGGCCCCACATCAGAGGCATCTTTGGGAATGGGACACACGTAGCTGTATTTTTAAAAAACTCTAGATGATTTGGATGCACAATAAAATGGGAGAATCATTTCCATATTCATTAATAGTAATATCCCCATTTTAAAAATGAGAACATTGAGGCCCAAGGAGGTTAAACAACTTATCCTAATATTTTTAAGTGAGATTTGCATCTAGATCTATATGGTTCAAAAGTACACTCCCCACCCCTCCATGCCTACCCCAGGAGGCCTGGCTTTCCCCCGACAACATTTCCAAAGTAGAGCTTCCAAAATAGAAGATTCAATTGTTTGTGAAACAGTTTTACACTGCTGTCCAGGGACGGCATCACTGCAATGCATATATCCCCAGGAAATGAAGGGGTGTATGTTTGCTGGCATGTTTGCTAAAAGGCAGACTCACAGGTTCTTGGTCTTATCTTCTACTTTTGAAACAAAAATTCTTTGAAATTAGCTTTTTCCGTAGACTTTCTAGGGTTAAGTCGCTTAAGAATTACGAGAACATCTCACCCATGAAAGGTAATTATGGTTATTTTATGAGTATGGAAGACATATAGCTGGTAAGTACTAGAGTAGTCTCCTGTGAGTTATTAGAACTCACAGTATTCGTGCTATACCAAATTAGCCATCAAGCGCTGATACATTTTATCCATAGTTCATCAAGGCATTGGTCAGTGATATACATTCATAACAGTTAAATACACACCAGCTCCCCTAGAATGGGATCTTTGGGAAAGGTGGCCACCTCAGGTTGTAATAATGTGATCTGCATGGTATTGGGAGACCTGTATGATAGGAATGATTTGCTGATGGGGAAGAGGATCTTTATTGTGTGAAACAGGAGGTCAGCGTGCTTGAGACCCTCAAGGGGCAGCAGCATTACTCAGGTAAGGTGTGGCCTGGGAATCAGGAGCCTCGCATTCCAGACCCGGATCTGGCCTGAATCCACTGTGTGTCAGGATCTCTGACATAATTCCAAATAGTCAGACTTGCAGACAACTCTGACACCCCATTTTGAGGCCCCCCTATGTGTAAGGTCTTCTGCGAGATACTTCACTACATTACCTTTCAAGGAGCTCCTTTTCTAGTGGGGGAGAGAAGATAGATACCCAAGTTTCTATTAGGGCAGCTATTGCCACCACTGTTTCTCCTAAGGGCTCCTATGTGCCAGGCCCTGTGCTAGGCTCTTATTATTCATTTAATTCTTACAAAAGCTTGCAAGGTGTAAGTATTATTGTTCCTGCTCTACAGATGTGGAAACAGGCTCAGAGAGATTTAGTCACTTGCTCAGGGTCACACAGCCAAGAAGCAGCAGAATCAGATTTGAGCTCTGTCTGTCTGACTTCAAAGATCCTGCTGCTGCCTCTGAGTGGCTTTGCTTTGGTGGTACTCTGCCCTGCTTGGCAGTACAGGGGCATGGGAAGTGTGGTGGGACAAGACCTCTTTTGACTGGAGAATTGGAGAAATCTTTGTAGAAGAGGCAGGATTTAAAGAGTGTAGGGCGAGTAAAAATAAGTAATGAGAAGGTGATGATGTGTTCTGGGAAAGAGGAGTCTGGTTTGATAGAATGTGTAGTTTCCCTGTGGAAATGGTGTAGAGTAGAAAGTAGGAAATGAGGCTACAAAAGTAACTGGGACAAATTGTGAAGGGCAGTGAATGCCAGCCTAAGTTATAGGAAGAACATTTTATATTTTATGTGAAACTGTTGTTAAAGATATTCTATATTATGCTGTTCATTATTCCATAATAGAAGAAGGACTGTAATAAATTAATCTCAAAACCTGGAGTCAGGAAAAAATTTTCCCTCTCCTAATGAAATACCTTTTGTTCTGCCCTTAATCAGAAAGTGAGGACTGTGAAACTCATTGTCTTTCCCTTTTTGCCCAGGCTACCAGGAAGCCCAGGCCTGATTAGTGTCTAATTGCATTAACTTTCTTATCTCTCTGGTTCTTGGTAAAAAATTTCTTCTTTTTATTCCATGTGGTTTTCAGTCTTGCTTTTATTTTACTTTATTTGCCTTGGGTATAAATCATTATTTAAAAACTACCTTAAATTCCTTTTGGAAGATAGGACATACCCTTCTTGTACCATCACAAGGAGAGACAATAAAGGGCTAGAACAGGGCAGTGATATAATCAAAGCTTGTTTCAGAACATTTTCATGGCATATTGATGAGCTGCTTGCAAGAGGCTGATAGGAAAGTGTTTTATCTCTTGGACAAGGGATGGACTTAGTCAGACCTGGGGAGCCCAGGAGTCTCAGAGTATTGGGAGGGGCCTGCCAGGTGTGTGCCTACTGTTGGGCCTCACTGTGGTCCTTCTTGTACCTGCCAGGTTCGAAGTTATGTTCCACACATTCCCAGACCCCCTTTTCTAGCCCCTTTTATAAGAATATTGGATTTGGTCATCCCTGGAGCTACCTGGACCAATTTTGTTGTTGTTGTTGTTGCTGTTGTTAAGAGAATGTGCTAAAGTTTGTGTGCTGGCAATTCTCTATTCCCTACTTTCTGGAGCATTTAAGGAAACCCTCAGTAAAATGACTCTGCATAATAAGCAGAGTGTCAGCATCCTAGTCTAACAAAAAGAGGCCGTCTCATGGTCTGATGGCCTTGAGGACATCATGGTTGGCAGTGCCCTTTCTGAAGATCTGGAATGGAATGTCTTAACTACAGTGCTCTTGCTTTCCTCTGTGTGCCCAGGCATGGGCTCTGGTACCCGCTGCTGGTGGTCTTCATGAAGATACAGACACGGAGCCCCTCCCCAGAGTGCCGCCACACATCGCTTTCTGTAGGTGCCTCTCACATCGCAGCTGCCTTGCTGTTGTGGAAATTCATGTTGTGTTTAGCTTTTCTAAGTGTTCGTGTTAACAGCTACAGCTAAAGCTCCTGTGGTGCTCTAGGGTGGGAGTGGTATCTCACTGGGGCCAGGGATTGGTGAAGAACCTGTTGAAAGTATGTGTAGTGTTATATATGTATGTGTGCTTTTCTGGAAAGGTCTTATCAGATTATCAGAGGGAATATATTTTTCCTTTAACATCTTATCCAATTCTTGGCTGGGCGTGGTGGCTCATGCGTCTAATTCTAGCACTTTGGCAGGCCAAGGCAGGAGAATTGCTGAAGGACAGGAGTTTGAGATCAGGCTGGGCAACAGCGTGAGACCCTGTCTCTAAAAAACAAACAAAAAACAAACCAAACAAAAAAACCCCATCTTATTCAAAAAAAGTTAAGAGCTACAGCTCTGAGAAATGACAGTCTACAGATTTCCTTCCCAACATTCTTGAATATCCATATCAACCCTCCTGTGCCTCATGCCCCAAACGCCTGCTGCTCAGAACAGCTCTAAGCCGAAGGGATGGAGAAACATCCAGACTGGGGGATTAAGGACCATGGTGCTGGCTGTGTGGCTGCCCGCAGAAGCCCTTTCGAGTGCAGTCCAGAGTCTGGATGGGCAGTTCTTGGTCTTCCCAGGCCAGACAAAGCTGCTGAGCAGCCATAGTCCTGGCTGCGCTCTGGCTCTTACCCCCTTCACCGCTGTCACCAGCCGCAGAGAGCAGCCATACAGCCGTCCCCTTTCAAGTGGCCAAGGAAAGGCCCATTCTCCCAGTGATGCTTGGGGAGTATCTTCAGACTTGGTTTTAGAAACCATAGCAATGAGACTTGTTACGAGCTTGCAAAACAAAATGAGATTTTTCTCTGTGGTCCAGCAAGGATCTGGACAGGAAGTCTGCTTGATTTTATTTTGCCTTGCTGACTTCACAAGCCCAGGGTAGCAGAAGCACTTTGTGAATCAGAAACGGAAGCATTGTTCTCTGATAACCACTGAGGAATGCCTCTCCTCAATGGTTACTGTGGGTGGGAATAGCTCTAAAGAAAAAAAAAACCCTTAAGACACAGACAGCAGCTATTTGTGTTCCATTCAGTTGGCAAACATTACTCAATACCTACTGTGTGCTGCTAGGATTCAGGTCTGTCAGGGAAGGCAGGTCCATGAGGAGCCATTACACAAGCAGCAGGGGCTATAAGAGTCAGGAGGGAGGGCTGTGGGATCCCGGAAGAGCGCAGCTGATTCATCTGGAGTGTGCGTGCCCATGCACACGCACGTGGGGGCGGCTGGGACCTCGCTGAGCTGAATGTTAAAGGGAGGATGTCCCCCTCTGTGTTCTCTTTTGACCCTTTCCATCACTGAGCTCGCATTTTTACCTTGTGGTGATTAGTATGCACATAATATTTTATGCTGCCTGTTTTCTACTTAGCATTCCTATACCGATTTCCACTTAGCCACTAGGCTCAAGTATTTATCATTTTTAAAAGCCACGCAGCATTTTTGCCTTACTGATGTACGCTTGTTGCTCAGCCATCCTCTCATTTGTTGCCAACAGCAGAGTTTTTCTCAATTATGCATCTTTGCAGAATCAGCTTCCCCCTCCCCCTCACTTCTTTCCTTAGGGGTATATTGCTGGGTCAACGTTATGAATGGTTTTATGCCTCTTCCTGATGAATTTTTTTCTTTTTATTATGGAAAATTTCAAATACATACAAAAGGAAAAAGACTAATATAAATGAACCCCCATGTACTCATCATCGAGCTTCAACAATTATCAACTCAAGGCAATTTTAGTTCATCTGTAGCCCCACACACTTCTATCCTGGATGATTTTGCAGTAAATCCCAGACATCATATAGTTTCCTGTATACATAATACCTAAGTATGTATTGCTAAAAGATAAGGACTCTTTTTAATATAACCAACAGCTTATTATCACATCTAAAATAAATTAACCGTAATTATTAATGTCATAAAATATCTAGTAATATGACTGAAAGTTTAAGATTTCCCAGCGTTGTCTGTGGCCATTCTCACAAGGCTAGTGGTTGCTCCAGCATGTTCTCTAGGAAAGTTTCACTTGACACAGCATGTGGAGCATGGGGATTCTTTATCCAGAAGGGCTCTGACTGCAGGTCCTGGCCTCAGAGAGAGATCGGGGGACGGAGGGAGGAAGAGAGACTTCTTCCCAAGGCCTCTGCTGTTTGCCCCTGTGGTTTGCACTGCACGGGTGGTGGGTACTCCGTGCCCATGACTCACGTGATAAACCGGGCTGGGCCACTTTATTCATATACCAGCTTGACTCAGCTGCAATGTGTGACAAACAATGTCAGGCCCTTCCCTTTGGACTCCACCCTGTTGAAGAATGCAATATCGTGCTGCTGTTTTTTTCAGTGCTAAGGATGCTAAATAGGTACTATGTTTCTTTTTCTATGATAAAAATTCCAAAAAGCTTGGAAAATGCCCATTCCCTGCTGGATTTTGATCATCTTATTTGCATGTTTCCCTTGGTAAGCTTGTTTTGTATTATTCAAGGTGACCCAGTTAGAACTACTGTTTAAAGTCACATTGTTGTTAATAAGTTACACAACCTGTGTGCGATAAGTCTATTAGCCCTGAATATTGTACAAGCAGGAGTACATGCTTGTGTTTGGGCTTTTCTTCATATTTAAATATGGTTACATTTAAATGTAATCTCCCCTGTTTGTTCTCACTGTTGATATCCCTGAGTTTTCTGTGTTGATGGATAGGAGCAATTTTCTAGATGATTCAGAATCCTATTGTGTTTGGCTTTGGAATGTAAATCACATGTGCATATTATGTCTGCATTTCCCCCGTGCCAGCCCAGACTGGCTCTCAGTTTGGTTCTCCTTGACTAGCTGGGTACCCTGGTAACCCACTCTGGGACAAGGGAGAGTTAATAGGGAGGCCTGGTCTGAATAAAATGCCTTTTGAGAGATATTGGGCTTTGAGAGATATTCTCTTTTATCCCTAGGGAAAATAGTCTATATATTTATAAGGCTTCCTTGTGTTCAGGCCAGCCTTATGCCTCATACCTTGCTGTTTTTGATGGAACAATTAAATAACTGGCTTTTAGTTTTGGTTACAAGTTTGCTATTTTATCTCGTTGTCTTTTGCAGTATAATATTCCCTTTTCTTCTTTTTATAACAACAATAATAGAAAACATTTTTAAAGATTTCCCTCTAAGCCAAATACTTCAACACATTGTTTTCATTTTATCCTATTTTTATCCTATTTCTCTTCCAGGCACTATCTACAGGTATCCTTTTTTTTTTTAAGCGATTTTGTATTTTGTTTTCTTTATACCATTACAAAATATTTCTATATGATTTTAATAATTATTACTTATAATGAGTATATCATACACAGTTGAGCCAAGATACCATAATTTATTTAACCATGACTTTTCTATTTCCTATTTGAGAAGTTTTAAGAATTTTAAATAATACTACATTGAACATATTCCTGGTAGCTTGTCCCAGTTTTTTCACAGCTTTATTGAGATATAATTCACATACCATGCAATTCACCCATTTAAAATGTACAATTCCGTGGTTTGTGGTATATTCCCAGAGTTATTCAACCATTACCACAATCAGTTTTAGAACATTTTCATCATTCCAAAGCCATTAGCAATCACTTCCCATTTTCCCCAACCCTCCCAACCCTAGGCAATCACTAATCTACTTTCTATCTCTTTATAATAGATTTGCCTATTCTGAACATTTCATATAAATGGAATCATACAGTATGTGGTCTTTTTCCCATTTTAAAAATTGTAGTAAGATGTATATAACATAAAATTTACTGTTGTAACCATTTTCAAATACACAGTTCAGTGTCATTAAGTACATTCACATATTGTGTAACTATTGCTACCCTCCATCTCCAGAACCCTTTCACCTTCCCAAACTGAAACTCTGCACCCAGTAAACACTAGCTCCCCACTTTTCCCTCCCACTAGCCCCTGGCAACCACCACTCTACTTTCTATCTCTATGAATTTGACTACTCCGGCTACCTCATAAGTGGAATCATACAGTACTTGTCTTTTTGTGACTAGTTTATTTCTTTTAACTTAGTTTCCTCAAGGTTCATTATGTTGTGGCGTGTGTCGGAGTTTCATTCCTTTTTATTGCCGAATAATATTCCACAGTATAGATATGCTGCATTTTGTTTATTTATCAGTTGATGGACATTTGGGTTGTTTCCTTTTTTTTGGCTATTGTGAATGATACTGCTGTGAGCAAGCTTCTATGTGGACACATGTTTTCATTTCTCTTAGGTATATACCTAGGAATGGGATTGCAGAGTTGTGTGTGGCTTTTTTCTTCGACATATTTCTTTCTGCTAAAAGTCCTGAAGAGATTATTGTGTCAAAGGAAAGAACCTTTTTGAATAAGTCCGTTGATATCTATTGCCCAAATTGTTCTTCCACGAATTCTTAAATGCATGCTACCTTCAAAAATGTGATGTTCTGGTTTCACTGTAACCTTCCCAGCAGTGGGTATTATTCTTTTAAAAATACATGTTAATTTAAGTGTAAAAGTTTAATTGCGTTGTTTTAACATGGGTGTTTTTGACTATTAGCTCCTAATCCTCCTAAGGCTGGGCCTCTGGTTGGGAAAAACAGCTAATATTTGAGTCATACTCTGATGGGTTGCTTTTCACTGCTGCCCCCAAGTGCCTTTGAATCCTGCAAATGCCGTGATGGTGGCAAGAAGACTGTTTCTCTTTACCTAGTTCTGAAGAACAGCTCTTTGTAGGAGTTAGTCAAAGCACTGTGGCTTTAATGAGCACAGCAGGTATGAGCCCTGGGGAACTTTGGGGAGTCTTTCTCATGGCTTAGAATTTTATAATTGCTCTTTGAGGCAGAAAGGAGACCTTCCTTTTTATAGCCTTGTTCATGGTGATGCCGAGGGTCCCTGGCTGGTCTCTCAGGCTGGTTGGTGCCTGGCCAACAGAATGCAGCCCTGTCCTGGTCCTCTCTGCCCACACTTCAGGAGGGAGTTAGGGCGGCCACCTTACTCTTCTGCCTGGAGGCTACAGGGGAACACTTGGAGACAGTCACCCTCCCCTCCGCCTTCCCCACTGGAATTCCGTCTTTCTCAAGGTCCAGTCCGTAGAATACACGTGTTAAGAATTGTAGTTCGTTATTTATTGTGCCCTCACTGTGTTCCAGGTTCCTTGTTTTGTGTCTCACATCACTAATTCATTTGATCTTACCCTGTGAGTATTTTGCCTATTTTTTGGATGCCTAAACTGAAGTTCACAGAGTGTAAGAAATGTGCCACAGGTCACCGAGAGCCGGGACTGACCACCCAGTCCCTCAGATTCACCAAAACTATGCCCTCAGCCAACATGCTATCCTGTCTGCTTTTTCCTCTAAGCAGCTGTGATAACCTGCCCCCTGCTTCCTGCCTGCAGTCTCCATCCCAGCACAGCTCCCATGCTGTTACCACAGCGATATGTCTCAGATGTAAATATTCTGGTCACTCCTGTTGAAAAGCTCCATGTTGCCTCCTGCGGAAAGCCCAGACTCCTTACAGAAAATGAAAGGACTCTCCCGCACTGGCGTCCTCTCCCCACTCCCCTTCACTGCGGCCTGGCCCGGGCAAGCTGTTCACATGGCCTGCAGTGCTCCCCTCGCCTCAAATTCCTGCTCCTTTGCCTAGCCACGCCCTGTCCTTAGCGTTCACAGCCACCCTCCCCCCTCTTCAGCTTCCCAGATTAGTCCTCATCTGGTGGCACACTCCTATAATAACACTCGTCACCTTGTGTACTAGCTGTCTGTCCGCGTGTCTCTCCTGGTGAGCACCTTTAGGGCAGGGGCTCCATCTTGCTTCTTTCCCTCCCAGCCTGGCACAGTGCCCTGCAGGGAGAGGCCTCACAGCTAAAGTTTTTCAATTGAGCTGGGAAGTCTTTGGATGGCCTTGCATATTCTGTCTCCCTAAGGAATAGCATTCACATCTCCTCTGGTCTCTGTAGTCAGGAGCAGCTAGAGAAAGGGCTGGTAGCTATGCAGCGCACTGCGGAATTCTCAGGCAGGTCTCCTCTCTTCTCTCAAGAGTGCTGGTGGCAGCTGGTGGGCATGAGAGCAAGGGGCTTAGCCCCTGAAAGCCTCTCTGGTGAAGAGGACATTGGCAGCAAACAGCCTGCATGGGGAAGAGAAGTGAAAAGGAAGACAGGACAGTTGGTCCTCACCACCCCAAGTCTATCTGCTCTGCTTTAGCACAGAAGCTCAAACCTGAGCACCAGGCCCCAGGGGACCTTTGATCCCCCTAGCCAGCTGGCCCACCTGCCTGACATTAGAGAGCAGCCTGCTAGCACCATCCTGGCCTGGCTGGCTCCTGCGGAGGCCCCTCCCCCCAGGTGGTGTTTCCATCCCAGCCCTAAATCAGCCTCTTCCCCCAGCTCCTCTCTTGCACACTCATTTACTCCATATGTAAGATATTCCCTTAAGTACAAAGAAGGGAATACATCAAACCAGTGGCTCTGCTTCTAGACAGCACACCCCAAATGCATTTTAAATCTGTGGATCTCCCTCAAGGGAATTCCAGTTAAAAAAGAACTTGGGTCAGCAGCCTCGGGCCTGTGTGGCTAACAAGCTTCTGTTTTCTCTGTTGTTTGGCTGGCCTGAAGGGCTCCTTTGTTTGGGGAATGGGAGGATGTGGTGCCCTAATGAGGCCGGGTGTGGAATCCTGGCTCTCACAGAGCTGCCCTTTAGAACTGACAGGAGAGTAAGTTGGGGAGTTTGAGAGTTTGTCAGTCTTTAAAGAAAACAGAAGGTTGAAAAGAGGGAAAAACGAAATGCAGTGTGGCATTCTGGATTGGATCCTGGACAGAAAGGACATTAGTGGAAAATTGGAGAAATCCAAATAATGTCTGGGGTTCGGTTAATAGAACTACACTGATGTTAATTTTTTAGTTTTGACCAATGCACAGTGGTTATGTAAGATGTTACAGTTAGAGGAAACTAGAGAAGGGTAAGTGGGAACTCTCTGTACTACCTTTGCAACTTTTCAGTAAATCTAAAATTATTCCACAATAAAAAGTTTATTAATAAAATAAGGAGAAGGGAATAAAGTGAGGCTCCATCTAATTGAACTTCACCCTTTCACCAGCATTCTCTTTTATACTTCTCCTTTTTTTGTTCTTACTCACTTGGGTGCTTCTTGGTATCTTTTATACTTGTCTTCAGCCTTCACCTGCAAAATCAAGAGGGTGGGTTGCATCCAAACTTCTGGACCAGTGTGTTTTAGAGGCCAGGGTCTTCTTTGCCCCCACCACCCTCTGGGGACAAGTCGAGGTCCCAGGCCAGGTCTACCTGGGTTGTGGTGTGGGCAGTACTGCTCCCTCCTAGCTGCGCAGTGTTGGGCTAATCCCTTCTCAGGCTTCATTTTCTTCACCTATTAGAAAGAGACAACCTTCCTAGAGGGGCCACATAAGGGTTAAATGAGGCAGTGTGTGTAGAGAACCTGGCCCAGACTGAATAAATTTGGGTTTTCATTCTCCCTTCTGTTTCTACATTTTTTGTGTGTGAAAGGAATAAGTGCTATTTCCTTGAAGACTTGAGACCAGTGGCTCAGTGGTAGCTTGGAGGGCAGGAAGCTGCCCGTGGGGAGCTAGCAGCAGCACCGTGCGTCCTCCTGCCCGACATGCCCCACTTCCTGAGGCCCAGGAAATGTGAATCCTGGGGAATCTTTTTACTAGATGCTCTCTAAGACCTCTTGGAGTTTTAACATTTGGATTCTTAAGGAAATTATGTTGCGGCTGCTCCTTCACCCTGCAGGTGGGCCAACCAAGTTTGGGGGCTTCCTTCTGGAAGGAGAGCCCCTTGTGGCTTCTGGGCATGAAACTCTCCTGGCTCAGAAACCCAGAAACCTGAAAGGCTGGAGAGCTCCCAGGGTGTCGAATCTGGTGGGCGTAGCTTGGGGATGGCCATTTACCTGTAGGTGGCAGTGGTGACACAGGAATGCAAAGGGACGAGGCACAGAGGGGAGGGTGCTGACAGAGCCCTTTTCAGAAGAGCTGTAATAATGGTAGAAGTAAGAGTGAGGAAAGGTCCTCTTTCTTAAAGGCTCTGTTGGTGTTTTGCGTGTGTTGGTTTCCTGGCAGGGCAGCTGCGCGAGAGTGTGCTATTCCTGCAGCACTTTACAGCAGTCCGAAAGGCCTGGGAAGGCTGGGTTATTGCCCTGGGGTCACACAGTAATTGGCAGAACTTGGACTCACCAAATCTGAGTTCACACCCCCTGCTTATAGCCTCCACTGTGGTGCACTTTTCTGCTGCTTCTAAATGCAAAGGGAGAACCAGGGACAGTTGGAATTCCAGCTGTAATCTCACCAAACTGCCCAGTGCCTGTCACCCAGGGCCTGCAAAGGGTTTACAGTCATCATTTTACTTCTAAAGGGCCCTCATCAGCACAAGGTGAAGTCTTCTTGAACACTTGAAGATGTCCTGCCTCCAAGCAGTTTCAAGTTTAGGTAGGGGGCCAATAATGTACTCATGGCTCATTAAGCCAATAAGATTTGCAGAACCTCCCAGAATAACATTAGAATTGTTTTAAAAGCCCAGACCTTGCGTGGACCGTACTGTCAGGTGCTGGAGCCCATCAGAGGGCATCTCTTGGGTGTGGTAGCACAGCTGGCTCTGGAGAGGATGTCGTATGAGAGTTAAGTACAGACAACTAGGTTGGAATGAAGGCTTTCCAGACCAGAGAAGTCGGAGGGGACTTCCTCAGAGCTTGCAAAGTCCTCTGGACCCTGCTATTGTTCCTGCTTTCAACCTCCAGCAGATACCCTCCCTACCTTTCTGTGGAATGAGGACTCAAATGAATTTTTCTTCAGTTTTGTTTGCTCTCACAGTGTATGATTAAGTTTTGTAAAAGTGTGTGTAGGGCCAAGGATGTCAGCTTTTACTACTTCTAGTCAACACAGTATAGGAAATTCTAGCCGGAGCAATTAGGGAAGAAAAAGAAAAGGCATTGAAATGGGAAAGGAAGAAGTAAAATTATTGCTGTTTGTAGATGACCTGACTTTATATGCAGAAAACCTTTAAAATACCACAAAAAAACTAGAGCCAATAAGTAAATTCAGCAAAGCTGCAAGATACAAAATCAACACTCAAAAATCAATCGTGTTTCTATACATTAATGATGAACCATCTGAAAAGGAAATTAAGAAATTCCATTTATAAGAGCATCAGAAAGAATGAAATACTTAGGAATTAACTAAGGTAGTAAAAAACTTACACCATGAAAACTATAAAGCATTGCTTAAGGAAATTAAAGAAGAAATACATAAATGGAAGATATGCTATGTTTGTGGGTGGGAAGACAATATTTTTAAAATGACAATACTACACAAAGTGATCTATAGATGCAATGCAATCCCAATAAAAATCCCAATGACATTTTTGCAGAAATAGAAAAATTTATCCTAAAACTCACATGAAATCTCAGGGGATCCTAAATAGCCAAAACAACCTTGAAAAAGAACAAAGTTGGAGGACTCACACTTCCTGATTTCAAACCTTACCACAAAACTGCAGTAATCAAAACAGTGTGGTACTGACATAAGGACAGACATATGGACCAATGGAATAAAATAGAGAGCCCAGAAATAAACTCTCCCATGTATGGTCAATTGATTTCAACAAGGGCGACAGCATGCTCTCTTCATTTAGAGGGGAAAGAACAATCTTTTTGGAAAAGGTCCATTAATTCCAAATGGACCAAAGACTTAAAAATAAAAGCAAAAACTATAAAAATCTTAGAAGAAAACAAGAGAAAACCTTCCTGACATTGGATTTAGCAATGATTTCTTGGCTATGACACCAAAAGTACAGGCAAGAAAAGAAAAAACAAATAGGATTTAATAAAAAATTTAAAATTTTGTTCATTAAAGGACACTATCAAGAGAGTGAGACCAGGCATGGGGCTCACTTCTGTAATCCCAGCGCTTTGGGAGGCCAAGGTGAGAGGATTGCTTGAGGCCAGTCTGGGCAACATAGCAAGACCCAGTCTCTACAAAAAATAAAAAATTAGCCACATGTGTTGGCATGTGCCTGTATTCCTAGCTACTAGGGATGCTGAGGCAGGAGGATTGCTTGAGCCTAGGAGTTCAAGGTTATAGTGAGCTATAATCAAGCCACTGCACTTCAGCCTGGGTGATAGATTAAGACCCTATCTCTAATACAGAAAGGAGAAAAAGAGAGAGAGAGAGAGAAAAGATAACTACGTAATAGAAGAAAATATTTGCAAAGCAGATAGCTGATAAGTGATTAATATCCAGAATATGTGAAGAACTCCTACAACTCAACAACAAAAAAACTACTCAACTAAAAAATGGGCAAAGGACTTCAGCATTTTTTGAAAGAAGATATACAAATGGGCAATGAGCATGTGAAAAGATGCATAAGATCACTAGTCCTTAGGAAAATGCAAACCAAAAAACCACAGTGAGACACCGCTTTACACCTAGTAGGCCAGGATCACGTAATTGAATTGCTGGTACCAATATCTGATTTCAGGTCAGTCTCTAAAGCCTGGGCATTTGCAAGATATTGCCCCATCTGCTAGCAGAGCCTGCATTCAGATCTGAAGTTGGTATCTTAGATGAATTCTGAAACTGCCCCATCCTAATTCTCAATGCATGAGAGGGATACCATCACTACCATTTTAACAAAAGCTTAATACAACCCACACTTCTGCTGATACTCAGAGAATAAGATAGATGACCTCTGTGCAAGCTGGAAGTGTCCTTGTTTTACTAGATGCAGCTATGGAGAAGAGACGCTTGCTTTTTATATAACATACTAGAACTCACACATCCAAACAAAAGCTATACTTACAAGCGATGACAGCACACTCCAAAAATATAGCTATTGCTCAAAACATTTGTGCAACAGCCTTCAGTCTGCATTAAAAAGCCTCATTGTTTTATTTATTGCTCTTTTTTTTTTTTTACCAAAAAAGATATATCCCCAGCTTTTTCAACCTCTTTATTTGTCACATTTGGCATCTAAAGACTTCTGACCACCCTGAAAAAGCCAACCCACCCACACGCGGTGCCAGGCTGGCAGGATTTGATATGTGCCTGCAGGGTGAGGAAAGTGCACGTGGAGAGGGAGGGAAAGGGATGAGAACACAGGTCAGCAATGGAGGAGCCAGAGTCACACTGCCCCTCCCCACCCACTTCATGCCTGTGGAGAAGAGTCCGAGTCACAAAGCCAGTATACCTGTGCCTATAAGGGAAATCAGAGCCAGCCAGGGGAGGGCAGCCAGGGCTGGGAAGGGTAGGGGTAGTGGCAGGCACCAGGAAGAGTGGCTCAAAGCACCAGTCAGTTTAACCTAGAGAAGAAAAGACTGAAGGCAGAGGCTCGAGGAAGGTTTGGGGGGGGCGGGAGTTGGGCACAAAGCAGTCACTGGGACAGTAGTGTGCCTCGTTGCCTGAGGGCTTCTCCCAGAGACAGGATGGGCCCTGTGTGTGTGTGTGTGGGGGGGGGCACGGCAATGAAATGATCTGCCTCCAGCCCCTGCTTTTCCTGTGGCTGTGTCTGAACACTCCTCCCCTTTAAGGTGTCTACTCCCAGAACAGTGACTCACTACCTGGGTCACACACAGTAGGGGCATGTTTGTGGCCATGAATCCAGCAGCCTCAAGAAGAGACTCATCCTGAAGGAAGAGCTCTGCTTGCGGGCCTGGGCTTGCTACCCTTCCGAGCCAGCAAGTGGAGAGGCCAGCTATTCATCTGTCCCCTTCACAGAATTTGAGCTGTGCACAGGCTCTCATGGGGAAGAAAGTACCGAGATCGAACTTTGGTAGGGCCACAGTCTTGGGAGGCTTAATAGAGGAAATATTAAATCAATGAAACCTCATTTCCAAGTTCGGTTTAGCAGCAGAATCCATTAACCTTATATTCACCCTCTCCCTTCCTCTCATACTGGGAAGGGGTTCAAAGGCATGATAACTTATCCTCAGGGTCAGTGCGTTCTATTCAATTACTGGGATTCTGAGTTTTCAAGTTGAAAGATATATACTCATTTTGATTATAAAGAACCAACTCAAAAAGAGCACTTCTTTCTTTTCATTTGCTAGAAATGCCACACAGACACAATCATGGGTATTTGGCTCTGCTGAAACAGAGGAGGGAAGTAAGGCTGACAAAGGAGCTCAAATCAGTTCTTATTTTTCTCTTCATAAAAGAATTCCCAGCAAATCAGGAACAAAGTTGGATCTGATTGCCCCTGGAACTGAGGCCACTCAATGTGAGTTCTCTCACTCAGTCCTGTCCCCGGGCCAGATGAAAGCAAAGTTCAATCTCATTTCTTTTGTCACACAAATTGTCAAAACCTAAAATAAAACCTGGTGCAACAGCAGAAACACAGTGCTCCAGGGAGTAATGGGGCAAGTCATTCCCACAAGCCAGCCCTGGGGATGGATAAAGATCAAAACACCGGTGACCCGTTGCAAAGTGCTGACCTCTCTGTTGATAATGGCCAGGGGCTAGCCTGGGCAAAGGGCTGGGCTGGACAGGACAGGGCAGGGCAGGCCTGAGCTGGGCAGTGAGATACAGCTCCCATTAAACCTTCTGTGCAAGAGCAGCAGCATCCTGATGCTGTTGCCATGGCATTTCCTCCATTCAGAAAAGGCTGCCTCGTGCCTGGTGTAGGACCCAGGCCAGAAGGCCCTGAAGCCTTGCCCCTGACGGCAGTGACAGCACTTGTGGTTTTTCTGTCCACCCACCCTCCCATTTGGTCTGAAACCTAAGGCAGTCCTGTTTGGAGGAGCCTCACAACCCAGTAGCTTGGCTCTTTGGCTTCTGCTTTCTACACTTTGAAGTTAAATATCGTGACTTCAGAGGCAGAGAACACCAGAAGGCAAAAGAGGGCTTGTTTTAGCATTTTGCATTCAGCAACATCCTCTTGGTAAGAATGAAGAAAACAGCCAACTTATCTACCTCCCCAACAATCAAGGGTGCGGGTAGGAGCCCAGAGGGGCCGGCCCAGAGGAACAGCATTCAGGGGTACTCCATGCCAGCTGTGGGGGAGGAGAAGGAGAAGGGCTTTGGATGGGTAGGAAGCTCATTGGATATGTGCCCCAGTAATATGAAATGAACCTTCTGGATTTCTATACGCTGTGAGGCGGACTGGCATCTACAAACCAGGTGGGAAGAAAAATCAATCCCAAAATTCTACACAGAACCATTATTCCCTATTGCTTCAGAATCCTAACATGCTTTGTGAATATTAATTGCAGATGCTCCCTCTTCCACTGGAGGGACAGGAGAGTGGATTCTTTTTTTTTTTTTTTTTTTTTTTGAGACAGAGTCTCACTCTTTTGCCCGGGCTAGAGTGAGTGCCGTGGCGTCAGCCTAGCTCACAGCAACCTCAAACTCCTGGGCTCAAGCGATCCTGCTGCCTCAGCCTCCCAAGTAGCTGGGACTACAGTCATGCGCCACCATGGCTGGCTAATTTCTCTATATATTTTTAGTTGTCCAATTAATTGCTTTCTATTTTTTTAGTAGAGATGAGGTCTCGCTCTTACCGAGGCTGGTTTTGAACTCCTGAGCTCAAACAATCTGCCCGCCTCGGCCTCCCAGAGAGCTAGGATTACAGGCGTGAGCCACCGCGCCCGGCCAGGAGAGTGGATTCTAAGTCCTCATCCCTACTTTATACCTTGTCCTATGACAGCTGCCCCCACCGCTTCCTCACCCCTCTTAAAAGGAAGATAACAGGGCCAGAAGGAGGTACAGAAAATACCATCTGACCAGACTACTCTGAGAAAGCTCT
This sequence comes from Propithecus coquereli, assembly GCF_000956105.1. NCBI lineage: Eukaryota > Metazoa > Chordata > Mammalia > Primates > Indriidae > Propithecus > Propithecus coquereli. The sequence continues at coordinate 364,302 of NW_012155796.1, forward strand.
TTCTGTAACTTTAAGGCAAAGTATATCCACAAGGTCCCAATGCCATTTACTTGAGATTGACAAAGGCCTGAGATGTGCCAGGCACCATCCTTGGAGCTGAGGAGAGGGAGACTGTTAAGACCTTTTCATTGACAATGCAGCCATTACAATGGGAGAAGAAGATAGGCATCAGTCGTGTTACAGTCCAGCCTGAACTGTGACAGAGGACAGCCACAGCACTCTGGGCGCTTCGATGCTTATACCCCATTGCCAAAGAGCGGTGGAGGAAATTAATGGTGCCCCACTGTGCTGTGACAGACATCATACCTCTTTAAGCAGAGCATGCAGGACAATGGGACAAGCCAGAGAGGACCAGCCAGGGACTGTGCGAACTCCCAGAGGAAACTACTTGTCTCTGACTCTCACTCGCCAGCTAGAAGAGAGCACCAGGGGAGGGTGTGAACTGGAGAAAAGTGATTCCCAGCCTTGGTACATACTAGAATCACCCAGGTAGCTTTTTAAAAATATTAATGCCTGGGTCCCACCCTGTACCATTCAAATCAGAACCTCTGGGGCATGAGACTAAGGTATTGGTATGTTCTGGAAGCTCCCAGGTGGTTCTCATGTGCAGGGAGGGCTAAGAACCCCTAACATAGAGGAAGGAATGTTAACACAATCATTCATCTGTCATAAATGTATTGCACAGCTACCAAGTGCTGGACACTGGGGACACAGTGGAAGGCAAGATGGGCCTAGTTCCTGTCCTCGTGGAGCTCACAGCCCAGAAGGGCAGGGAGCCGAGTGACCCTGGTTCTTGTCCTGGCTCTGCCACTGACAATCCTGAGCTCTTGGACCTTTCTCTTTTCTTCTCCAGGCCCCAGGTTTCCTGTCCAATGAGGCTACAGGCCCGATCTGCGATCCCCATCCCGCTACTCCCCGCACCCAACAATCCGTTGGCTTATATATAATTTTTGTTTCTTTTTTGGTGATCTTTCTTTATTGTGGTAAAATATATGTAACATTAAAATTTACTGTTCTAACCATTTTTAAGTATACAGTTTGGTGTCATTAAGTAAATTCATACTGTTGTGCAACCATCACCACCCTCCATCTCCGGAACTCTTTCGTCTTCCCCAAACTAAAACTCTGTACCTATTAGTCACTAACTCCCCATTCCCCCTCCCCCCGGCCTCTGGCAACCACCATTCTACTTTCTGTCTCTATGAATTTGACTACTCTAGGAACCTCGTATAAATAGAATCATACAGTATTTGTCCTTTTGTGACTGGCTTATTTCATTTAGCATAAGGTCCTCAAGGTTCAGCCATGTTGTGGCATATGACAGCATTTCCTTCATTTTTAAGGCTGAGTAATATTCCATTGTATGGACAGACCACGTTTTGCTTATTCATTCATCAGTTGATGTACACTTGGGTTGTTTCTACCCCTTGGCTATTGTGAATAATGCTGCTATGAATATGGCTGTATAAATATCTCCTCAAGACCCTGCTTTCAGTTCTTTTGGTTATATACTCAGAAGTGGAATTGCTGAATCTTATGGTAATTCTATGTTTAATTTTTTTAGAAACCACTATACTGTTTTCCATAGCAGCTGCACCATTTACATTCCCATCAATGGTGCACAAGGGTTCCAATTTGTTCACATCCTCACCAATACTTGTTTTCTGGGTCTTTTTTGATAGTAGGCATCCTAATGACAGTAAGGTGATATCTCCTTGTGGTTTTGATTTGCACATCCCTAATGCTTAGTGATGTTGAACATCTTTTCACACACTTCTTGGCCATTTGTATATCTTCTTTGGAGAAATGTCTGCTCAAGTCCTTTCCCCATATATTAATCTGATGGTTTTGTTTTTTTGTTGTTGTTGAGGTATAGGAGTCCTTTACGTATTCTGGGTGTTAACCTCTTATCCTATGTATGACTTGCAAATATTTTCTTCCATTCTTCAAGTTGCCTTTTTAATCTGTTGATTATGTCCTTTGATGCACTGAAGTTTTAATTTTGTTGTAGTTAAAAATTTTTCTTTTGTTGCCTGTATTTTTGGTGTTACAACCATGATATCGTTGCCAAATCCAATGTCATGAAGCTTTCCCCCTATGGAATGAGGAAGCTCCTGGGGTTCCTGGGCTTTCCCCCAAAACTTTCTAAGAGTTTTATAGTTTTATCTCTTACATTTATATCTTTGATCCATTTGGAGTTAATTTTTATATATGGTGTAAGACAAGGGTCTAACTTCATTCTTTAGCATGTGGAGACCCAATTTTCCTAGCACAGTTTGTTGAAAAGGCTGTCCTTTTCCCATTGAATGGTCAGAGATCATTTTGTGGATGAAATAAAATAAGGCATATGAAGCACCAAATACATGCCTGTGGTGGCTCGATAAATGATGCTCCCTTCTTCCTCCCCCTTATCCGAGACGTAGTTTTTAACTACTGAAGTTGATTTTTAATAATTATAATAGCAGATACCTACATAGCGCTTACTGTGTTCCAAGCTTTATCCTAAGTGTCTTTTTTTGTTTTGTTTTGTTTTGTTTTTTGAGACAGAGTCTCACTGTGTTGCCCGGGGTAGAGTGCCATGGCGTCATCCTAGCTCACAGCAACCTCAAACTCCTGGGCTCAAGCAATCCTTACAGGCATGCGCCACCATGCCCGGCTAATTTTTTTTTTCTATGTATTTTTAGTTGTCCAATTAATTTCTTTGTATTTTTAGTAGAGACGGGGTCTCGCTCTTGCTCAGGCTGGTTTCGAACTCCTGACCTCAAGCGATCCGCCCGCCTCGGCCTCCCAGAGAGCTAGGATTACAGGCGTGAGCCACCGCACCCGGCCTTATCCTAAGTGTTTTATGTAGGCCGGGCGCGGTGGCTCACATTTGTAATCTTAGCACTCTGGGAGGCCAAGGCTGGAGGATCGCTTGAGGTCAGGAGTTCAAGACCAGCCTGAGCAAGAGCGAGACCCTGTCTCTACTAAAAATGGAAAAAATTAGCTGGGCAACTAACACAGAAACAAAAAATAAGCCAGGTGTGGTGGCGAGTGCCTGTAGTCCCAGCTACTCGGGAGGCTGAGGCAGGAGGATTGCTTGAGCCCAGGTGTTCGAGGTTGCTGTGAGCTAGGCTGATGCCACGGCACTTACTCTAGCTTGGGCAACAAAGCAAGACTCTATCTCAAAAGAAAAAAAAAGTATTTTATGTATATTAACCCATTTAATTTTCATAACAACTCTGTGGGCAGGTAATGTTGTTTTCACTAGCTTTGGCACCTAGAGACTACGTGATTTGCCTAAGGTCACACAACTGGTAAGGGGTGGGGCCTGTACTTGAACCTGGGTAGTTTGTCTCTAGAATCTGTGGGCTCATAAACTGAACTTCCTCATGACTTGGGTGATTTTTGATGGCTTGAGACTATCATAAGCTTTTCAGTCCGGAGTTTGGTGAATGAAGGACCATGTTAGGACACCAGCCCTCAACCTCAGATCTCTCCGAGTGTTTCCCTGTGAAAGCAGCAGCCCCCACAATGACTCTGTTGGCTCAGAGCATCGGCTTGGGAAGAGAATGCGGTGGTTCCAGTCTCTTCCCATGTCCTGCCAGGGCCCCCGTGTTCCAGGAGAAATGTAAACCAGTTTTCTCTCTGATTCCACAGAAAAGGCAACAGATGGCTCCCTGCAAAGTGAGGACTGGACATTGAACATGGAGATCTGTGACATCATCAATGAGACGGAGGAAGGGTATGTGTGTCCCTCCTTGGAAGCCTCTCTCGGCTTTTGGGGGTCACTCAAAGCCTGCCAGGGCCTAAGGGTGGTGGGTTTATGATTTATTCTGTTTTTAATCTGTTTGCTTTGGCATTTAATAAGCTGACACTCTTAATTATCTGTCCTTTCCTGCCCATCCCTCCCCCTACTTCCCCTGTGGCAGTGCTCAGGGTAGAGCAGTGACACCTGCTTTAATCACCTGCTTTTAATCACAAGTGGAAATGAAGCTACTTGCTTACTTGGTTCCCAGCGGCCATCAGTCTCTGCAGCCAAACTATCACCTCTTCCTGTCCCTCCTCCTGGCCCCTCTCTCTCCTTCACACATGTGTGGCTGTCTCTGCCCTGGTTTCTGGAGAAGAGCCCCAGGAGGCAGAGAGCCACAGTGTCCATGGAGGGAGGTCGTGGGCATGGGTCAGGTGAGGCAGGGAGTGAGAAAGTGGCCTGTGTGACAAAGAGCAGTTCCTGGCATGAGTGGACTTAACCCACAAGTTGTCCCTCTTGCATTCCTACACCACTGGATCTGTTGTTGTTGTTTCCTATATCCTCTCCTTCCACTTTCTACACTCTAATTATGCTTCTTCCAAATTGGTCTATATTTAGCCCTCAATCCACACCATAAACATTTACTTTACCATAGCCATGCCCTCTTAAACCATCTCCAGAGTGGCAGTGAGAGAGGCTGGGACTCAGGCAGCTCTGGGCTGACATCTTGGCACTGTCACTCTTTAGACTTGCCACGTATGAACTGGGGACCAGCCTCTTAAATTTGGTCCTGCTTTCATTGAGCAAATATTTTGTGAGTGACTACCTTGTGCCGGGCCCTGCTGTAAGTACTGAGGACACAACAGTGGGTGAGATAGACTCCTTCCCCTGGAGTGCGAGGCAGGCCATAAACAGGACAGTTAAACAGGAGACCGGGTGGGTACAAGACTGTGGGAGGGAGATGGGGGAGAGAAGACTGGGAATTAGCTATTTTAATTAGAATGATCATGGAAAGTCTCACTGAGAAGGTGACATTGAACATTGACTTGAAGAAGATGAAGGAGTGAGCAGTGAGGATCATACAGGGAAGAATTGTCCAGGCTCAGGGAGCTGCAAGCACAGAAGTCCTGGAACAGAGGGTGTCTGGTGTGTCTGAGGAATAGCAAGGTGTCTGATGGGCCCAGAATGGAGGGATGGAGGAAAAGGGTGCCCGGAAATGAGGTTGATGATGTGTTGGGAATCCATGTGGGCTCCAGGGGGACTCTGGCTTTGACTTGAGGTGAGAGGGGAACGTATCGGAGGATTGGAGCAGGAGTGGCTTGGTCTCATTTACATTGTAAAGAGATCGCTGTGTCTACTGTGTTCAGAATGGCCTGGCTGGGTCAGGCAGAGGGTAGAAGCAGAGAACCCAATGAGGAGGTTTTCACTGTGATCCTGGTGTGAGGTGATGGCCGGCTTGCCTGGGGCGATGGGCGAAGAGGGCATGAGAGTTGATGAGATTCCGAATGTGTTTAGAGGGTAGAGCCGATGGAGTTAGCCCATGTGGGACAGGAGCAGAGTCAAGGACAACTGCAAGGTTTGGGTGAACAGCCGTGGGCGGAGCCTCTATTTCCTGAGATGGAGCAGGCTGGGAGCAGAGATCGGGAGTAGATCCGAGCTGCCAGCTGAGCTCCCAGGGGACATGGTGATGGGGGATGCACAGGTGACTCTGGAGTTGGGCAGTGGCCTGTGCTGGGTGAAAGTATGGGAGTCTTCAGTGAAAGGTGGTATTAAATATATTTTTGCCAGCCAAACGTAGGTGATCAGCTCAATGCCTGGCGTACATATATGACTCACAGATAATTGTTGGAGACTACACATCTCTGATACCATCGTCACCAGGCTCAGAATGGCCACCCTCCTTCAGACCCACTTGGGCTCCTCTCTTCCTCCCATCCCCCTCAGACACCACTCATTCACTAGTTTATCCAGTTGCCCAGCCATTTACTGACCCTGCCAGTGAAGGGGTAGTGGCTCCAGGAGGCCACAGTGATTGTGCAGCCTGCCCTAGAGGCCTCACCTGGGGGACTGGCCAGGGCTGTGGCTGAGGCCTGTGTCCGATGCCACAGCCACAAAGGCAGGCGCATGTGCCTTCAGAAAGGGCTGGCTTTGGGCTGTGGCTTCAAAGATGGCAGGAGGAGGAGAAGTGTGCCCTGTAGCTTAGGGTGGCATGAAAAGGACCAGCGTGTTGAAGGATATGAGTGGTCTGAGGTGGATACAGCAATGTGAAGGGGAGAAGGAGTGTCTAGAATTAGGCTGGAAAGGTGGTCATGGTCCGGTGCCTCATTCTCTGATGTCTATGCTTTACCCTAGAGTTGGACATTTGCTTTGGCCCTTCGCTCAGTCTCTTCCTGCTGCAGAACTCAGCAAGTTACCCCCTTGCTAACAAGCCCTTGGGACCTTCCCAGGCCCTTAGGGTAAGAGCCCTTAGCCAGGCCCTGCTGAGAAACCCTGGTCCTGCAGCTCCACTTTGGGTCCTTCAGCCCCCCGATCTTTCAGCTCCTTGAACTTTTCCATAGTCCTCTACCCAGTTTGAAATTCTCCACAAATTTGAGCAATATACAAATACAGTGGCAACTCTTATTTTCCAGTGAATTGTTCAAATGCTTCTATGGCTCGAGGCCAGGAAGCCCAGGAACTCTAGGAGCTTCCTCATTCCAGAGGGGCTAAAGCCTTCTTTTTGAAATCCTCACTTCTCAGAAGGCCTGATCTCACACACCTTCTTCCTCAAGTGGCCCAAGCTCCTGTTCCTATGTTTTTGAGTGAGAACATCTCAGTGGTTCCTGAGGATTTTCTGTCCTTGCCTCTGCTGTGAGATGTCTGTCAAAATCTCTTCCTAGCTGGGCGTGGTGGCACACCCCTATAGTCCCAGCTACTCAAGAAGCTGAGGCAGGAGGATTGCTTGAGCACAGGAGCTATGATCATGCCACTGCCACTGTACTCCAGCCTGGGTGACAGAGCGAGACTCTGTCTCTAAAAAAAAAATCTCTTCCTGAGTGGGAGAAACCCCCACAAGTTGGGCTGATGTTAGGGCACCCCACTCGTTCCTTTGTGCCCTTCCCTGAAGGTCCTCTGTCCTGCTGTCCTGTCTGTTCCCCTCACCTCCCTTACTAAGTACTTCCCATCATTCATGGATCTCAGTTTGAATCTCATTTCCCTGACACCCTTCCCTCCAATTTGGACAAGTCCTCCATTATATGATTTCTTAGCACCCTGAATTATACTAATGCTCATCACAGTTTAAACTTAGGGGTCTGTGTGGTGTTTATTAGTGTTTGTCCTGCCCTGTAACCCCTATGAGACTGTGAGCTCCATGAGGGCAGGAATGCCATCTGTTTTCCTCACCATTTTGTCCCTAGCATCTAGCACAGTGCACACATGATTGGCTCTTGATAAATATTTGTTAAATAAGTGAATAAATGAATGAGGTCCCTAAGGCACTCACAGTGTGATGAGGGATGCAGGCATGTAAACATAATCAGAGCATAGCAGGACAAGTTCTCAGAGAGAGAGAGAGAAGCTAGAGAGAGACAAGCACAATACAGCAGCCAGCCTTGGGGCTGTTGGCAACCAAGGCTTCTTGGAGGAGGTGACACCAGACTGAAGTCTTACAGGCTGCCAGGACATCAGCCAGGTGAGGTAGGGATGATGGGATGGGGATGGGGGGAAGGGAGAGCCCCCAGGCTGAGGGCGGGCGAGCAGCAGATGTGCAGGAAACATAGTAGAGTGGGATTGGCAGGATTAGGGTGACAGAGACTGGAGCTGTTGCCTGGTCTGGAATCAGGTACCACTCACTTGTGCAACCCTGATTGGGTTACTTCATCTCCCTGTGTCTCGGTTTCCTCTTCCATAAAATGGGGTTACCAATATACCTATTTCATAGGGCTGTTATCAGGATTAAAAGAATAAATGCATATAAAGTATCTGGCTATATAGATATATCTCCATATCCATGCTATGTATATATGGATTTGCTATTTCTCCTTTCAAGATTTCCATTGCCCATGGCTTTTGTCATCATGTTTATCTGGGGTGTCAGTTGTCTGTCTGGTCCTGGTGATGATCTCTGTGGGTTCGCCGCCCTTACCCCGTCTACCGTCTCTGAGTACTTGCCATGTGCCAGGCCCTGTGCCCAGCCCTGGATTGCAGCATCTCGTGCACCCCTCAACAGCTCTGCAAGGTGGAGACAGCCCATTTTACTGTTGAGGAAACTAAGGCCCAGAGTGGTTTGGTCACTTGCCACAGGCCTTACAGCACAGCCTGGAAGGGCACATGTGGGATGCAAGCCCAGGCTCGCCTGGCCCCGGCCACTGAAGCTCTGCCTGCATGTCTTGTATCGCTGCTTTACCAACGGGAGGCTGTGGTCCTGGTGGGTGCAGATTGGTAAACTGCCCCATAGGCCTCTCCCTGGGCTTTCCCTAACGTCCAGGACTGAGGTTACTGCCAGCCTAAGGGGTGCTGACACATGAGGCCTTGTGTGGCAGTCCCTTGGTCATTAACCCGGAGTGGCTGGCTGAATAACCCACCTGGGAGTGTTTTAGACCCTGTTTACCAGGCCTCACCCCAGACCTACCTAATTAGGGCACAAGCATGTGGGTTTGAGAATTGTTCCCAAGTGATTCCGATGCATGGCTCTGACAAGGATCCACTGACCTGGGTCATGTTCACGACTGTGTCTGGACGTTCCCCAGTTCAGAGTCTCTGCCTGTACTCCAGCCTGTAAGCTGGAAGGGCACAGGGAAGGACTTGGATGAATACAGTGGAGCAAGATAATGGGGGAGGGAGTGTAGGCCGATGGAGGAGGAGCAGCCGTGTCCTCCTGGGGGTGACAAAGAAAAAGCTTCTTCTCACAAGAGATGAATGACAAAGAGGTGTAAAGGTTGTGGCCAGAGGCATGACAAGCAGCTTGTCTGCGGTCCAGCGAAGAATTCTTATAAGTATGGGGTCCAAGGAGACCTTGAGGAGCCTGAAGATGGCCCAGAGGCCAAGTCATGAGGGCCTGGGACTGCCCAAGGGGCCTGGCCCTTCCCCTGAAAGCCACCGGGTTTGGCACCATGTCACACAGGCCCTCCTTTCTTCCTGCTCCACCATGGCTCTTGACGCATGCATGCGTCTCTCCCTTTTCCCGGTTTCCAACTCCATGCTGTCTAATCTGCTGCAGCTCCTTGAAACTTTGTGATTCCTCTGACATGACTTTGATCCTCCTCTCTGAAGCTTCTCCCCCGGGGAGAGATAAATACTGCTTTTGTGCTCACCCATCACTCTCCGGCAGTACTTCCCTCCCTGAGCCTGTGGATGAATTTTCATTTTAAACCTCACCCAGGAGCCTACTGATTTCCCACTCAGTGGCCCCCGCACGGGGAGAGGGTGCAGGTGCCCTGCCAGCCAGAAGGGACCGCGGCCCTCAGGGGCTGTTCCCATTTTCCTGCTCCATAAAGCTCAGGAGGACAGGAAAGAGACTGGATTGAGAGGGATGGCAGCGATGGGTTAGGAACAACCGAGGTCTGGCAGAGCCTTAGAGAGAGGAAATCAGTCCGTGCTCCTGGCCAGTAGCCACTGACTTTCACCGGCTCTCAGGCCACAAACAGCCCTCAAAGCAGAGAGCTGGTTATGTCTCATATTTGCAGAAATCAGCATCCCTGTTTGGAAATGGCAGCCATACTGCTAACACACTTGGCCGGGGGCCATTCCCCTGGAGAGCCTTGTCCCATCAGCCCTTTGACCCAGGAGCCGAGAATTCCTGCAGGGCAGCCATGTTTCAAGCTGGGAATGGAAAATAGGTGATTCAGAGTGTTTTTATTTATTTATTTATTTATTTTGAGACAGAGTCTCACTGTGTTGCCCGGGCTAGAGTGCCGTGGCATCATCCTAGCTCACAGCAACCTCAAACTCTTGGGCTCAAGCGATCCTCCTGCCTCAGCCTCCCGCGTATCTGGGACTACAGGCATGTGCCACCATGCCCGGCTAATTTTTTCTATATATTTTTAGTTGTCCAATTAATTTCTTTCTAATTTTAGTAGAGACAGGGTCTCGCTCTTGCTCAGGCTGGTTTCGAACTCCTGAGCTCAAACAATCCGCCCACCTCGGCCTCCCGGAGAGCTAGGATTACAGGCGTGAGCCACCGCGCCTGGCCATTCAGGGTGTTTTTAAAATTTCTTCCAGAAGTCTTGCTTGCCTTGCTCCTGTGACTTTCTCTCTAAATTAACACTGATTAGCGCAGCTTCCACTCTCCCCTCCCCTGACTTCAAATGTGTGTGACCTTCACACACATTAAGAAGGGCTTTTCCATTTGATAAATAGAGTCATAATATTTTAGAACTGTAGGAATAGGAGGTCCCTGACTTACAAATGTTCAACCTAGAAAAGACTAAGATATATTGATTCATAGATTAGTAGAAGGCTACAGCCCACTTGTGATAGCGGAGGGTTGGCCTATAGCCAGACTGGGGGCTTCCCAGAGCACAGGGTGGTGTGGCATCACAGGGCAGAGACTTCATGCCAGGGGCTGCCAGGGGCAGCTCTCAGTCCCACAGCTTTGTCGAGTCTTACGTTAGAATAAATTAAATAACATGTTAGACACAAGACCTACAAGTAACAGGTGTGCTTAGAGGGTGGCTGGGGATCCTAACTCTCAGGTATAACAGTGATTGAAGGAAGAACTCATTCCAAGTTCCAAATAATCAGTTTATGAGCAAGCTTTGAACAGGGCCCATTCGTAACTGGGGACTGCCTATAGTTCTGCAAGGTGCCCTCTGGGAATCTACATCAGATCTGTTACCTAAAAACATATGATTCGTTGGGTTTTGAGGAGACTCACTTAAGCTTTCTCTGGGCAAAAGGAGTTCCATGGAATTCAGGAATAGCTGAAGAGCCAGGCCTAAGCAAGGACCTAGCCACTCTCTTCTGCGTCTCTCTTGTGGTTTCTCTGGAAAAACTCTCTTCAATCTACCCACATACCAATGGGTTAGTTATTGTTTTTAATAAATCATACTTACATGTGATACAGAATTCAAAAGGCCTACAAAAAGGCAATCCAGTGAACCCCCTCCCGCCGCCCCTGCCACCTGGTTCCTTCCTCAGGGGCAGCCACAGTTACGAGGCTCCTTCCACAATTTAGTTCCCTGCACTGGCACGTGTACTCTGTGTGTTTGCCATCCTTTTAGAACTCAGTAGCATGCCATATGCCCTGTTCTGCAAAGGACTTTATGTACGTGTCTTTGAGTTTTGCCCATCTTGCTGCATAAGGAGTTTCTTTATTCTTTTTTGCAGCTACATAGTATTCTCTTGCATGGATGAGCCATAATTTAATTTAACCTGTTTTGCATTGATGGACTTTCAGTTTGTTTCCAATCTTTTGCGTTTACAAACATGCTGCTGCAGATAACCTTGTGTATATGCTAGCTCACACAAATGAGAGTGACTCTCTAGGACAGTGCCCCAGAGTGGGATTTGCAAGGATCTTAACATGTCTGACCTTTCCTCCAGGCCAAAGGATGCCATCCGAGCCCTGAAGAAGCGGCTCAATGGGAACCGGAACTACAGAGAAGTGATGCTGGCGTTAACAGTGAGTGTTGCTCCTGGGCGAGGGAAAGCATCTGGGGAGCTCCCTGCTCCCCGCCTTGCCCCTCACAGGACCTTCCCTCTTCCCACTTGGCGCAGCCCCCAAATGGCTTGCTGCCTGGGCTGGTGAAGTCCAGCAGAGCCTTCTGGTAGTTTCCTTTGGTGTTCCTGCCCTCCCTCTGAAACAGACTGAGCTTCAGTTTGGTAAATATATGCCAGCAGAAGATAAGGCATGGGCAGCCTTGCCAGGTACAGAAACCCACGACAAAGGAGCCAAAGGCCTGGGGATGGGTCCCCTTTCTGCCACCAGCCTGATCTGAGACTGGGGGCCAACTGCTTTTCTAGGTGTCAGTTTCCTTTTTATAAGTGTTAACTTTTACCTATTGAGTACCTGCCTGGGACTGTGCTAAGCTTTTCACATGTTAATGCAGACATTTAAAATCACCTTCCACCAAAATAGGTTTTGTTATCCCCCTCATACAAATGAGGAAACTGAGGCTCAGAGAGGTCTAGAGGTTTACCCAGCCTTCACAGCCAGTAAGCTGCCGAGCTGTGGATTGCCATCATGAGATGGTCCTTTGTATGGGATACAAACTGCAAGCAGCTGCAAAGCCTCTTGAAAAAGTCAGCCAGTGACTCCTTTCAGTAAGGAACAGACCAGAGTTTTGCCCTTCCTTAAGATGTTAGAGAATTAAAAGGGACAACTTCAGGTGTTATTTCTGTCTTGAAAGCTAACAGTCTTTCAGATGTGGCAAAATCTGGGCCACAGTGAGTTCTTAAAATAGAAACTGTAACAGGTCAGCAGGTCGAGTTCTCTGTAGGTTTGAAATAGTGGGTTATTTATCCAAAACAGCCATAACATGTTTCCTTTTAAAGCAGAGAAACTGTTTGGATTTTTTGCCCAAGTAAAAACCAAAAACTTATTAAGAGAGTTCTTTCTGCCAGAGAATTAGGATTTGAATAATAAAGGAGAAAAGACCAATTGAGAAATAGGGAATTGAAAGCTTTGTATTATTTTTTTCTCAGAATTTGAACCACAGCATTTACTAAACCCAGAGTGATGTCCAATATGAATTGTTTTCAATAACTCAGATCTCCAGGGAATGAGCTCTGACACATCAGGGCATGTTCATGGTGTCTAAAGCTTCTCCCTTTGTATGCCCAACTTCATGGTAACCATATTGGATGGAAATCTGTCTAAAGTGGACTCTGCGTTTACTTGCCTTCCTACAGCAGGGCATGATGGACGTTACTTGACCTTTCCTGATGGTCGGGTCTTCACTACAAATCCAGTCATGCCTTCGGGAGGCTCGTGGAATGGGCAGAGCCATCACCCCTACACCAAAGGCCCATCCTAGCACACTTTGCATGGTCTCATGCAAAAAGCTTATGAAGCTTTTATGGCTTCACTTACCCTGTTAGCTGCTCTCAGCCTGTTTCTTGTGGCCCTTTCCCAACTTCCTATCTGTACCCACCAAGATTGTTAATATTTACACAAAATGAAAGTCAGTAGGAGGTCCTGAGCGGCTCTGTGCTTGTATCTTTTTGTCTGGACTTGCAATGTCCATTTCTGATTGCTTAGAGGCCCCTTTTGCTTATTCTGTGGGTTTTGGCTGTGTTCTAGAAAATTGCCACTGTGTGTTTCATGCTCTACAACCCATAAGGACAGCTCTTCCAGGGGCCTGTTGGGCAAGGTGGCCTGAAGTGGCCCTTGTCAGCCCAGGGAGGACCTCCTGCACCTTCTGCTCAGAGGGGCTTGGGGCCGCTCTGTGGCACATGCATCTCTGTCCAGGACATTTCCAAGGCCAGGAATACACTGGCCTTGGGGGCTGCTGCCAGGAAAAGTCGAGGATATGCTCCCTAAGGGTGGGAAGCGGCCCCTCCCCACTGCTGCCCTGAGAGTGGAGCAGAGCCCAGGCTGCCCTGCCCCTCAGCCCTGTGCCTCTTTTTCCAATTCTCTTTCCCACCCACTTGAATCCCCCTGCCCTGCCCTTTCCTACCTCTCCTCATGGAATAAAGGATACTTCCTGCCACCTACCTTGGTCCTTGCAGCTGACTGCCTGAGTTGGGAGGAGGGTTTTAGAGAACCCTAGGGAGATGGGTGCCTGTAAGCCCCTTGAGAGCAGGAAGATCCCCTCCTGGTTCATCTCTGCAGGCCCCACAGGTCATTAAGAGAGAGAGAATGCCAGTTATCTCATGGTCACCCAGAATCAGGCACAAGCAGGGGCTAAGAAAGGGAAATGCCTCCTTCACTGAATAAAACTTACGGTTGCTGGCCGGGCGCGGTGGCTCACGCCTATAATCCTAGCTCTCTGCTAGGCCGAGGCGGGCGGATCGTTTGAGCTCAGGAGCTCGAGACCAGCCTGAGCAAGAGCGAGACCCCGTCTCTACTAAAAAAAATAGAAAGAAATTATCTGGACAACTAAAAATATACAGAAAAAATTAGCCGGGCATGGTGGCGCATGCCTGTAGTCCCAGCTACTCGGGAGGCTGAGGCAGTAGGATCGCTTGAGCCCAGGAGTTTGAGGTTGCTGTGAGCTAGGATGACGCCACGGCACTCTAGCCCGGGCAACACGGTGAGACTCTGTCTCAAAAAAAAAAAAAACAAAAAAAACTTCCGGTTGCTTAAGGCTGTGAGGATGCTAAGCTTCAGAGTTTTCCTCGGCAGGCCAAGCAGAGCCCAGAGTCTCCCGTGGTGTAGGCAGCAGTGGGTCAGGACGATTCTGGCTGGCCGTAGAGCTGCCACAGGGGAGAGCCCCAGCTCCGGCCTCTTCGGTTAAGCTGCACAGCCTCTCCAAGCCTCGGTCTCCTCACCTCTAACGTGGAACAATCCCCACCTTACAGGGTTATTTCAAGGGCCAAATGAGGGAACAAGAAATCTAGCACACGTTACCTGTCGCCTGAGGAACTCTCAGCTGCTGTGACTTGGAGGAGAGCTGTGAGGGCGGGTTGGCTCTGTGGCCCCAAGGTGGACAAGGAGACCAGGACTTCAGAGGAGGCTGAGCAAGCTCCCATCTGCTCTGGCACTGGCTGCCAGTGTGTACCTAGACCAGTGTCTTTATCTTTTAACTCTAAAAAGTGGGATAATAAAGTCCGCTTAAGGAGAAGCAATTATCACTAGTTGTGAGAATCCAGGGAAATTACGTATCACTTGGGAGATCTCTCACGGCACCTGACGTGTAGCTGGCATTCAGTCAATCGTACGGTTACGGATCTTTCTTTACAGCTGTGCTTTGTCAAGGCAGAGCTGGACTGTATGAACCAGACCTGTGGAGCGGCTGCGTGAGTTAATCTGTGGTCAGATGAGTTTGGGCGAATGAGAATAACAGAGGCAGTCAGAAATGTTCCCTGTTGCTGGTGACATCCTTTGGAGGAGGTGTTCCCCAGCTAGTAGATGTGGCACTGGGGGGTGTCGTCAGAAGGGCCAGGTAATGCTCTATGTTGGTTTACAGAGAGCTGGGAAGTTCAGAGAGCCGTGTTCGAGGCTGGAGAAGCCCTGCTCGTTGGTACCTCTGAATTCCAAGGGGCTTCCCACTTGTCCTGTGGGAGAAGAAGGAGCCATCCCTTGACTCATGTGTAGCAGCCTTCTGAATAGTGATCATGGAATTATAGTCATCATTTATTGGTTCCCTACCCTATGCAGGTACATTTTCTCTCGAATCTTGCCAACAATCTTGCAAGGGAGGACTCATTGTCCCCGCTTTACAGATGAGGCTCAGAGAAACTGTCCTGAGCCATTCACGGAAAAAGCGGCAGAGCTGAGATGCAAGCCGAGATTTAAGCCTATCTGGCCAGAACCTATGCGCTGAGCTTTTCTGAGCAGCTAAGGCCTGTGTAACTTGTTTTCCTGGACAAAGGAGGAGCAGGCAGGGTCTGAATCAAACGTGGACCTTAAAGCCACATGGTAACTGAGGCCCACAGGCCATTCGTCAGGGGTGGAAAATCCTTTGTCATTGCCAATTTTAGTTGCAGAGGAGGGTTGTGTGTGGGGTATGTGTATATGTTTGCTTCCTCACATACAAGGGCCAGTAACTCACTAGGCAATTCAAGCTGTCACAGCAGCCTCCTCTTGTGACAGAGCCTGTGTCCCATTGGCTAATGCCTTACACCCAGAGGCCCGAAGAGAGGAGTTAAAATGCTAATTTTCAAGGACCGCTCAGTCATTTTGATCCCATTAAAATACTAGCATCCTTCTCATGCAAAACCGGTGCCTCAATTACCAACTAATTGCCTGATTATTGTGCGGGGACAGGAGACTTCAGTCAGCAAGGGGCTGCTGTCATCCCCAGAGGAACGTCTGAATCAGAGTGTGGGAATGCATGTGCCATCTAGGTTTGGCTCTGGAGGAGACATGTCAGAAAGCCGATCTAGAAGCAAGACAGAGGGGTGGTGGAAACTCAGCTGCCCTCCTCAGTCCCCTGTGTCTCCTCCAGCTCCCAAGGGGGTGACCTCTTGCCTTCCCTCCCACATCAGGTGCTGGAGACATGTGTGAAGAACTGTGGCCACCGCTTCCACATCCTTGTGGCCAACCGAGATTTCATCGACAGTGTTCTGGTCAAAATCATCTCTCCCAAGAACAACCCTCCCACCATTGTACAGGACAAAGTGCTCGCTCTGATCCAGGTAGGTCAGCTTCCCTTGCCCAATTTGTTGGAACAGAGTAAGATGAAGTCTGTTATTGATGAGTCTTCACGCTCTCCCACCATTTGCAGGAAAAAATGAAGGCTTCTATGTTTAAATATTTGGTGCAAAATACTTACACTTATTTTTTTAAATGCTCATCCCGCTGGAATAAAACCCTAATTGGTGGTTCTCCAGCCAATTGACTTAGTCTCCATGAAGCTTTCTGGGTGCCTGGCCATCTGCTGCCCATGTCCAACCTCAAGAGTAGGGGAATTAAACTCCACCTCTTGAAGAGAGGAGGGTCAAAGAATTTGTGGACATGTTGTAAAAACCATCACATGGAGGAGAGGGTATAATGAGGAATGTCTAGGGCTGAAGGTGGAAGGAGCTGGCAGGATATGGGGCCAGAAGGATGGTCAGAGGCTTGTGGCCCTACATGCTGGAATTTGTGCTTGGTCCTAAAGGCAGTGGGAAGCCATTGAAGGGTTCTGAGCTGGGGTATACACAAACCTGGATTTTAGACAGAGCACCTGGTGACAAGGTGAAGCACATAAGTCAAGAAGCACATCCAACCTGGATGATTAGTACTGTGGCAGAGGCAAGACCGAGGCCTGCAGGAGCCAAGAGGAGACACCAACCCAGGGGGTAGGCGTGGGGTCTGGCAAGGGCAAAAGGAGGCAGCCCGGCAGAGGCAGTGTGGTCAGGGTGGGCTCGGGGCTCTCCAGGTGCTGCTGGGATACGGGGCTGGAGTGGAACAGGAGGCCCGAGCTGGAGTCTGTTGCCTCTGTCTGTTCTCTGTGCCTGAGTTCCCTCTGCCTGAAAAGTCCTTCCCCGGCTCTTGGAGCAGTGGCTCCTCTTCATCATTCAGGTGGCCTCCCTACCGATTTACCACACACATTCTCTTGCACATAGCGCTCTCCTTTATGGTCTCCAAGCTCTCGGCTTTGCTAACTTTTCTTTTGTCTGCCTCCCTCTTGGTTCCCTGAGAGTCCAGGGACGTGGTTTCCCCAGGGTCTAGGGCAGTTGAATGTGTAGAGTGGGTTTATAGTAAGGATTTTTAAAAAATGAATGTATGAATGTAGTTCACTATAGCTCTGAGGAAGGCAAGGAGTGTGGGTGACAGCAGAGCCCCTCTCATGCTCCCCGAGGGTTGTCCCTCTCCCCCTCCCCCAATCCTGCCCACCCAGCATCTTGTGCTGTCTCTCTCTCTCTCTCTCACTCTCACTCACACACACACATATACACATGCACATATGCACACACCCATGTTCCCTCTCCCCCAACATCCCTTCCTCCTGGGGTTATACTCCCTGCCTCAACCCCCCAGGAATTGATGTCAGGAAAACAAATAGCGGCTTCTTCTCACAAAAGGGGGGGCACCGTAGCCTGAACCCCTTATGCAGAGACAGCTCTTGACAGGGCCTACAGTGGCTGCAGCACTTCCTGGGTGAGAATTTCTTAACCCTGAGACCTGTCTGGGCCAGGTGGGGTGGTCACAAAGGTCATGATCTGCACTGCCCCTGCTGCGTGGGGACCTTGGCTGAGGCAGACAGAGCCTCTGCAGGGGCTGTGGCCCACGTCTCTGCCCCAGACGATGCCTATCCCTGCACACCCCACCCTGGCCTCTAAGTGTTCCCACTGGGATCACTCCTTCTCCACATTCCAACTCCCTCCACCTTCCACCCAGCCCTGCTTCTAACCTTGGGCAAGTTTGTTAACTTCTACCTCCTTATCTGTACAACAGGGCCTGGGTTTCTACCTGCCTGCTCTCAGCCCTGAGCCTGTGAGATCAGCATGCCCGGCACAGTGGCCTGCACCCATGTTCTGAGGCGTCCCCCTACTGGCTGGCAGCTGCAGTGTGCACCAGCCCCGGACGCCTGAGCAGAACAGGACCTTGAGGTGCCTCACAGGCTCCTGCCTGGCCCGGACACACCAGTGTGTGCAGTTCCCTGGTCCAGCTGTGGAACACAAGGAGCTTCAGGCCAGGGTACTCCTAGGTGGCGGTTGATAGCCTACCAGGGAGAGCACTTCCTCTCCAGGTCTGCGGTGTTCCTGAAGGGCTCTCACCTTTGGTCATAGCCACCCA
This sequence comes from Propithecus coquereli, assembly GCF_000956105.1. Classification (NCBI taxonomy): domain Eukaryota; kingdom Metazoa; phylum Chordata; class Mammalia; order Primates; family Indriidae; genus Propithecus; species Propithecus coquereli. The sequence continues at coordinate 382,340 of NW_012155796.1, forward strand.
ACATGGAGAGCAGCTGGCAGCAGACAGCCGTGGATGGCTCGGCTTCTGTGATGGGTGGACCAAAAGAATAAACAGGATCGCTGAGCCCTTTTTTCACTTTTTATTGAATTATACTATTTATGCAGGAAATCACACATAAAAGCGCATACAATTTGGTAAATTTTTACAAACTGAACATTCCCATGTAAACAGCCCCTGTATCGCAAAGCAGAATATGACCAGCACCCAAAAAGCTCCCATGCCTCAGGATGGTCACTTGCCTAACCTCTCACAGCACAGGTGAGTTTTTCCTGTTCTTCAGCCACGTTGGGCTCCTACAACAGTGCTCTGTTGCCTGTTGTGGCTGGTTCTGCTGTTTGTGGGTGTCATGAGAGTTGTTGCCTGTGATTGCAGGTCTTTCGCTCCCTTTGCTCCCTCTGCTGTGCCAGGTCCCATCACGGGAACGTGCTGCAGTTTATCCCTCCAACTGTTGATGCGCACTTGGTGTTTGCAGTTTGGGGTACTATGAAAAATGCTGCTACAAGCATCTAGCACATCTTTTGGAAAGCATTTGTATTCATTTTTATCAGGTGTGTATTAAGTTGAGTATGCGCCATCTTTGTTGGCCAAAAATGGTCAAATATTAGCCATTTCCTATGTTTCAGCCTAACACCTAGGAGCCAGGTTGTGGGGTGGTGGGGAATGCCAATGCTCGATTCAGTTCCCCAGTGGTCTCTCCCAGCAGTGTACAGGAGTTGTAGTTGCCTCACATCCTTACCAACATGCCCTATTTTCTGTCTTCTTCATTATAGCCCATCTGATGAGTATGGAATGATATTGCATTGGGTCAACCTTTTTTTTAACCCCTTTGAGAAAAAAAATCTTATTTGCATGTTGAATATACTTCCAAAAACTGTACAAGCTCCCCAGAGAGTCTGATAATTTCCTCTGGGAGAGAAAGTACTGTCCCCACCATGAAACAAGAATAGGGTAGTTGAGGGGTGACAGAGCCCTCACTTTCTTGACAGCCTGTGAGTAGGTAGCAGGCTATCACATAAATACAGCTAGACTGGGCTGGGTGTGGTGGCTCACACCTGTAATCTCAGCACTTTGGGAGGCTGAGGCGGGAGGATTGCTTGAGGCTAGGAGTTTGATACCAGCCTGGGCCACATAGTGTGACCCCATCTCTATAAAAAAATAAGAAAAAATTAGCCAGGCATGGTAGCCTGAGCCTGTAGTTCCAACTAGTTGGAAGCAGCTGAGCCAGAGGATCACTTGAGCCCAGGAGTTCAAGGGTACAGTGAGCTATGATCATGCCACTGCCTTCCAGCCTGGGCAGCAGAGCGAGACTGTCTTAAATGAATGGATGAATGATTGAAAAAAATATGGCTAGACTGAAAAGAGTTTCAGCTAAATATGTGGGTGCCAGAGCAGTGACAGAGTCTTCCTCACCATCCTTGGTATCAGGATGCTGTTGGTGCTCTTCCAAGCCCCGCTGCCTGGGAAGTGGGGCTGGGTCAGTCCTAGCCCTGCCTTCAGGGAGCTAGCAGTTTAACAGGAGAAACTAAGGTTTGCAAGTGACAGAGGGCCAGGGCCTAGCCAGGAAGGACTTGAACCAGCTTTTTATTGTTTCGGGGTGGGATGCAACTCTAAACTTTCCATTCCAGGGAAGTAGATTGACCATATTGGCACTTAAAAATCTTTCAAGGTGAAGGGGCTGCCCACGTGGGCCCCAACAGCCCCTTGTGCCCATGGAGCATGGTTGGGGCTCCTGGCAGAGGTGGAACCGATGGCTGTGATCACCCACCACTGTCCTGGGCACACTGCCCCTTTGGCTGCCCCTAAGGATGGAAGCAGGGCTGCAGCATGTTGAGGGGCAGGAGGGAGGTTGGGCTCCAGACCACCTTTCCTAAAGTCTCCCTGGGCCTGTAGGCAGATGAGTGGTAGAGCTGGTCCTGGCACGTCTGCCTGCCCCCAGCCCGCCTCCCTGAGTCCCTTCCTCGAGTGCTGATCACAGGCATGGCTAGCTTAGGATTGGCTACCGAAGTGGCATTTCCAGTGGCCCATGTTTGCCTTCAGCAGCCCCCTGGGCCAACTGTAAAGAGAACCCAGCTTATGTCCAGCCCTCCCTCCCCCTGCCACATTCCATCACTCTCCACTTGGAGGCTTTCCGTGCCTTCCGGCTGCCCTCCAGCCATCTGTAGGTACCCCAGCTCCCCCCCAAAATTCAATGCTTCAGGATAATGTGCTCCAAAGGGCCCTGCCCATCAGAATGCACAAAGAAGACTGCCTTCTGCTTTCCCTGAGACCCAGCCCAGTAGGTGAACCACACAGCAGCATGGTTCTGGGACTGTTTACCAGACTTGGGTTTGAGGCCCCAGTCAGGTGAGAGGCCCCACAGGCATCTGCCCTCTGAGGGAGCCGGTCTCCCTGGCAGGGTGGGTGGGAGCAGAGCAGCCTGGTTAGCAGCTCTCCAGCGCTTGCTCCCAGCCCCTGGACTACCAAAGGCACCACTTCCGGCAGCATCCAACTTTCAACCTGTTTTCACCCAGTCCCTCAGCTGCTCTTTTGGCTTGCCTTCCTTTTTGTTTGCTCATGTTAGGTCACATTTGTTGAGAAGATAAAAAGGATACTCCTGCTCTATGTCATCCCTCAGCTTTTCCCTTGAACTTGTTTTCAGGAACAGAAATGGTGTCATGCTGGTAGAGTAACCTCAGAGTGGTCATGCCTTCCCTGTTCCCCTCCCCAAGCCCCAGCAATAGAGTCTAAAAACACTGTTTCCACTGAAGAAAGTAAGCTGACGGGTGGGGCAGGAGGGCCGGGAGGAGCTGGAGGTGTGTTCTGTGAAGGTGGCAGAGACCTGGTGGCTGGGCTCTGGCCAGATTCTGTGTGGACAGTGGCTCTGCAGGAACCCTGTCACTGGGAACAGGAAGCTGGGCCTGGAAACATAAGCAGAAAATGACAGCAGCCTCCTTTTATGCAAAGGCGTAACAGAACTCAGAGTTTAAATCAGCAATTGTTTATTGATCTGAAATTTGCTGATTCAAAACTTTGTCAAACTTTGGGGGATACAGAAACGAATAGGCTACGGTTTACGTTTGTGTAAGGTTTCAGTCTGGGGTTTGCTATATAATCCAAAGGAATGAAGGAGATAAAAACGTGAATTGATCTCTTCTTTTTTTGCTCCTCAATAGACCTTCCTCTGGGTCTTTCAACCCCCTAATCCTGTAGCCACAGGCAGGAAAAGAGGGAATTATATAAAGAGCGTGGCTTCCAGGGAGGTGGCCACTCGGCCATTAACTGTCTAGCTCCTGTGACAGTCCTCAGAGGGTGCCCGTGCTGCCACATCACTTTGCTTTCTGAGAAGGTGGCTCTTGGGGTGGGCAGCCTGCCCCGCCCACCTGCTGCTCCTGGGCTTCAGGTTAGGGACCCTGAGGCTCGCTGCATCTCCCCTGGGAAGCGTCCTCAGCTGGGTCAGCCTTCCAGGGGCCCTCCTGCATCACTGTCATCTCAGTCTATTGACAGCCTAAATGGCCATCTTTCCTCTGTTCTCCGAAGTAGGAAAATAGGATGCTTAGTAGCCGTGAGAACAGAATTCAGTTTAACCTGACAAATATTGATGGACTGCCTTCTCTGGGCAAGGGCAAGAGATTCGATATGTGCCTTCAGTAGGTGTCTGACCTGTTGGGGAGGGAGACAGGAGGCACATCCCAAGAAGATGCTAGGGACACATGGCATCTCTGGGTTTCTCCCATCTCTGCATTTTCACATATGACTGTTCCTTTAAAGCCCCACCCCCACACCCCATTTGTTCCTCTGTTGGCGTCAGAATCGTGTTCGCTGGAGATTGCTGTCGTGAACATATGCTCTGTTAGCAGCCATCTCACCCAGACTGCACAGGGGTCCCAGACAGGGGTTGGAATCATGGCAGTTGGGAAAGGGGTGCATTAGCCAAGACCACTTGGTTGCAAATAACAGATGCCAACTCCAGCTTGCATAGGCAAAGAGGAGAGTTTGTCATAAGGCAGGGCCTCCCGGAAGCCCAGATCACCCAGACTAGGGGTGTGACTGGGCCTGGGAAGGGACAGAAGGGATCAAGAAGGCCCTCCAAATCCTCTTCTGCATGTCTGCGTCTCTGAACATACCAGCTGCTCCTTTTCCAGAACATAGGCTGTCTGTGCTCCCCATCCTGGGCTGGCACATGCCTGCCTCCCAGGGCCCACAGCTGTAGAGGATAGTTCTGTCTACCCTCTCCTGGGACCGAGCTCCCGGGAGGAGGAGCATCTGATTGGCCCAACTTGGAATATGCATTCCCCACTCCCCCAGGTGCAGGCACAGATGCTGGGGCTACCTGTGTGAACATGGGGGCAGCAGAGTGCCTTAGAAGAACAGGCCCCAAGAAAGTATCCTCTGACTGGAGAGAACGACCATAGTTCTTTCATCGTCATTCCCATTATCTCAAATTTGACTTGGGTAAAGCAAGATGAATTGAAAGAGATCCCTGGAGCTGTTTGTGCTCCCGTGCAGAGGCATGAAGTGGCACCAGAAAGAACTGCCATGCGTTCTTCCCCAGCCTCCCCGGTGGGCTGTGAGGCTGGTCTTTAGACTCTAAAGTCAGGACCCTAAACTAAAATGCTGGAGCAGCTGGAGGCAGCCAGGGCAGCTGGCAGGGGCGGGGCTGCGGGGCACTCCCTGGGGAGCCTGCGGGCAGCTGGGCCTTCCAGACAGCCCTCTGCTGCACCTTCTTCGCCCTCCTCAGAATCCAGAAGGAAGTGTTGGCCAGGATGGGCTGTCCTGATCCAAGAGTGTTAAATCCCTGAGCGTGCAAATTAACAGAGTGCATCAAGGAGAAAGCCAGGCTGACAGCACTGTTTGTAGTAAGTGGATGCATCGGTTGTAATTAAGAAGGCTTTTTGGAAACTGACCTTTTAACTTCACGTGGGTCTGTTGGTTAGCGATAGAGTTTCTGTGGCTGCCTCAGGATTGGTTGGAGCACATTGCTGGAGCCAGGGAGGCAGTTAAATGCTGTGACCACGACAGACTCGGCAATGGAGCTCGGGCACGAGAGGCTGTGCCGCCTCCGCTGGGTATGTATGGTGACCGGGACAGCACGGGAAGGGCTGGGTCCCATTTCTGGGGAGCCCTTTGGATATGCTTCTTTTTATAATACATTCTGTAATTTCCAAAAAGCAGAATATTAAAAAAAAATTTTTTTAAGAGTTTCACGAGTCAACGAAAATGATAATCTTTTTGAATTTTTACTCTTTCCTGTCTCTATTGTGTTTTTGTTTAGGAGAATCTAGTGGTCATGCTGTCCATTGGATTTGTTTGATTTGGGCACATGTATGTTGACATTGTTGGCAGCACGACAACATGGAAGAAGCTTGGGGCAGGGACCCCCCGCTGGGGGTCAGCTCCCCGGCCACGGAACTGCAGTCATCTCACCTGCCATTGATGGGGCTGGGCTAGGCAATCTTGGCTTTAGTGGTCTCTGATCTACTGAGAAAACCTGGAGTTAGCTTTTATTTCATATCACACATCAATTTCTCCTCTCCTTTCTGCTCAATTTGCCTACGGTTCCCAATTCCACTGATGGAAGCTCTCAGGGCAGAGTGTGATAATGACCGTGCACACAGCGGCTCCTGCACAGAGGGTGGGCGTCCTACCACGAGGTGACGAGGCTGTGCCTTCCACTCCCTTAAGCTCAACAGCCCCAGCAATTGATTTCCTTGTGATTAGGGAAATGCCTGCTTTTTAGGATGCGCCACAGTGCTTAGGTGTTATTTCTCTGTCTCTTCTCCAAGGAAATACATGCTGAATTAAGTTTTGTGTTTTTGTTCACGCTCAGCAGCACCATTGAAAGCCAGGATTTCACCAGCTGTGTCGTGGCAGCAATTGCAGGAGGAGAGGAACAGAATAAGTTCTGCCAGTGCAATTTGCATTCGCGCGTAGGAGAGCATTGGTCCCTGGGAGAGGACGTGGGCTGCTTTGGATTTTCAGGCAGTGTGACAGCCCTTGGAGAGAAATGCTTCCTAACAGGCCTTCTTCTGTCCTCCCAGGCCTGGGCTGATGCCTTTCGAAGCAGTCCTGACCTCACTGGGGTTGTGCACATATACGAGGAGCTGAAGAGGAAAGGGGTTGAATTCCCCATGGCAGACTTGGACGCCCTGTCTCCTATACACACTCCACAGCGGGTAAGCTTCCAGCTGGTACTTTCTAGGGAGACCTACTGCAGAACAGGCGAGCCAGGCCGCTGCCACCACCCTTCTGCTGCTCCCTTTGAATTATTCAGCCTGTCATCATGCTTTCTTAAAGCTCGAGGGCATTCCTTTTTAATAACAAGGGGAATACAGGAGTGAGACAGCTGGTTGACTGGTGATTAAGTGGCGGCAGTGTGTCCCCCCACCCCCACTTTCCCCTGTTTCTACCCTGACTGGGGAAGAACATAATAGCGGGATCAGTTCAGAGTTTTCACGGAAATGGCTGCTTGGGCGGAGCCGTCCTGTGGGGGTCATTAGCACCTGCTTTTCAGAGGCCCATACAATCAGGTTTGGGAATCCTGTCTTCATTCCCCTAGAATTCCCCACCAGAACACCTCAGAGCAATGTAGAGGGGTTGACAACACTAACGGGGCAAAGAGCAGCTTTCTGGTTTTTCAATGGGGTGCAAGTCAAATGGATCTAAAATTTATTTTGAGCTATGAGCATTCAGCATCAATCCACACATCCTTGGATTCCATCAGCCTTGGGATTCAAAGCCCAGGAAAGGCCCATTTAGTGGCATCTGCTGAAGCTCTTGCAGTGCCAACAGTAACTCAAGGGCTGTGGATGGCGCAGCTCTGTGCTTCAGGATTAAAAGCTTGTGGGCCGTGCCATTCACAGTGTTGCTGGGAAACTAGTGGCTGGGAATCAGCTCCATTCCCAGCCTGGGGGGAGAAGCAGGAAAGCTCCAAGATGTGGAAGAGGCACCTCGTCCCAGTACCCTTCATTGCCAGCCCCCACTGCCCATCTCTGAAATGTGGGCCTCAAGAAGGACCACGTGTCTGTACATGTCTCTTGTGGGGACACGTGAGTCAATGTTCTAGAGGTTATCTGAGATGCCAAAGGGAAAGCACAAGGAGTTGCACTTTACAAAGCATTATTCTCATCATGATCCTTCCAAACCATGTACTATGCTTTGTGAAATAAACATAACCTGTTTTATTCTTCTAATAATGACACAGAGCGGTGTTGCTGTTCCTATAATTACAAAGAACATTTGGTAAATTGCATAATAACTATTTATATTAGTCTACTTGTAAAGGCCAAAATGTAATTTTATGGTACCAAATAAGGATTCATGATTAGCAAAACCTAATAACAGCCCTCCCTTCACTCGGATCCTGAGGTGGTCTTAACAGTGGGAACCATGACCAGAGCACTCACAGAGCGCTCTTGGCCTGGCCTGCTGGAGTTGCTTTGGTTGTCTGCCACACACCTGTTGTGAGGTAAGTAGACGGAAGAGCCGTTGGTAGCCTCACTTCCCAGATGGAGAGACTGGGCTCAGCGGGGCTCCGTGAGCCTCCCCAAGGCAGTAGCAGGGCTGGGCCTCCACCATCTCCCCAGGCAGCTCTGACGGGAAGTGCTGCACAGGGTGGGGTAGGTGCCAGGCCCAGCTTGCAGGCAGCTCAGGTGAACAGAGGACTTTGTTGTTGCTGTGCCAGAGCGTCCCTGAAGTGGATCCAGCCGTGACCATGCCCAGGTCCCAGTCACAGCAGAAGACAAGTGCCGGCTCCTATTCCTCGCAGCCTCCTGCTCCCTACTCCGCTCCGCAGGCCCCGGCTCTCAGCGTGACTGGCCCCATCACGGCCAATTCAGAACAGGTACTTGCATGCTTCCCGGCCATAGGCAAGTCAGCTGACCATCCTCATTCATCTTCCCAGGAGATGCAGATGGAGGCCTTCCCAAGGCAGGCACTGTGCTAGGTGTTGGGGACACAGAGATGGAAGGGCCCAGTCCCTGGGGGAGACAGATGCCAAGATAGTCACAACCGAGTGTGGTCATGCTATGGTGGGGAGCAGAGCCGAGCGCTCAGTGTCGCGAGCCCTGGGTTGAGCAATGCCTGGGACGGCACCCAGGGAGCTGACACGCCGAGGGTCCTGAAACAGGTGAGGCCTCACGCACGGCAGCGGCATGGGCACGGCAGAGGCGCAGGGCTCTCTCAGGGAGAAGCAGGTGGCTTGACTGGAGAGCAGGTGTATACGGAGGGCCGAGGTCAGTTAGGAAATAGTGGCAGAAAGTGAGGCCAAAAGCATAGGAGTGCACTGAGTTGCGAACAGGCTTGTCTGTCATGCAGAGGCTTAGATTTGTCCTGTAAGAAATGTCAGCTGTCAGAGGCCAGGGACCCAATCGGCGAAGCACCTGTGGAGGCAGAGGCTAAACTCAGGGAGGCCTTCCTGAAGCGCACTTCCACTTTCGTTCCAAACGTTGCCCACCTGCCCTCGATTCCTTCCTGATAAGCTAATGCAGTTTTAACCCCAAACTGGGTTTTTCAGATGGACTGTGGACACTGTTCTTTAGATGAACCTATAGAATTCCCTTTAGTTAAAATTTGAGAATTGGTCAGACTTGAAAAAAACTCTATCCAATGCTTATATTTTCAAAATCCTTATTTACTATTTGTGACAATGGCACGATTATAGAAGCTCATGCGATTGTATGTGGCTGATGGCAGTGTTGTGTCAGGGCTGCGTCCTTTTCCCCTCTCTGCTAGTGGTGTGGGCAGAAGTGAACTCGAAGTTGCACAGGCCTGGCCATGAGCCCCGACCCTGCTACTAACTGTGAGGCTTCGGTTGGGGCGTTTAACCTCAGTGTCCTGTCAATGAACAGGTGATCCTTCCCTCCTACCCCACAGGGCAGCCATAGGCTTGACAGGCAGATAGGAGGGGTCCTCGTGCTAGCCACCCAAGCGCTGTGTGTGCTTCTGGGGGAGGAGGTCCAAACCCACAGCTGACACGTGGGGTTTGCGCTGTGGCCTGGTTCACTGATCTCTTCCCTTCCTCGTTACCCACAACGGCCAAAAAGGGGAACTATGGGGAAGAAGGTCTTTTAGGGGCTGCACTGTTCCCTTTCTGCTCTGAGGGAAGGCAGAAAGTGTTCAAAGTTGGACAGTTGCTGGGCAGCGGGTGCTCGGGAATGGCCCTCCCAGTGGCCAGAACGGTCGAGAGGAGAATGTGGAATGGGTGAGGAGATGCAGTGGTGCAGGATGCCCTTGTTCCCAGGGGAGGATGGAAGCAGAGGCAGACAGGTAGGCACGCAGCCTGGCCAAGCAGCCCTAAGGCTTTAGAGCCCACGTGGTCACTAGCTGTAGCATTCCTGGGCCTCCCTAGCCAGAAACTTCTTTTTATCCAAGACTTTGGAGGAGACCCCTGGGCCATCCACCAGGCAGAGCCTCTTGGGACCTAGACCATCTCCCTGGCTGACTGATTGAGGTCCCTGTGCTGAGGGTACAGAACTGAACCCAGCAGAGTTCCTGCCCTGACGAGCTCCAGGTCTGTTGAGGGAGCCCACCAGCACAGGACAGGCGGCTGTGGCTGCTGCAGCGTAAGGCCGTACATTGCGTGGGGGCCGGAGGGAGGAGGTGGGAGTGGTCACATCGACCTCAGGATGGCTGGGGAGAGTCAGAGAAGGCTTCACTGAGGAGAAGATGTGCTGCTTTAGCTGGAGCACAGTGCAGGAAGAGTGACATCACAATTCTGTTCTCTGGACGTTGGAGCAGGAACAAGGCCGTACATGTATAGTAGAGGGCAGACGTGTGTGCCAGGCCCTGTGTGGGCATTCACAGCAGCCCTGTGAGGTATGGTTTATTGCCACCTTTCCACAGGTGAGGAAACTGCAGCTCAGAGAGAGATCCAGGTTCATCTCTGGATGCAGCTGCTACTATAGAGGCCCCAGAGAGCCTCAGGGTGCTCGATGAGTCTTCTCAGGGCTCTTCCAGTGTCATGGGGCAGTTCTTGACACCTGCCCAGCATGTATTGGTCTCCCATCATTGAGTGATAGGACAAATGGGCATTGCTATGCAGATTCTTCTTGGTGCCTCACTGTGTGCAAGGCAGGTCCCTGTGGTTTCTGCGGATGCCTCAGGGGGTTTGCGAGAGTGGAGGAGCTGATCTGAACCACCAGGCTGGAGACCGAGTGGAGAAGGTATCCCTGATGCAGGAGGGGAGGCTCAGGCCTTGGCCCAGCTCCTGGCTTTGAGGAGCACCAGTGGATGGGCAGGTGGGGTATTTTTCAAGGGGTCATGTTACCAGGTAGGGAGCTGGGTAGAGATGGGGTCTCTGCTGTGGTCTTCTCTTGCTCTCCCTCTCTCATTCTTGCCATATCAGAAAAGTACTGTTGACATTGGCCAGCCTCTTAGAGGATCATAGTATTTGGATGATAAAATTCCTAGGGGCAGAGTCTGTAACTCTGAGGTTTGTAGAATAGGATCTCAGCCCTAAGGGATCTCAGCCATGCTGCCCTCCCACACTTGGATTTTAAAAAGCAGGAACGGAGGCCCCGAGAGGTTAAGTTCCTGCTCAAGGTGCTGTGGTGGGGGGCCAAGATGGAGCTCCGACTCGGTGCGCTGCTGACCTGGCGTCTTTGCTGCACAGTGCCGCCTCAGTGTCACGGGCAGAGAGGCACCATGACAGACTTGTGGCCACTGGCCTGGCAGACAGGCTGGAGAGAGATAAGGCGGGCTGTATAGTGCACACTCAGAAGGGTGGCCTAGATTTCCCAGTGAGGGGACTGTCACCAGCCTGGGGAGCAAGCTGGTTCTGATATTCTAGGTGCAGGCTGACTGACTTTCCTTCCTGCTTTCCTTTCCCGGGCCCCAACAGATTGCCAGGCTGCGGAGTGAACTGGACGTTGTTCGAGGAAACACTAAGGTCATGTCTGAGATGTTAACAGAAATGGTCCCCGGACAGGAGGACTCGTCTGATCTGGAGTTGCTGCAGGTGAGGAGAGACTCATCTTCGGAAGTGCAGGGCCTGGAGGCAGGCCCCACTCGGGGACACAGTGTGAGGAAGGATGGGCCCAGTGGCCTTGTTATAGACAGGGCCTGAGTCCATGTGGGCCCACACTCAGCCTCATGTTGCCTAGGGACAGGTAGAAGCCGTTATCCCCATCACTCTCAGAGGCAGTGACCTGGAGGGTGGAGAAAGTGTACTGTGAACGCAGGTGGCCAATCTTTTCGCTGTGGGGTGAGGTGCTTGAGTGCATAGGTCAGGAGCCAGACTGGCTCGGCGACCTGGTGCGAGTGTGGTTACTTGGCGTGAGTGCCTTGTGACGTGCCTGCTGCTGCTGCTATTTTGTCCAGCTCTTGTCAGTGCTGGCCCCGAGTGCTACACCTCCCCCCTTTCTCCTGGCACACACTTGCTGCCTGTGAAGGCCCTGCCCTGTGGAGTACACATGCCTGGAGTGGCTCGGCCTGTCCCAAGCTGCGTCTTGTAGTGCCTCCTTCCTACTCCTGTGGGGCTGAGGGTGGGTGGAGACCCGCTCTGGTGCCTGTGAGCTGTGGGCCCTGCTCTGGAGGACCTCGGCTTTATGCGGGAGACAGACTGGGAAACAGCTCATCTCCATGTCACTGCCTCAGGCTGCTCCTGAAGCCGAGATGAGCACCCTTGGCCCAGCCCCAGTGAGGAGCGCCAAGTGGGCTCTCCCTCGCTCCCAGACCTCACTCCTGACACCTGCATAAGACTGGGCTTGCCTCAGCTCAGCAGGTCCGGCTGAACATGCGCCACACTCCATGGGCCCCAGCCTCCCTTCAGTGCATTGTCATTGGCCTCCGTTCCCAGCTGCGGGAGGGCTCTGCCAGGCATTAGCCAGATGCACAGGAATCTGAGGTCAGTCCAGAAACTGAGAGGGCCTCTTGAGGCAGCTTTGTGCTGTGTCAGCGTCGGAATTCCTGCTGACAGGGGGGTTTGCTCTGGACAGAGCTGAGCTCCTGGCAGCAGGGGATGTGTTGAACAAAGCCAAGATGCTTCCAGACAGCCAGAGCAGACCCAGACAGCAGGAATACTCCACCAGCACGTGCGTGTTTGTGTTGTGTGTGTGTGTGTGTGTGTGTGTGTGTGTGTGTGTGACTGCGAGGTTTTTTTTTTTTTTGGTTTTTTTTTTTTTTTTTTTTTTTTTAAAGAAGCCCATCAGCCAAGACAAACAGAACCTAATCTCCTGGCGTCAGCTCTTAGTTTTCAAAAATAGGTTGCTTCCCATGACGTTTTCCTTCCCTCTGTTTTGTTCCAACTCTAAGCCTACCAGCCCTCACTGCTATCTTATAAATCAAACAGAAAAAGAATGATTCTGGGTCCCCGCAGAAGGCTGTCCTTCTAGCACAGGAGATTCAGAGGCTGGGTAGCACTGTGAACAGCTGTGCACAGACACAGCTCTCCTGGCTGGTGGCTGCACACTTCAGCCATCCCTGACGTCTTCCCTCCTCTTCTTCTCCTGGCGGTTAGAAGCCAGCGGGCAGGGTCTGAGCCACACTGAACAGTGAGCCTTATGCATGGGAAAATGCCACCGCCTGCTTAGAAAGTGCTGGGATCAGAATTCTTCCCCAGGCCCCTCCGTCAAGCTGGAGGGCAGCCAGAGTGCTCAGGGCAGAAGCAGTCCAGAGCTCAGAGTGCTGGCCAGGGCCATGGAAAGAAACACATTTGTCACCAACTCAAATGTCTCCGCCAACAGACACTGCTCCCGACTTGAGTATAATAAATTGCTGGGTAGGAGGCGGAGAGAAGGGGAAGAGAGGTAATTGGTGGTGTCAGGCCTGGATGCACCGGTGTAGCTGATCATAATTGCAGGCAGGGTATATCCCAGTTGCCTCTGCGTGTCACAAAACTCTCTCAGGTGTAGCTCCCACAGCACAGCCAGCGCAGCAGGGAAGCTTGCTGGTGTGAACACTTTGCCTGCAGACTCGCAGGTAGGTGGCTGATCTTTGAGGAGAGGCTGAGGCCACTCTAGGACCCTGCGCTGTCAGCTGAGCTGGAGCCCCTGAGGGAAAGGGAGGCTGGATACCTGGAGTGAACACAGCAACTCCTCCTCTCAGGCTCTGTGTCAAATCCTTCACTCTGGGAGTTGAGAGAGACCTCTTTCTAGGCAGCTGGTCCAGCTCCACACCTGTGCTCAGATTTCCTCTACAGCATCTTATCCAGCGCCCGCCTGATCTTTCTCCATATCCCCAAGGACAGGCTGTTCACAGCAGCCCAAGGAGGTACTTCTGTTTCAAACAGACATCTCAGATTTTGGGAAGCCACACAGGAGGGTAGACAGAGCACAGGCTTATGAATCACTGGGTTCCTGTCCTTGCCTTCCCACTGATGAGCTGGGTGACACCAGGCAAGTTCCCAGCAGTCTCTGAGCCTCCCTCTTGCTCAGTCGACTGGAGCGATTACTCTCACCGTGGCAGTGCCTTGCACAGGGCTGGGCACGAGCAAGGCCTCACAAATTGCAGCTTCGTGACTATCCTTGCAAAGCCCTTTCACACATTGAGCTAAATTCTGTCTCCCTGTAACTTTGACCGTGGTCTGTCTTCTTAGACAACAGAACTAATTCCTCTTTCACATGGGTAGGTCCTTAAATATTTGAAGATTGCCATGAGCCCTGCCCACTGCCCAATCTCTACATGGAACAAATGTGGCTGTTGGCAGCCCACCATGTAGACGAAGAGGCAATTCTTCGTAAGAGGTGGACATTGTAAAATGGTGAGCTTCCATCAACTGTAAAAACACTGCTCCATCTCCTTGTGTGGCTGTTAAGCCATTTCTTCCTCATCCTGTGATGGACACTTGGGTGTGGACCTGAAATCCAAGACCCCACATCATCCCTGCTAAAGTACATGCCCTTAGCTGCTGAAAGCCTGAGTCCAGCTTTCTGGAACTTAGAGATCCTGGTTCTGCCATCCAGTGCCTTCTGTCTCTCCTAATTTAGCCTTTCAAGCTTTGTCTTCAATTAATAACTTTTAATTAACCTAATGATGCCAAAAATGTATGTGCTTTTCTTTTCTTTTCCTTTTTTTTTGAGATAGGGTCTCACTGCGGCCTCAAATAAGCAATCCTCCTTCCTCAGCTTCCTGAGTAGCTGGGACGACAGTGTGCCTGGCTAATTTTTCTGGGTTTTTTTTAGGTAGAGACAGGGTCTTTCTGTGTTGCTCAGGCTGGTCTCAAACTCCTGGCCTCAAGTGATCCTCTCACTTTGGCCTCCCAAAGTACTAGGATCATAGGCATGAGCCACCACGCTTGGCCAAAATGTATGTTCTTATACAGCCATCCATCAGATATTGTAATAAAACAAGCCCTCCTCCATGCTGTGTCTTCAAGTAACAGATGGTATATCCCCTCTTACTTCTTGGATCTTATTTCAACAAAGACAAAATGGTCAAGGCCGTTTTCTCTAGAGAAATATAGTTTTATTTTACATGTTTAGCTTCATTATTCCCCCTTTCTCATCAACAAAGACTTCTCCCTCCCTTCTTTACAGCAACAGAAAACAGATCTTCAGGACCTTATCCCATGTTCCTTCAAACTTGCAGAAGGCTCAGAGAAAACCTGTAAAGATGATTAAAAGACTGTTTTGTGAGGTGGGATGAGAATGTCCCTTGAAGAAAAGATAAAGGCATTGGGATTAATTAGACAGAAAAGAGAGGATATTGAATAAGGTGTTCTGGTAGACAGAGGCTTTTGTACAAGTGACCAGCTGTTCTCCCCTCTGCTGAGAACCAGAGATAGGGGGAGGCCAAAGCTGAAATCTTCAACATTTAGGAAATTCCTGTCCCCACTTTTGTACTGTGGGAAAGGTGACCCAGGCAATCCATAGGCTTTCAGGTGTTTTAAGCCCAGAAGAGAGTTGCTCTGTCTGGGTGGTTTGGAGGTGGACGAGGCCGAGGAAGGTTGCTCAGCTGAGCCTGCTGCGGGTCTGGCTGTGAAGACTGCACGGAGGCTGTGTGGACGGCCAGCTGTCACTGTGGTGGCAGGAATCTCAATGTCTGGCCCTCCTCTCACCTCCTGTCTCTTTTATTCTTTTTTGAGACTGTAAGTTAAAAGGCTGAAGCCAAGAGCTGGTAAAGCTGTCTCTGTGCAGAGACCTGGAGACCCCTGATGCAGAAGCCCCATCCCTGATGCAGGATCTTGAGGCCTGTCTTTGGGCATAGCTCTGTGGAAAGCCATCAGGATGCTCCTGCAGGGTTGGGGCATGGAAGGCTCTGCCTGTGGGGCTGGGGACTGTCCCACCCGGCACCCCAGCAGAAAGGCAGTGGGAAGACAGGCAGCAAATGCAAGGAAAAGCAGATGTTTCTGGTGCTCAGAGTTGATGAGATCACTGCTTCCTATGCCCTTGGGTCTCATTCTGCCTCCAAGCCCAGATCACATCCGCTAATACTTTCTAGATATTTTTTGAAAGTAACAGAATCCTTTCCACTACAAATAAAACTCTACAGTGAATGGCGATGGTTTAAAAGAGATAAGAGCAGAGCTGCCCTGGCTCCCTCTGGGGGCAGAGGGACCTGACCCCGTGCCATGGAGGCTGCGGAGGAGGCTCTGCTAGCAGTCTGCGGAAATTCGTCACCCACCCCCTCACTTTGCACAGGGAGAAGCAGGCCCCGAGAGTGGTGGAGACTTGCAGAGCGTATCCAGCCATGGGCCACTGGCTCCTCAGCAGCCAGCTGGGGCCTGTGCGCTGTGGGGAGACGGAGGTCAGCCCCTCTCTCTCCCACTCGGTGCTTCCTGTGCTGGATATTTTCAAACATACAGCAAAGTAGAAAGAATTTTACAGTGGATATTGCATATTTACCACCTAGATTCTACCATTAATGTTTTATAGAGTGAGACCTGTCTCAATAAAAAAATAATAAAAGTTAACCTAAATCCATGCTCCCTTGTCAGCCCTAAGTAGATGCTCACTGTGCTTTAATGATGTGTGAGAAATACTATGATTATTTTACGTCATTCACTTCAGTCCTGGCTGTTGGGATCCTTCACATGATCTAACGTGATCGCTTCTTTCATTAAGTTTGCATATTTTTATTTTGTTTTAATGTTGAGGGCCTGGCCTACCTTTTAGTGTCACTCGTGGGTACCCTTCATTTCTGTAATTAGGGTTTCCACTGTGTTGTTGGTTTTCCTGTGCACTGTCATTGCCCAGTGACTGGGTTTGACTTGCAGCAGTCCACTGCGCCTGTGGCAGTTACTGTGTGGCAATCTGTCACTGACGGAGGCCCGGCCAGGCTTCGAGGCCCAGGCCAGTTCTTGAGTGCCCCTCTCCTGGCTGGCTGTGGGATGTGAGCTACTTGAAGTAGAATAGAAGGGGCATTTTGTACTTTACTCTTCACTGGATATCAGTGTCCTCTGCGATTAATTTCCAGTGTTCACCTCTTGTTGTCAACCCCAGCACTCGCCTGTGTGTTTGTAAATGCTTACTGCTGCTTCAGTGAGGCCGGGGGTGAGTCCTAGAGAGGGAAAACTGATTCCATATGAATAAGAATTCCCCATTCTCTGAAGGAAGGGTACTGGGAAGAAGGCTGCATTTATGTGGGTAACAGAGAGGACAGTGATGGGGAGCTGATGGTTTGGAGAGATCAAGGGTCAAGGTGCCTTAGGGTCAAGGTTCCCATGGCCAGCTGAGTGGAAACCCCAGCTTGACTGCCTTGGACACCTCCTTCCACCTCCAGCCCCAGCCACCTTCTCCCCGCTGTCCCTTTCTGCATCTCTCTGCTGGTGGGAATGTTACCTGGCTGGGCTGCTATGACCTGAGCTAGTTCCTGGGAGCCATTGTCACCTAAAGCACCTCATTGTTGGGGATGGGGAGAGAGAGAGAGATTGAGATTGTGTCGGGTGATTTGCTCAAAGCCTCCTACTCCTAGGGATAACCCTGCCTTCTCCAAAACCTAGGATTGCAGTCTTAGGAAAACCAAGAATGGGAGTCTGTTCAGAGAGAAATCTGTAGGTCCAGACACTAGGCTTGCTTCCCCATTGACCAAGAGAGACTCACAGCCCCATTCTGGCTGTGCAGAGGACTAGAGCCAGGTAGAACCAAGACAAAGGGCAGCGTTGCCATGGCCGGATAGACAGGGCCCACCAAGGTAAGCCAGAGTCTCCAAAGGAAGCATTTTTCTTAAGGTGAACTCTAGACTTTTGTGTATCCAGCTGCCTAAATCTAGGTCTCCTCTGTCCTGACAAATACAGCTGTCTTCACCCTCAGGGAGGAAGCCCTTGGGTCCTGAGCAGCCGTGGGAAGAGAGACAGCAGAAGCAGACTGTGTAGTCCGTGAGGGCTGATCTGCTCTGTGATGAGCAGGTGTGTCAAGGTGCCTACCTTGCTGCTACCTGCAGTATCAGGCCTGGGACACACAGGGCCCTTCGGCAGTGTATGTGAGGGAACACTACCTGACACCTTGGGCTGTGTGTGCATGGAAGGAATGCACTTGCCTTCGTGAATTAATTCTCTCCAGAGCCCTTGGGGAGTGCCTCCTGAGTGTCGGCTGCAGTACTAGGGGAGCAGGGAAGAGAGGCCTTCTCTTTCCTCGAGCAGCTTCAGTCTACAGGGAAAGGCAGATAAGGAGCCACCCCCACGTGTGAGTGCTGTGTCTCGGGGTGCAGGGAGTATGTGGAAGGGGCGCCTTTGATTCCCTACTTTGCTTGTTTGACCACCTTGGTGTTGTGATTCAACAGATGATTGCTGAGCTTGTTCACTGCGTGTGGCTTAGCGCAGGACTTAAGGGCATCTGTGGGTGGGTAGATAGATGACAACAGCCCCTTCAAGGAGTTTATGTCCTGGTAGGAGGGAAAACCTTTGAGTCAAGCTAGCCAGATTATGAGACAAGATGCAGAGCTAAACAGAGATTGCCTGTCTCTGCTATGAATAGATCAGTTATTTCTACCAGAAATTATTTCAAAATGAGGTGGTTTTACAGCCAAACTATGAGAAGGAGGGACTTCTCCTTCATGCCTCGTCTCCTTACCTCATGGGCTCATCTGTTCCCTCCAGTGCCCAGGAGGGTGAGTATAGCATCTCATCTCTGCTTTAACCCTGTATGGCCCATGGGGGCCTGGAGCTTTGGTCACAGGCAGTTCCTGTGGTCACGGATGCTGAGGGGCCAGCCTGGCAGGGTTGCCAGCTCCCTCCTCTGTAGTGTCCTCAATCTGGTGTACAAGATGGCAAGGAGCCTGGCAGGTATTTGAGGGAGTTCCACAAGCAAGTTTAAACAAGAGCACTGGTGGGGCTGCCGTTCTAGAGCAGGAAAGGCTCGTGGAAGCCAGGCCATAGTGTGCTAAAGCTCTGTCTTCAGGGGTACATTTCTTCCCAGGGTAGAGAGGGTTCCAGTGGTGACTGGGAATGTGTGAGTGTCATCTTTGGCCTGCCAGGTGGCTGTGTGGGAGCTTGCTGAGCTTCTGAGACCTCAGCAGGGTGGCAGACAAGCCACCAAAATATACTTTATACAGTCATAAAATACACTCATGCTGTTGCTGGAAATAAACTGATATTATCTTTTTGGAGGCCTTTTACTATTACCAATCAATATTCTAAGTGACCATACCTTTTCATCCAGAAATTCTACTTCTAAGGAACCTGTGCTATGGAAGTGCTGGCCCAAGTGTGTAAGCATGTATGTGTACAAATGTTCATGGCTGCATTATTTGGGTTGGCCAAAAAAAGACCACAGAGTAAATGCCCAGCAACAATGGAAGAATGGTGAGACACATTATGATACACACACAAAGGAATGGGGCAATCTGTACAAAGTGATGGGAAGAGGTATCTGGAATATTTTATTGAAGAGAAAAAGCAAACTACAGAGAATCACATTTTAAAATTTTAAATGATTTATGTAAACATGTGCTATATACATACAACAGTGTGGCTCTGTGGACGTTTGTCTGTCTATCGAAAGAGTACTCGTTTCCTCTGGGGCGGGAGGGGCAGACGGTGCGGCAGGACCTTCTATTTGGTATTCTACACACGTCTGGTATTATGAAGATGCATATACTCCTTTTGTGACTTTTAAGAATCAATACAAATTTTTTTCAAAGGCAATAGAATGTGACAAAAAGCATACCCAGCAGGCTATCCAGAGGCATGTGTGTTCCCTAGGAGCTGAACAGGACCTGCCGGGCCATGCAGCAGCGCATCGTGGAGCTCATCTCCCGCGTGTCCAACGAGGAGGTCACAGAGGAGTTGCTGCACGTCAACGATGACCTCAACAACGTCTTCCTCCGATATGAGAGGTAGGAGCCAGATTCCTTTTTTTCATTGTTGCCATAATGGGGGATTTCTTTCATAAACAAAAGAGAGAGAGAGAGAGAGAGATTAGAGTTGGAAAATACTCATCAGAGATGCTAATTTGTTCCTGGCTGACAGGGAAAATGCTGCTTGTTCTCCTGGGAGCAGAGAGCAGAAGCAGCAGGAAGTTGACGCGCAGAATCAGGCTCTGCCCTCTGTGAGCCTCAGGCTGCCCTGCCTCTCCCCACCACCCTGGCCGGGGGAGGAGTAGGACTGGGGGCGTCTGGGCCCCAGAGCTTCTGCACCTGCTCCTTTGATGATCCTTTGAATTTGAAAAGGATTAAAGGGGAAAAAATCTCTACTAAGAAAAAGGATCTCCCCTTTCCCATCTTTAAAAAAAGAAAAAAGCTTTTCCTTTTGCAAATGTCAGTGTCATCTAGAGTGTTGAGGGGAAGCAGGCAGGGTGTAAGTGCCAGAATGCTGCTGCTTAGGGCAGCACGCACACATGCATTTCAGTTCTTTCTGCAGCCAAATCATTTGGGGGGTTCAGGTAACAAACTTGCAATTTTTTTTTCCATTTCCAAAGCCAAATTCCAAAATGTCTTATTTAGACCTAGTTTTAAATAGGAAGTATAATGGCAAACACAGTTCCCATCTCATCACCCTGATGGGTACATCTTGGGCTTTCTTGAATGACCCAGTGTCAGGACCAGAAAGGACCTTGACCAGCCCGACCTTCTCCCCTTAAAGCTGAGGGCCGAGAGGGTGGGACAGTGGCCGGAGTCTCTTGCAGACTAGAGGTCCTGGCCCCCTCTGCCAGCAGCTGACTCAAGCTTGCAGTGCGGATTAGTCAGGAGGACAAGGATCTGGCATCAGTTAGAGTCAGTGGGATGGATATTTGCATTCGCACTGCCCTTTGGGGTCTTAAGGGTGACTCTGTTGTTGTTTCATAACCCGGGCTTTGTCTCAGCTTTTGACCATGGAAGTAGAGCTGGGTCAAATGGGAACTGCCTGTGCCCATCTGACAAGTGAGGAAACCTCTGCAGTGAGAGTGTGGGACCCCAGGAGCCCTCGGGTGTCAGTTGGAGAATAGGAGTGATCTGAGGGGCCTCGACTGCTACCCCGAAGCCCCTTTGTCTTGCCATGTGGTTCCAATTTTTCCATGTTAAGTAGCTTGGGGTTTAACCTGTTAAACCCATTTAAGTCCCTGCTAGAATAGGATAACAGGAGCTAGCTAATGTGGGCATTTTCACCCACGAGTCTGCCAGTCCTAGCATTACAAAGAATTCAGAGGCAAAGCCTAGGGTCCGTGTCCCATAGGGACTATCCTGGTTAGAGTGCCTTTGATAAGACTAATTCTTCCTCTGAGAGAGTGTGGAGAAGGTGCCACAGGATTAAATTTTTTCAGGTGTATTAATATTCCCATTATCCTTATAGACCACTGTTACAAAAAACCACATAAGTCTTTCTTTTTTTTTTTTTTTTCTGTTGAGACAGAGTCTTGCTCTGTTGCCCAGGCTAGAGTGCTGCAGTGTCAGCCTAGCTCATAGCAACACCAAACTCCTGGGCTCAAGCAATCCTCCTGCCTCAGCCTCCCAAGTAGCTGGGACTACAGGCATGCACCACCATGCCCAGCTAAATTTTTCTATTTTTGGTTGCCCGGCTAATTTCTTTCTATTTTTAGTAGAGACAGGGTCTCGCTCTTGCTTAGGCTGGTCTCGAATTCCTGGCCTCAAGCAATCCTCCCATCTCAGCCTCCCAGAGTGCTAGGATTGCAGGCGTGAGCCAACATGCCTGGCCAACATAGTCTTTCCTTTTTTTTGAGACAGAGTCTCACTGTGTTGCCCGGGCTAGAGTGCCGTGGCATCAGCCTAGCTCACAGCAACCTCAAACTCTTGGGCTCAAGCGATCCTCCTGCCTCAGCCTCCCGAGTAGCTGGGACTACAGGCATGCGCCACCATGCCCGGCTAATTTTTTCTATGTATTTTTAGTTGGCAAATAAATTCCTTCCAATTTTTAGTAGAGACAGGGTCTCGCTCTTGCTCAGGCTGGTTCGAACTCCTGAGCTCAAACAATCTGCCCGCCTCGGCCTCCCAGAGAGCTAGGATTACAGGCGTGAGCCACCGCGCCCGGCCCGACATAGTCTTTCTTAAAGCCACAGTGGACACTCACTGCCTAACCAGATTGCTCCTCCTGGGGATCCCTTGTCACCAGATGTTGGCCCCAGCAAGTTGAGAGACAAATGTGGAGCAGTGTACCTCACTGAAGCCCAGTTTCTTCGGCTCCAGATGGAAAAGTCTCTTGGCTACCTCTTTGCCCATGGTGTTTTAGAGCTTCGAAATATGATGCAGAACATGGTGTGTTCTCCCCTAGCCCCACACACACCTCATAACTGCTCTTCCGTTCCCCACCTGGTGTGAGGATGACTTGGGTATGTGAGAGGGGAGGCCTTCCACAGCTGTTCAAACTCAAGTCCTGTCTGTACCATCACTGGGTGCAGAGGAGACCCCCTGGCAGACCTGCCTTGCCCTGCCCTGCCAGCAGCCCCTCCATGGTTGGCCCAGACCTCCCCACAGCTACTGGCCATTTTACCAGGCCATCTTCCTCTTCTTGGTACCTGCCCCATGCACACCCTACTCCCTTTCCCCCAGAGGTTGAATTGGAGGCATTTTAGCAACACTAGCAAATTGCTCCCCAGTACAGCTCTGTGAAATAGGGAGGGGTCTACGGTTATTGCCTGGACACTTGAGACGCCCGAGGTAAAGCGGCTGACCCACACTCCCTCCAGGGGCGAGAGGAGCACCCTGGATCCGGGTGTGTGAAGCGACCCTGGGGTGCTCATAGGCACCTCCTCGATGGGCCAGCCACCACCCTTCCCTGATGCTGACTCAGGGTGCCGTGTGACAGGCTGATCCTCTCCGGGGGGAGCCCCACGCAGAGGAGAGTGTGGCAAAGTTGTGTGTGTCTGGGTCTATTCCCCCAGCCCTTAAATGGGATTAGCTGGTCTTGGTCCCAGGGACTCTGCACGGAACCAGTGAGCACCCACTGGCCTGTCCCGGCATCCTCTCTCCTCACTTCTGCTTTCTCTTTCTTTGGCAGGTTTGAACGGTACAGGTCGGGCCGATCAGTTCAAAATGCCAGTAATGGGGTAAGTATTCCTTTAGAATTCTCTCATCTCCTGAGGCTGGGCCCACCCCTCCACGTTCTAGAGGCTGGGGAGACCAGCTTTGGGTTGGCCTTGCCTCTAGTTTTTCTCACTGGGGTTAAAATATTTAGGTAACTGAAGAGCAAGCTCTGGTTGATGGGGTGTTGGGAAAGAGCTAGCAGGCATCCCTGATGGGAAGGTGACAAGGAAGCTCCCAAGGACAGTCACTGTCCTGGTGACTCAGTGCTGCCTCCTTCAAGTGGGGACAGGGAGGAGGCTCACTGACAGCAGGGGCACACCACGGACCCTGAAGGCAGGTGAGAGAAAGGGCGTTGCTTCTGGACTGGTGCAGCCCAACGCTTTTCTTCTCAGACCCCTGCACAGTTGCCTGCTGGCTTTCAGCTTGGAGCCCGACACAAGGGCTCTGGGGCTCACTGCCAGTCTCGTGTTCTGACAGGTACTGAATGAAGTGACTGAAGACAACTTAATAGACCTGGGGCCAGGGTCTCCAGCTGTGGTGAGCCCGATGGTGGGGAACACAGCACCCCCATCTTCCCTCTCCTCCCAGCTTGCAGGCTTGGGTGAGTATCGCGTAGCGGCGTGAAGGGCTCCCTACCACTGGCTTCCTTTCTAGGCCACTTCTCTCTCTTCTTGGAAGGCCCAAAGAGAGCCTTTTGGGGAATCCATGTGAAAGTGTATTCCTGAGTCCTGGCCAATTGTACCACCTTCAATTTGTAATTTCTTTCCTAAATTTGGTGTTTAAACCTGTATTGAGAAGCAGGGGTGGAGGAAGTTCCAAGGAATTGGAAGTTGTTTGCTCTCTAAAGAAAGGTAGTCTATTGTGTTTTATCTGGAACATTCCCTGTGGTTGAAGTGATTTCCTTTTCAATGTTAACTAGGTCAAGGATGGCAAATAGGTTTCATTCAGCTCATTGGCTGCTTGGAACACAGGTTTGAGGAAGATGCCACAGCTACATCAGGGCTTAGAAGAGTCTGTGATTGATTGGCAATGTCTGCAGTGGGCTTGGAAATAGGAAGTGGTGGCATTGACCCTTCTGTTCTCCTTGAACTATACCATCAGCTAAAGTGTTCCATTGTCTGGAACTTAAACAAAAGAAATTCACCACTTTTCTGCAGTGCATTCAGTTTGAAAGTGTGTATATGACTCTAGGTGCTTCAGTTATGCTGGATGATACCAATTTATAATAAAATTATAGTAGTAAAATAATTAATAAGCATGGCTCTCAAAATTCGTTCCTCTGCCTTGTTCTTTTCTTTTCCCTTTTTCTCAATATTTCTCTGTCTACCTTCATTTCCTTTGAATTGAAGTTAGCTTTTATTTAATGGCCTGTCTGTTGCTGTAATTCTAGCTTCTCAGTATCACGTGTATCTGTAGCCACTATTTCTCTGTTGGAACAGATTTCTCTGCCTTCAGTCTATCCAGCTTATATGCTCACCAGATTTAATACAAAGACTTCAAATTAGATCCTGCTACCTCCCTTCTTAAAAAATGTGTAGCATTCCACCATCCACTGCTTTACTTAGCCTTGGAGGCTTCATCAGCCACCTCCTCCTCTCCTGTGAGCACTGTTCACACACCCTGACCTTCCAGACCTGTGCCTTTGTTCCTGCCTTTTCCCCTTCTCCCCAGCATGCTCTCAGTCATCCTCGAAGACTCACTGTGCTGGTTTTATGTCTTTCCCCATGTCTCAAGCCCAGCACTGCTGTTATCTGTCTGTCTCCTGCCTACTCAGGGAGATTCTTAAGGCCAAGGACATGTCAGATTCAATTTTATCCACTTGAATTCTAGCTCTGAGCATGGTGGGTGCCTAAGAAATATTTACTACATGAACAAATTACCCAGGTCCTTGGACACTGTGGTTGAGTTAATGAGGGGCCCACCTTAGAAGGGCATTATGGAAAATATGCAGGTGCACTGGCCCGGGTCCTAGCCTTCTCACCATCAGCAATCTCCTTTTCATTGTGATGACTCTTTCCTCTCCTTGAGTAGCTTGGCAGGCAGTGGCTATTCTGTCCCCCATCTGGGCCCTGCTCTGGCTGTTCCTGCATGTGGTGCATTGGGAGTGCCTAGGAAAGTCCTGCCCCCACCCCATAGGACCTGAACCTGCCCAGCTGGTATCCTAGCTTGGGGGCCCTCCATCAAATCCACAATCCACATTTGGTTCTCATCTGCCCCTGTTTGTTTTGTTGCCACAGACTTGGGGACAGAGAGCGTCAGTGGCACCCTCAGTTCACTCCAGCGGTGTAATCCCCATGATGGCTTTGACATGTTTGCCCAGACAAGAGGGAACTCTTTGGCTGAGCAGCGCAAGACGTAAGTGGGGCCCCTTCCCCACTTTAGAGATTGAGGAGATTGACCCAGGTTTGATCACAGGCCAGTACAAGAAGGCCTTTGATTTACCAGGTCCAGGACTGCCAGGAACTGTGAAGTACAGCTGTGAGGGCTTGGCTTTAGATGCAGGTGTTGAATGAACGCCAAGCCCCCCCCCCCACACATACACATACACACCCACTCTCTCTCTCCCCCTCCCTCTGCCCTTGAGATTGCAGTGCGATTTCTATCAGTGTTACAGGAGGTGACTCTTCTCTTCCCTTTCCTCCCCATGCTACTGCTGCAGACTCCAGCTTGCCCAGCCCCTCATCCACAGGAGGAGCTCAGAAGCAGGAGGGTGCAGCAAGGCAGGGACCGAACTGGGTTCCCAGCAGCAAGATTTTCCTGCCTAAAAAAGTGGTCAGGGCAGAGGCTTCTCTCACAGCAGCTCTGGCAAGGATGAACCATATGGAACTAGGGGAGTTGATTCCAAAGTAGACAACCCCCGGCATCTCAGGGAGGCACTGTACATGCTTTGCACTTTCTGTTCAGCTTAGAGGTGGGTGAGCAACACTTTTCCCCACCTTTCCCACGAACCCAGCATCTTGGTGCATACAGCTCCCTGAGTCCTGCTCAGGACTCAACATGATGACCAGAAGCCTACGGCCCCACGCACTCTTCACCAGCAGAAGTGGTTTGTAAAATGGATGCAGCTGTTTTACAGGGTCAGGGAGTGGAGGGAGACACCCCCCAAAATCAGTGACCATGCTGGTCCCAGAGACTACCTTCCTTGTCAAATGCTGCTGAGGCTGCTGCTTATAAAATAAGAATTAGTTACTTTGCTTTTGTCTAGCTGTCCTTCTGAGGGGTTTCAGGGCACTTTTGACATCCTGTCATTGAGCTTCAGAGATACCCCAGTATTGTTACTCAAGAGAGGGACGTTGAGGTGCATAATATCCCAGATCCCAGAGGAGATGAGTGGCTGAACCTGAGCTGGGACCTAGGTCTCCTAGCTTCAGCTGCAGGGAGACAGGCAGCATGAGCCCTTAGCCTTTGCCCAATGCCAAGGTCACAGGAAACGGTTTTCCAAGGACATCTGAGGAAGGTGCCATGGGATAGAAAGTGATTATAGGCCACTGCCCTGGCCCCCCATGAGCGCTGGGGGACAACTCACTCTGCTTGTACTGCTTTGTCCCCAGGGTGACCTATGAGGATCCCCAGGCCGCTGGAGGACTCGCTTCTGCACTAGACAGTCGAAAACAGAGCTCGGAAGGGGTAGGTCTTTAACCCTGTTTTTCTGCCTGGAGGCTTCTGGAGGGAAAGCTGGCAATGTGGCAAAGCTAGCTGGGTAATTGGGCAGCAGCTGGCTTACAGAGAGGGCAGGGACACACTGAGGAGAGACCCGTGGAGCCCCTGTGTGCTACCAGGCAGTGCCTCATTGAGTCTTCACCCCCCCCATGAGGTCACCCCCCCATGCAAGCTTTCTCATGATACACAAGAGGAAACAGGCTCGGGGAGGTGGGAGATGGGCTGAGGGGCACTCAGAGAGTAGACGGCAAGGGGGGGATACCATCCTAGGAGTATCCAACTCCAGAACCCCTTCTCTTCCTACCACAGGGCCCCAAGCTCTCAGGACACAGGTCTCCGTGGTCACCTGTTACAGTGCCCTGGGGGTGGGCAATGCTCTGACAAAACCATGACCTGCACAAGAAGGACAGTGCTGACCTGAGCCACATCTCTGGTGGTCATTTGTCACTGGCCCAGCAGAGCAGTACCAAGCCCATTAGAAGGCACTTGAGGGTCAGGGTTTGTTTGGGGAGCTGGAGCAGCTGGGTGGTGTCTGGGTAGTGTTCTGGGAAGCTCCATATCTAGATATGGAGCAAAGCCAAGGGGGAGGCACTTTGAAGTGGAGGATTGTACCTGCTTGAGCCCAAACACAGCCATGGTTTCTACAAGATTTCAGATTGCTGAAGGGGAAAGGAGTTATGTCTTAATGCTTTTCATGAGATTTTTCTCTTCTTTGTCTAACTAAGAAATGTGTGTGGAAGCAGGTCTGCTTGCAGGGCAGGGTGGAAAAGGGCCCTTGGAACAGCTGCCCACAACAAATGGAACTCCTGTCAGGTCCCCAGCTGTGCTAGAGAAGGGCAGTGCTCATCTGTCCCCTGGACAGGAAGGTTTGCAAAGGGGTGTTTGCTTCCCGAATACCAGTTTTTACCCTCCTGCAGCCCTTGTCCAAGTCGGCCCAGGCAGGCAGCAGTTCCTACCTGGCTCCCCCGCTGCTGCTGAGCCCCTCCTGCCGTTAAGGAGCAGGGTCGGGGTGGGGATGGAGCTCGCCCTTGCTTCGGCCCAGCCAACTTGATCTGAGGGCATCCGTCCCACTGTACTGGCCACCAGGGGGCACAGAAGAGCCATCCAGCTGCCTTGGGTTCTCAGCACCCTACTTTTCCAAAGAAGGGGTGGGCAGTGCCACTGGGATGCCCCAAATTATGCAGTTGTCAAGGTTCTGCTTCTCCAATTATGAGAATGTCCTCCCACCTACCCCTAGGGGAGCATTAGAGAGCTGCACTGGGGGTCTGCCAGTACATGGCCTGGTGAGGCCATCCACTCCTCCTGGCTGACCCTGGCAAGGTCTGGAAACAGCCCTGTCCCCCAGCCAGGCTGATCTTGTTTGCTCCCCCCTCTGGCTCCAGGGCCTGCCTTGTGCATGCAGGGTGTGTCCTGCTGTACTCCTGTTGTTATCAGTGTCCAGGCTTGGGTCTGAGCCCAGGAGATGTGGATGACTTTCCGCCCTTTACCCTTTGGGTGTGTGGCATGGACTGGCTCCCTATTTTCAAAGGTCTTGATGACTCCAGCAAGTTTTCCACACAGTCGTAGGCAGATTGCTTTTCATGTTTGCTGCTCAATGGGGCGATGCCATGGCTAAAGCCTCAGCGATGTGGGGTGGCAGGGCACTCGCTGGCCGTGGGTGGCAGTGTGTGGCCATGTGTGTACACACATATTCTTGCCCATGTGCAGCACTTCAGTTACCTTGTCCCATCCCAAGCCATGCTGACCTAGAAATGAAAATGGGGCCAAGGGAGAAATTAAGAACACAATAAAGAAGGGGAGAAAATTGTGTAGCCACACCTCTATAAATCAAGTCCAACCAAGTTAATCATCTTTACTTTATCATTTAAAAAAAGACAATAAAGAATATAACTAAATTCAGTGTTCAAGTTAAGAGTTTAGAAAAAGAATACATAGCCCACTAGAAAGGAGAAAAAGAAAAAATGCAGGAATAAGTTAGAAAAAAATAGAAATGATTTTGCAAAAGCTGGTGCTTTGGAAAGTTGGCCCCTGCCAATCCTGGTAGCCCTCATCGAGAGAAGCAGCCACAGTCGGCCTTCCATGGCCTCACGGAGATTTGCCAAGGGCATGAGTATGTATTGTCCTGGTGGGATTCTTGGTTACTAAACTTTGTTCTTTTTTCCAGGCAGGTAAAGGGGACGTGCCAGGGGCGGAGGTTGGGGGCAGGGGCATGAAGTTACATTTCCTTACATGACAAAGGATTAAGTCTGAACAGTGACTTTTCTGTTTCCACAATATGTGCTATTGACTTCTTTCTCATGGGTCTTGCTGTGACTTTTCTTTCTGGGACTTTTCTGTCCTCGGCCCAGAAGAGAGGTCGAGGTGGGGACTCTGACCTGGAGCCTATAGACAGCTGGCTCATAACCCAAGGAATGGTGAGGAGTCACCAGCCCAGCTGAGCCCCCTGTCTACCCAGCCCCTGTCCTGTGTTACAGTCTGCGCCTTCCTCTTGCCACCGGCTGAGCCCTCGTGAATCAGACAGTACAAGGCCGTGCTCTCTCTTTCTGACAGGGGTGCCAAATTTTTCCTCCTGTTTTTGTATAATCTCCTTAAGCCACAGACTTCTAGTCTCAGAAACACTTTCTCTGGTTTTCTGCTAAGGTCCATGCCCGTGGGCCATAAGAGTCTGGGACATTAACAGGGACCAAGGGAGGGTCTTTTCCTTCCTTTTACTGTCTCTGGGGCTCTCGGCAGTATTCACTTTTCCAGGATGAGCACAAATTACTGTGGCTTTTGCTTGGGAGGGGACAGTTCTAAGGGAACAGATTCAAAGTATCTGACCAGTCAGAAAATCCCTCCAGCCCAGTGCCTGTGGATTTGGCAGTCCTAGGCTTGATGGGTTTTTATAGTATGGTTACTTGTGTCCACTAAATCCCTCCAAAAGATTTGAGGCCTCTTAAAGAAATACACAAACATGGTAGGAACAGAATACAAAGAAGACAAAGCTGGGGAGTTCAATGTCATACATGCAATTAGTTCCCATGCAGCAGAGCTTTTCTGGCACAGAGACCTGGGAGGGTCTCTCCTGCCTTGTCTGTTCAGGTGGCCGCCGTGAGCCTGGTGCATGGAGAGAGGGTGACCTCATCCCAGGCCACATGACTTGGGGTGACCATTTCACCTATAACAGAGCCCAAAGCTCTGTGTGGTAGGGCCCGAGCTGGAGAGAATGCAGGGAAGGAAAGATGATAAAAGCAGTGGAAATGCAGGCCTCTCCCTCCAGGTGGGGTGGGGTGGGCGGTGCATAACTGCCCCCTCTGTGCCATGCCAGGCTGTGGCCGGGGGTGGGCCCAGCAGATCCCGGACTGCAGGCAGCACAGACACCACCTGCTTGAGCAAGGTGTGACCAGCGAGCAAGGACTTGGGCCAGGCAGGACTGCCCAGAACCATGGGAGTGAGAGGTGTCTGCTCTGCTCGCCACACAGCCTGGGCTGGTGCCCTCTGCACAGCCACGCTCTGAGGCGGGGCAGGTCTCTCTCCACCTGTCACTGCAGCAGCACACTCCTGATCCGGGTGAAGACAGAGTCATTCCTGGACCAGGCCCTCATTTGCTTCTTTGGGGACAGGCTGGCTCCTGGAGACCACATCCACTCCATTGTCCACATTGGGAAGATCCAGCCTGTGTGCCCTTGTGCCTATTCATCCTGCAAAAAGGATACTGCCCACACAACTGCCCTGAGTGTGGCCTTGGCAGCTGGTGGTGGTGCCTGCCTCTGCCCACACAGGCTGCCTCTTTACTGCCCTGGCCCCACATAGAGCTCCCATCTCTAATTCCCAGAAACAAACTCAACTAACAGCTAACCTGGTGTCTCGCCTGCCTGACTGCAGTTTTTTTTCTTTACAACAACGTACATTAATTGCTTTGCCTTACTTCCCATAGTGTAGACACTGCGAGTCTGTCCAAACCTCCCAAGTACAAATTCTTTACTTGGGAACTTTTTGTACTATGAGTGAGACCAAAGGTGTTCCAGGGGTGGGAACCTCCAGCCCCAAGGCCACACGTGGCCCTCCAGATCCCCAAGTGTGGCCCCTCAACTGAATCCAAACTTCACAGAACAAATCCCTTTATTAAAAGGATTTATTCCGTAAAATTTGGATTCAGTCAAAAGGTCACACTCAAGGATCCAGAAGGCCGCGTGTGGCCCCAAGGCCTCAGGTTCCCCAGCCCCGTTGGGGTGCTGGTTGAAGTGTCATGGGGGAGTCACAGCTGCTCTGGAAATAGCACACCTGAGCTGCAGAAATTGTGCTCAGTGCCTTGAAAACTGGATGGCTCGGTTTCCTTGTGGACGTGGGCCGTGGGAAGCTGCAAAGGAGCGTCCCATGGGGCCTTACTCTCCTGGGCCTTCAGGTATATGAATGTCCAACACCAAAGTTAACTAACAACACCAGGGTCATTACTAGTCGAAGAGCAATGAGATCTGTAAGGAGCCAGCACCCAGTGCTCCTGTGCTCTCCTGCCCAGCCTCTCCAGCTCAAGGTCCTTTTGCCTCTCCTGGCTGATGACCAGCTAGGGGTGTCTCCCTCACGCAGGGTACAGCCGGGAAGATACCCTGTTGTCAAAACAAGAACAAAAGTGGGTTAGTGAAAAGAGTTTGCTGCTGTCAAAACCCAGGCTTGGGCTTGGAGGGAGGGACCCCTACTCAGCCCTGGAGGCTCTTAAGCCCCTCCCACTCAGGACAGATGATCAGTATCCCTGGGAGGACCAGACACACCTCTCCCCCTGGGCAGGTGACCCTCCTGGTCACTGAGGCAGAGCTGCCCCTGCCTACAGTTCCAAGTGAGAGTCAGCCGACAGCTGAGTGAGCCGACAGCTCACCCACCGCTCAGATCAAAACCTGCCGATTCTGACATCCGAGATGCCTACTTCTCTCTGCACGCTGAAAATGGGGAAGGCTGGTCTAACCATTGCTACAGCCAAGCCAGCCAGGCCCGCCTGTCTTCAGAGGGGCTGAGCTTCAGGCGTCAGTCTCTGTTGGAGGGTGTTTCGTGCTAGCTTCCTTCCTTTTTCTCTCTTTATATCTCTCCTTCCTTTCTATCTCCCTCCTCCAACTTACTCTTCTGCAGACCCCTTGGACCAGCCTTCAGCTGGGATCATTGTCCAAGAAGATGCTAAAACGATGGCACATCAGAGCCGACAGACTTCTTAGGGGTCTGCTGGGCCAGCCCTTCATTGAGATGAGGGTGCGGAGGCCTAGCGGGGGCCTGGTGACTAGCCCAAAGCCACAGGGCAGAGACAGAGTCCCCTGAGACTCAGTGCAGTGCCCCCTTCTCCAGCCAGGGCCCCTCCCCCATCAGCCTGGAGAAGGGAGTCTTCTCTTCCCCTCAGCACTTCTTCAGTTGATATTGTCATAGCAGTGCACACATGTAGTCTGTGTCTGATGGCACCTACATTATTAGAATGAACTTTGCCCTGTTATAATAGTCACAAGGCATTTATTTGCCAGGGCAGGAGGTCTAAATAGCTAAGGTTTTATGTCTGGCCACAAGACAGAGAACCCCTGCCTTACATTATGTAAGCTTCACTGTTAACCAACACCCTGCTCCACAGCGGTTCCCGCCCTGAGGCCAAGTGCCTTTCATGCTGAAACGAGTCAGTTCCAATAATTTCTGACATCCCCGGGTTTGAAAATTAGAAAACAGAAGCCCAGCCTGGAAGTGAAGGGATTCTGAGTCATGAGCATTAGGAGCTAAATACAACCTGGCAGTCACCTTGTTTCACAGAGGAGGAGACCAAGGCCAAGTGCTGCCCCTACCCCTGCTCCTGCTTCTTCACCCAGATCTCTGAGGCATCTTAGGACAGAGGAAGCTGGGAACTCTCCGGTGAAGAAACTGGGGTGAGAGAGAAGCACCTCGCCCCAGGTCTGGCTGCCAGTGAGCACGGGGCCCGGGGGAGCCTCCCCCCGACCCGGGGCTGCCTTCCTCAGCCCGCCCCCGGGCTTGGGCTGGAGGACGCCTTTCCATAAATATACTACTTATGTGGAAAAACCTAGGAGAGGGAAGAAAAGAGTTCCCATGATCCAGCTTTTGGAGAGTTTTTTTTGAGGGGATGAGTTTCTCAAATATCACTGTTTATTTTCTGAGCATGCTGGCTCTCAAGATTAATCTTCAAAGAAGAAAACTGGAACATGATCCTAGGCCTCAAGGGATTTATTTTTTAACAGTAACAAAACAATTACAATAGAAATCTGAAGTTTAAGGCCCACGACCCCTTCATGGCTTTTTTTCAAGCCTTTGCAACACATTGAAAAGCTTAGGCTATCTAATCACAATTTCTCCTCAGTGTATCAGGTGTAGAAAAAGGGCCAGTGTGCACTCTAACAGCTGTTGTGAGGTTTATTTGCTCATTGGAGATGCAGCTGACTTTCTAAGCTTCAGTTCTGGGGACTCAGCGTGACACACATCCTCTCAGAGGCCAAGCATTCTGACTTACAGGCACCGAGATCATGAAAATTGGCAGCCCCTGTTCCAGGAACCTGTCAAGGCAGAAGGCCTGCCAGCAAGTGCGAAATAGCAGATCGCACCCTGCTTGTGTCTGGCCAGAGGAAAGTCAACACCTGCTTTCGTCGACTAGTGATGGGCAAGGTGGTGCCCACTCCAGGAACTGTTAGCACATCCACTGGACACTTGAACCCCCTCCCCGAGTGAGTGATCATATGCTCTTTGTCCCTAGGATTCACGTCAGGGTGACAAGGACTCCCTGATATTTTTTCAATTCAACATTCTTAAGTCCCCAGTAAGTCAAAGAGATAAAACGGCAACACAGACAGGCTCTTCCTAATCTGATCAGTGGCAGGCTTGAGCCTTTCTGAAAGACGTGGGCCGCCCATGTTGGGTCTGAGTTAGGGCACAGAGCACATTCCTCAGAGCGAGGGAGGGAAGCACTCTGGTGGCATGGTAGATGCCGCAGGTGTTAACCCCCAGGACTGGAGTTGTCACACCAGGGCTGGTGATACGCATTCTTGGTTCTTTTCCTTTGTGAAGGTCATGTTATTTTTTACATTTGGTAAATTCTGAAGCAGTCCTCTTACTGCTTAGTTTAACTTTATTTTTACCTTAGATCATACTGGGGTGAAGCCAGCTATAGACACAGTGCTGGCATTTTTTTTTTAGAAATAGTGGGCTTGCAAATGAGCCCCCAGAAGTTACCTCCCAGACCCAGAGTAGGGGAGGGGACAGGTCACCTGGATCAAGGGCCATCACCCCATTTCCCTAGGCTGGGAGCCAACATTCCATTAACATGGCTTCTAGGGGATTAAAGGTTATCTCTACTTATCACTTATCAAAGGTTATCTCTACTCATCATGTCATATCTGACAGCAACTTAAATATTATTAGCCACACGCATTTTTCAGAATCTCTGCCCATAAGGCCCTTGGCACAGCGGCCCACGTGTGGCAACTGCCCAGGCACCCATGAGGTGCGTCTTCATTTGTGTGGGCCCAGTCACCCCCTGGCTCCCTGGCTGCTGCTCCCGCTTCTCAGTTGAACTTTTTTCTTTGACTGCTGTGGCACAGATGCCATGGAAAGCTGGGAAGAAAGGATGAGACTAAAGGAAGCTGTTGCATTCGGGCTGCTTCATGATTCTTTTGCCCTAAAGAGACACAGAGACGACTAAAGCCTCACAGTCCCTTTTGTCATCAAAGCCCTCATTTTCGCTGTGTTTCTGCTGGTAGTTAAATGTGCCCGCCTCTGTCCCCTGAGCTACACCCAGGCTGACGGAGCACGTGCCTCCCGGGTGCCCCTGAGAAACGCACCCCTCGAAATGCTGTCAGCTGAGCAAACAGAGACCCCAACGTCTCCCAGGGCTGGTGCTGCCCTGACCCCCTTAGCACCTGCACCCTGCTCTGGGCAGGCTGCCACTCAGCCTCCCTGGCATGTCAGGGGCCCACCCTTGGCTCCTCCAGTCACCCCCTGGGCTGGGCTCAGCAGCGGGCAGTCAGCACTCCTCGCACTGTCCCGGCTCATGAGTTCGGAGTGAGGCTGTAGGACGGGGCCTTCCTGCGGTGAGAAGGGGCTGTGCAGCCATGAGGGCCAACACACGTAGTCAAAAAGTTCTCCATTTCAAGAACTCGTACTGCCACCTTCCTGCCGCCCGCCCTGCCGGGCAGCCCGCTTCTTATAATTTGCACCCCATTGCTTTCCTCACCTGCCATTTCACATGCCGCTGCCCTGTGTTGCCTGTGTGTGCCGTGCCAGTGTGTTTTTTGCTCTGTGTACATTTTGGTTTCATTTGGGGTTGCTTTTGACGATTTCCTTTGTTCCGGTGTTCTGTCTCCCTCGCCTGGCTGTGTGGGGCTGCCTGGCCCACTGCTTGCCGCCTCCATAGATCCCCGTTGCGCAGCCTTCTGTCATGGACGACATTGAGGTGTGGCTCAGGATGGACCTGGTGAGACTCGACTTTTATATCTCGTGTGGGGTGTGGAGAAGCAGAGGCTCTTCTGAGGACAGGCCTCAAGGGGACATGCCCCCCATCCAGGGTCGGTGGAGAGGGAGATGCAGGGCAGGCCCAGCATCTGCGGCTGCCAGCTTGCCACAGCCCACTTTCCTCCCAGACACTCAGCCCACGGCTGCGGTGCCAGGGTGACTCCCAGGCCTAGTGGCCAGCCGTGGTGGCGAGGCTCTGCGCGCAGCCTCCCTCACCACACAGCCTGCCGGACACCAGCCCAGGGAGGGTGGAGCTGGCGTGTGACTCTAGCTCCAGCAGCTTCAAAACAGACATTTGCCTTCCCCGCAGTTTCTTTTCCATTTCAGGGGTGTGTGTGTGCCGTTTTTGGGGGAGGTGTTTTTTTTTGTTTTTTGGGTTTTTTTGGTTTTCATTTCTTTTTTTTTTTTTTATGTGAAATATACACACAGTGGTTTTGTTTTTAATTCACGGTCATTCCCCCTACCTGATTTTTGATTCAAAACAACCCCTGGCTGGGTCCGGTAGCTAATGCCTGTAATCCCAGCACTTTGGAAGGCCGAAGCGGGAGGATTGCTTGCGGCCAGAAGTTTGAGACCAGCCTGGGCAACTGCAAGAGCTGGTCTCTGGAAAAAATTAAAAATTAGCTAGGGTGCATACTTGTAGTTCCAGCTACTTGGGAGGCTGAGTCAGGAGGATCACTTGAGCCCAGGAGTTTGAGGTTGCAGTGAGCTATGGTGACGCCACTGCACTCCAGCCTGGTGACAGAGTGAGACCCCGTTTCAAAACAAAAAAGGAACCCCTGCCTGAAAGACCACTGTAGACCACTATCTCCATCCTGAGAGATGGGGCAAGAAGATGAGGATATTATGCATCTGAAACCGGCAACAGGTCCTGAGAAAGGAGAGCTGGTCCCTCCCTGTGTTTCTTTTCTTTTCTTTTCTTTTCTTTTTTAGTTTGAGACAGAGTTTTGCTCTGTTGCCTGGGCTAGAGTGCCGTGGCGTCAGCCTAGCTCACAGCAACCTCAAACTCCTGGGCTCAAGTGATCCTCCTGCCTCAGCCTCCCACCTAGCTGGGACTACAGGTGCCCGCCATCACATCTGGCTAATTTTTTTCTATTTTTAGTAGAGACGGGGTCTCGCTCTTACTCAGGCTGGTCTCGAACTCCCCAGCTCAAGCGATCCTCCTGCCTCGGCCTCCCAGAGTGCTAGGATTACAGGCGTGAGCCACCTCACCAGCCTCCTCCCTGTGTTTCTTACAAAGCACTTTCACTCAGCAGCCTGGTGGGGGGACAGAATGGGGGTTATTGGCCAGTGGCTGATGAAGGAGTGCATCTGGGAGGGGAAGTGGCTTGCCCAGGGTCATGGGCTAGTTGGATCCTCCCCCAGACCTGGCGACACTTCATCTCTTGCTCCTAGCTGCCTCCTCTTCAGGGGGCCCTGTCCCCAGAGCAGAGTAGCCTCTTGAGTTCTTTAACCACAGGGTCAGCCTGGCTGTCTGTGGGATGGTGACTTGGCCACTTCCCACACTAGGACAGCAGGCCTCAGGTGAGGGCCTCTCACTGCTCTGGGCCTCCTCCCTGGAAGGTCAGGCTTTCTAAGGACACTCATTGCCAAATGAGGCAGCCACTCAGGTGTCAGGAGAGGAAGGAAACATCGCATGATATCTTTACCAAGGAGGGGGCCTCGAAAAGAAATAGTTTCTGTCATAGAAGCCAAGCAAGAAGGGCCAGGGTCCTCACCTTCTAAGGGGGTACCCCAGGATCCAGACAGGGAAGGGACTTGTCTAGCAAGGCTACACAGCAGGTCAGTGGCAGAGCCAGGAAAGAACCCAGGTCTCCTAGACCAGCCTGGGGCCTTGTCACTTCCCCATCCTTCCCAGTGAGGCCCCTGCACACGCCACTTTTCCCAGTCCCTGGGCAGCTCTATGAGCTCAAGAAACTACTGCATTCTCCAAACAAAATCAAGTCTGATCCACTTTATAAGAATGCACAGAGCCTTGGTAGCCCCTTCCGGAGCCGGCAGCAGGTGATAGGATCTGGGCCTCAGGAGGAGGCTGGTGCAGCTCCCGGGAGGCCGCAGGACACGGCTTCTGGAGGGATAGCCTTTCTGCCAAAGCACCTACTGGGTGCCAGGCTCTGTGCCGTGGGCTTCGTGGCCCTGGTCTATCCAGGCCTCCTGCTATTTCCAGCTGTTGGTTGGACAGTGTCTTCCTGGAACCCCTGTGGCTGGCCGCAAGTGAGCATTGTGCAGTGAAGCACAGGCAGGGACCCTGGGAGTGCCTCAGGCTGAGCCTTCCAGTGGCCGTCCCTCTGCGCCTCTCCCCAGAGCCCCGAGAGTGCTGGGGCGGGGGTCC
Organism: Propithecus coquereli; assembly: GCF_000956105.1. Lineage (NCBI taxonomy): Eukaryota > Metazoa > Chordata > Mammalia > Primates > Indriidae > Propithecus > Propithecus coquereli. Next base: position 419,121 of record NW_012155796.1, read on the forward strand.
TGCCCTCTGCAGCCCAGGCCGGAGAACCAGCCTGCACTGTTTTTAGACTTTTTCTTTCTGGCCCTTCTGGAGGAGCAAAATCTAGAACCTATTTGGGTTTTTTTGTTTGTTTGTTTTTGCTTTTGTTTTTTAAAAACAAAGTATCTGTTTCTCCAATAAGAAGAGCAGTGCTTGCTATTACAAAGATCTGGAAACAGAAAGAAATAGGAAATTTTGCTCCGGCTGCCATGGGCAGTGCCACCCTGGGGTGGCCAAGGGTGGGCAGAGTTGGATGGGCAGGTGGGGCCGGGACCAGTGCCCTAATGCCGCTCTCTCTGCTCCTCCTACAGAAGGGCGACGACCTGGAGGAGGGCGTCACGAGTGAAGGTATGGCCTGGCTGATGGCCTTATGACGCTCCCTTTGCTGCTCCCACCCAAGGCTGTGCAGGGACCAGCCTGGATCACCATGAAGCCCCTGCTGCCAAAGCACCCACTGTGCCAGGCCCTGAGCCACAGGCTTCAAGGGTGGCTCGGTGCCGCCCAGGCCTCGTGCTGATGTGGGGTGTCATTTCTCTCATCTTGCTTGTTGGGAAACGGAGGTTAGAACAGGTGACTTTCAGCCCGGGCGCCCTCGAAAAGTTCCTCAGAAACTGGGTTCCCCAGCGGCCGCTCCGCAGGGCGGGCGAGGCGGGGGCGGGGCCCTGGGGAGGCCCCGCCCCCGCCTGGAGAGACCGGGACCCGGGCTCCCGGGTGTGCGCCTACGTCAGAGTGCCCTCCAGTCATTCACTTCATAAGGCCTCGCGCACAGCAGCCACAGAAGGTCACAGAGCTAGTGAACAGTGGGTGCAGATTGCCATCTGGGTCCCGACCCCCGGACGCTCAGTCCAGCTCAGACGCGTGTGGCACAGTTCACAGGGTGTACAGGGCGCCGAGGGCGGCTGAGCCCGAGGGAGGGGCCTCCCCGGGCCTCAGCTGATGGGTCTGGTGGGAGCAGTGGGGGCTTAGTTGACCCACACTGACCCCCACGTCCCACCTCCCCCGCTCCTCACGTTTGCCTTCCCGGCTGCCCCTCTGCCGTCACAGTCTGCCAGACCCGCAGTGGCCAGCTGCTCCGCAGGCCGGGGAACCGCCAGAGGCCCAGGCGCTCTAGTTCTGGCGCCCGCGTGGGCGTGGAGCTGCGCCCTCAGCCACCTCCTTCCTCAGCGTCTCTGCAGTCTCTCCCTTTGGCGGGAGAGGGTAGGGTAGGTGGGATGGGCCCTGCCAGGTTAATTAGGAACTCGCCCCTCCTGGAAAATGCACAAACCTCCAGGTGGGCGGTGCAGTAGGTGCAGCAGGTGCTCTGCGCTCTGTTTTCCAGAGCCTTTCCCTGCAGGGCCTGTGGCTGGGCACAGCTGGAACCCTCTCCCCACACTGCCCTCCCACCAGCCCTGGAGGTAGCAGAGGAGGAAACAGGCTGGTCTATAGGCAGCACCCCTGGCTCTGGCTGGCTGCTGGCCCTGCCACCCCTGCCTCCCCCCTGGTGGGTGGTACAGGTTGGAGCTGGGAGGGGTGGGGGCTCGTGCTAGGACGACCCCACCAACCCTGGCCCTTGCCTTGGTTTGTGTTGCAGAGTTTGATAAATTCCTTGAAGAAAGAGCCAAAGCTGCGGAAATGGTTCCTGACCTCCCCTCACCCCCGGCGGAGGCCCCCGCTCCAGCCTCAAACCCTCCTGGCCAGAAGAAGCCAGAGCGGTCAGAGGATGCCCTCTTCGCCCTGTGAGTGGCTCTGTGGTTTGCCTCCCCAGATGGCAGGTCACCGCCCGCTCGCTGTGGACACCAGGCGCTGGCAACTCCTCCCATCCCCATCCCCCCTGCGCCTGCACACCTGTGTCTCCCTGGAAATGCCACCGTGTCTGCTCCCAGGCCTCCCACTAGTCAGGATCAGCTTCGGCCACCTTTTTCCCTCTGGTGGTGGGACAGCTGCAGCCAGAGGCCCCTCCATCCCCTCCTCTCCCCTCACGGCCCCTTCTGCCCAGGTTTCCTCCCAGGAAGAGTGGGCAGAGTGGCCCAGCCCCAGGCAGGGCAGCCCCTTAGCACTGTTTCCTGAGTGGACCTGGACGGTCTTTCTTCCAGTCATCCACCCACCCAGAGAGAAGGGGCGACCCGGGCCCCTCCGTGTGCCCCACCTCCACCTGGTACGGCTGCCCTCCCATGCTCCTCTCTTCCAGGAGGGGCTTTGTGCTGCTGCCTCTGGAAGAACAGGGCACAGTTGCACTCACAGGCCTGGTCTCCTTCTTGGACTGTGTCACCTTGTGGCACATGGTGTGGCTGTACTTTAGAAGTCTCTGTGGGTGCCCACAGGGGGTTCTTTTACCTTCTCTACCCTCTCCATCACTCAGCTGCTAGCCCGGGCCCATGCATGGGCTGGCTCAGCAGCGACATCTGGGACCGAGGGCCCTGCAGGCTCCTGGTGTGGGGAGAGGGCCACAGGTGGGTTGGGAGGGCAGCAGGTATGCCACTGAGATAACACTACTGTCCACCAGCCTGCCCCAGGCACACCCTGCACATTCGCGCCACACACCTGGCCCTGGTTTGTAGAGAGGCTTGCACAGGGAGGCATTGCTCTGGCTTGTCTGGGAAAGTGTCGTGGGTGAGTGAGCTGCACACTCAGGGCTTTGGCCTGGCCTGTGGTAGCCTCACACCGCTACCTCCAGGCCCCAGCAGCAGACAGCTTTGCACCGTGCTTGGAGGTTCCAAATGACTGAGTGGCCACAGTGACACTAAGACCCCTGCACTGCTTCTTGCTATGGGCCTTCTCCTCCTCCCATAGACTGTCCTGACAGCCTGACCTCCTCCCAACTCAGATGTCCCCTGGCTACCAATTTGCACCCTCTCCCCAAGCCCACCGTGAAGGCTGACAGAGCCTGGGGCCGAGCAGATGGAGGCTGGTGACACCTGTTCCCATCCTGTGTCCTTGTTGGTATGATCAGCCCATCCCACCTGGCAAGATGGCCTAGATGCTGCAGTGGTCACTGCCAGAGCACCAGCCCAAGCAGGGAAAAGGGGCTGGGCGTCACCTGAGCAGAGACCAGCGACGTGGTCTCTGGGGAGCATTTAGGATAGAGGCTGCAGCCAGTGGCCGTGCTGAGCACCGAGAGTTCCAATAGGGAGTGTGGCGCTGCCCCACCCAGAAGCCCATGCCCAGTCTAGCACCCCTCCAGTTTCCTCCAAGAGGAGGCCTGCAGTCTGGCTGGGGGCCCATCTGGCAGGACCAACTGGGGATGTCACACTCCAGTTCCTCAGAGGGCGTCCAGGAAGCTCCTCCCCAGAGCCTGGCCAGCCTAATTCCAGCCCTGCCCTGTCTAGCAGCACGTGCCACACCTGCCACCTCGGCTCTCCGACTCTCAGCCTGTGCCTCTCTCATCAGCGTTTCTCAAAGGGAGAGCCCTCCGAGGCCACCTTGGATGTTGAGACTTCTGAAGACAGCTGGCTTGACTCGAGCTGCAGAGAAGGTGGCTAGGATGGCCTAGGTGTACCCAGAGACCCCAGCCCTTCATCACAGTCTCTGTGAGGGCCAGGGCCAAGCCTGTGGCTGTGGGCAGCGGGACCCTGGGCGGTCAGACTGCAGCAGCCCCGGGACGACAGCCCCAGGCCCAGTGCCCTGTTAGGGCAGAGCGCACCACCTGCCTGCGCAAAGGGAGGTCCTCAGGCCAGGAGTCTGCGGGCTCTGCGGGCGAGAGGGGCTCCTGCAGGGCATGAAGCTGAGGGAGGTGCCCGCCTGGGAGCCCCAGCACAGCCGTTCCTAATACACATCCCAGAGCTGTCCCCACCCCCGCCCCGACTCCTGCTGGTGGGCCAGGCACAGCTTGGAGAGGCCTGGCTGCCCCATGGGCAGCAGGTGGTGGTGGAGTCATGTGGGCTGGCAGGAGGCCACTGGCCATGCAGACATGTGTCTCCTGCCTTCCCGGCCTGGAGCCACCCTTCTGGTGGCTTTCGAGCACCTGCTGCCACCTCCTGTCCAGACAGCCCACCGCGACCCATAGGCTGAGGGGACGCGCTCTTGAGGAAGCAAGTACCACCCAGGTGCCCTGGAGGGAGTCCGCTCAGCCCTGGTGGGATGCCCTGCCCTGAGGCCTCTGACCCCCACCGTCTAGGAGCACAGTCCTTAGGCCACCTGGTTAGGGAAGAGAGCAGAACCCTGGCAGGAAAGCTGGACCTTCGCAGGCCAGCAGCCTCCCACAAGTGTTAGAAATCACAGATACAGTATGTACTTAATTACACTAAATTATTGCTGAGATTCCTCATAAGCACTAATTATACCTGATTATAGGTTAAAATATTTATTTTGTCAAAATATTTTCTTGGGAATGTGTTTAACCTTTTCTGTGTTCATTGTGTGCTGAGAGGTGGAAACTAACCATTGTCTCCTGCCTACCTTTTTGGCCAGTGGGCAGCAGTGAATGGCACCATGTGCAGTTTGACCCCAGGCATGGTGGTCCCTGCCCAGGCGCCCCCAGACAACTGAGCAGGTGCACTGCGGCCAGGCTGAAAGAATGACCAGCTCGATTATCAGTGTGCACAGGACAAGGGGTTTGGAAGCCAAAAGGGGTTGTTGCTGGCCTGGGCCAGAGGGAAAGGTGACCATCTGTCTGTCCTCCTGTCTTTCTGTCTGTCAGCCCCTTTGTGAGTGACCGTGCCTTGGCTCACTGCCCTTCCCTCCTCACCCAGTGGTCTCAGGGCCTGTGCTATCACTCCAGCTGCTCAGGAGAAGAGAACCTGGCACCCTGGCAGTAATCCTCAAGGCCCCAGCCAGGAGAGTGGTGGTGAGGGCTCTGAGGACCCAGTGGCAGCAGGTGCTGGCAGGGCAGACTGCTGCCGGGCACCACACCCCTACCCTTGGCCCCCACACATACACCTCTCAGTTGGGCCCAGCCTTCTGGATGGTTCAGTGGGGCCAGGCCAGCCCCTGGACACCTTGGAGGAGCACTCGCTGGCACCTGGCCTCAGCCCCTGGCGCTACCAGGTGGCCCGTGGGAGCCTCGCCACAGTCTGCTGTTGGGACATCTGGGTAGGGTTACAGCCAGTCTTCCCCAGCCACAGAGAAGTGTGTTTCCAGCTCAAAGACACTCCCTGTAGGCCCTGCGGTGCCCTCGTCCCCCGGCACCCGTCTCCAGCCCTTCCTGTCCGTGGGTCCAAACCTCCCCTGTAGCAGCGGCCCCCAGCAGCAGTCATCAACCCCTAAGTCAGAACTGCTGCTCTCTGCACAAACCTCCAGGCTCCCCTGGAGAGGGGAGTGGGCATTTATTTCCTAAGGTTTGCACTTAATTTGTGAGGGTTCTCAGGATTGTTGGGGGCTGCTGAAAAGAAGAATGTGTTGAGTTCATTGTCCACTTGTCCCAGAAGTCTGGTGTTCTTGTCACTGTCGTGTGTTCCTATAGGCAGAGCTGGCTCTGGAGGGCGGGTCGGTGTACATGAGGCTCAGAGCATCCATCCACCCCACTGGCCCTCCTTCCAGATGCCATCGCTCTAGTTTGGGTTCTTGCATGTAAAATACTCCACAATAAACAAATAATTGAACAAACTGCTCCTGTGTGATCTTTGTCGAGTCACTCATGACAGTTTGAAGGGTCTGCCAGGTCTAACCACCTGCCCTTAGGCAGGGGCTGCCATGGGGACCCTCACTTCCCCTTCTCCACCACCCGAGATGTCTCAACAGCCCCTTGCCTGGCCAGGAAAACCCCTGGCACGGCCCAAGTTCGGGCATCAGTGGTGACAGCTGTAAGCCTGCCACACCTGCCTGAGAGCTCTAGGACCAGACCTCTTCCTGCGTCTCGTCCCAGGGCCCAGGCAGGAAGGGGGAGGCCACTCACCCTTGCCCCGAGCACCCAAGGCTTTGAGCGAGCAGACCTGAGCCACCCTGACCACCCTCAGCCCCGCTCCCAGCCCCCACCCCCTGCTGGGCTCCCACAGCCTGGCCGGGCAGAAGCATCTGCAGAGTCCGTCCTAGGCACTGAACTTGAGAACGGCTGCTCCAAGCCAGGTAGACTCTGCCCCTGCTTTCTTTGGTAACAGGTTTATTGAGATATAATTTGCATAGCATACAATTTGCCCATTTAAAATGTATAATGAAGTAGTTTTTAGTATGTTCACAGAGTTGGGCAACCATCACCACAGTCAATTTTATTAATAGAACATTTTCATCCCCCAAAAAGAGACCCATCTCCTCCTATCCCCCCCAGCCCACTCTCCCTTTTTAAAAGGCTTCTCTCCCCTCTCCTCCTGTGCTAGGTGGGCGCCTGCAGCTCTTGCTACGAGGCAGCTGTCCTGGGGAAGCAGGGCCCTAGCAGGCCCAGAGGCGTAGGGGTCCTGAGGGGTGGATTGTGGGAGCCTGCAATACCTGTGCTTTCTCCAGGTGGCTTGAGGGGGCCTGAGAGTCCTTTAGTCCCTTTGCCTCCTGGGGCTTGAGGGTGGTCCTCAAGTGGGGTAGACTCATCATAACCCAGTGAACTTGGACTAAGCATCAAGACATCTGCCCAGCCTCTCGCCATGCAGGTGAAGACACTGAGGACTGTAGCTTGCCTAAGGCTGCACAGGGAGCAGCAGCAGAGCCAGCAGCACTGGAACCCAGAGCTGGGCCTCCCAGACCAGGGCCATGGGTGAACAGGCAGGAAGGACGCCCCCCACCCTGAACACCAGCCCTTCTGGGAGGGTGGCTCAGGATGGGGCTCCCCTGCCTGCTGATAAGAGGCAGGTAGGTCCATGGCGGGGCCACGTTGGGACCACCACCATCACCAGTGCAAGCCAGAAGTGGCAGCACTCAGATCCCTTGGGCCAGTTGCCTCCCTGGGCTCCAGGGAGCTCTGCAGAGGTCTTGCCTGTTTCTGGCCAGAGTGACATAGAGGCCCCCACACCAGGGGGAGTAGGGGAGTGGGCTTCTGAAGTGGGGGAGGCCTGCAACCCCAGGTCCCTTTGAACAGACAGTATGGACCTTGAGCTCATTCTGTGCCCCAGCCCTGTGCCAGGCACTGTGGGCACTGAAAGAGGCCTGAGCTGTGTCCCTGCCCTGTGGAGAGTAGGCTGGTGCCAGACACCACCATGGACTCTCCAGGACACCTGGTCCGCTTGTGCTTTTAGCCAATGTTCCCGAAAGCCTGCTGTGTGTCAGGTGGGTGCTGGAGGGAAGGGGTAGGGCTGCTCTGGTCCTGCTCTTGGGGAGCTCGGAGCCTGGTGCTATTTCCAGAATCAAGGACACTCTGCAGCCAGTAAGTGCTGGAATTCTCTGCCAGGGCCTGCAGTGAGGGAGGCTCTGAGCTAGTAGCCAAGCCCCAGAGCACTCAACCTGGGAGCAGCTGCAGCTGTCCAGCCACAGGGCAAAGGAAGGTGGTCATGCAACTCTGACTCAACTGACTTGCCTCCTGGCAGGAGGGACCTCAAGATCCCTCAAGGACATTTGCCAAAGTGCATTTCCCAATGCATTAATAGCTGTTCCCAAAAAAGGAGGGGTTCTGTGGGAAAAGAAGTTTGGGAAATGCTAGAGTAAAGTTAAGCAGCATCAGGACCTCTTTGTCTAAGATGGAGGTAGTTCATGGCCCAAACTCCTCCTTTAGAGATGGCACATTGGGTATTTTTTGATTGTGGCAGAAACTGGTTAATCAGATAGAGGAATTTATTGGTTAATGTAACTGAAATATCAGCTTCAGGCACAGCTGGATCCAGGTGCTTATGAATTTGGTGAGGAATCTGCCTCTCTGTAAGTCTTGGCTCTGCTTCCTCTGGGTTGGCTCTTCCATGTGGTTGACTCCAGGCTGCTTGCAGCTCTAGGCAGACATCCTACTGGCAGAGAGAGGTGTCTCCTTCCCAATACAGTAGTTCCAGCAAAAGCCTTAGAACCTACCCTGAAAAATCAGGCTGTCAACAGAGGAAGGATGAAATCTGGGTAGACACAAATGATAGATGGTCACTGCAGTGTGGATGGAGAGGGCCACAGATGGGGGCGACACAACAGGGGCACAGACTTGGACAGAGACAAACTTCTGAACTCCTCTCTCAAATCCTGCCTCCTCAGCTCTTGGCTGCCTCTTGTCCTTGGAACCTGAGGGGAGCTGCTCCCCACCTGCAGTCCCCTCCCCAGAAAGCTGGGGGGCCACGGGGGAACACTGTGGTCCTGTCGTGGCTCACGGTCCACCCACTCACTAGTCACCCACTGAAGCACCACTGAAGACCCCAGGAAAAGGGTCTCCTTTGGGTCCCGAAGGGGTGAGGGAGGGCAGAATCAGAGACCTCGGATAGGCATGACTCAACCAGAAATTGCAGCAGTTTGTTTCTGAGGAGCCCTTGTCAGAGCTTTCTGGGTGGCCCCCAGAGGGGTCTGGCCAGGGCCTCTAAGCCCAGGCCCTCAACAGTCCAGGAAGCAAAATCTCTACTTTCAGCACAAGGGAGTTGTTGGAATGCTTCCGGATACCAGGGACTCCACTGTCGGTGCCATCTCCTCCCCACCCCCACGCCTACCTGGGGTTGCAGGCTTCATTTTAGGTGCCTAAGTCTCACTCTGGTGTCTCACTCTGGTCTTTACTCTCCTGATCTGTCAAATGGCATCATGGGTGGTAAACCCAATTCCCCAGGGGCCTTTTTATTATTAATATATTCATTTATAAGTAAGTGATGCCAGGGAGCGAGTGATAGGGACTGTGGAGAAAGGAGTTCACAGCCCTGGCTGAAAACGGACAGCCACTGTCATGCCCTGGGCTGCTCGACACTTCCATTTTTCAAGAAAAGCCCGAAATCCAGTTCGCAGGTGTAATTTTATACGTTTTGACAATTTAAAGTCATAATCCACTTATGACTGCATTTGGCCTGTGGGGGTCACATGGTACCTGTGGTCCCCTCTCACTCTCCCTGCTACCAATGGATTCCCATTCAGTTTGCACTTGGCCTCTCCCCAAACAGCCAGTTAGCCCGCGGGGAACAGGCGTCCCTTCCTTCATTCTGCACAGTCTGTGAACCTCACCCCTCACTGAGTGGCAGGCTTTGGGCTTCAACCAGCTTTTTTGTGTTCACCCAGCTCTCTTGTGGAGGACCCGCCGAGTGGCCCATCAGGAGCCTGGAGGTGCGCACCAGGTGTGCACCTCGGTGGGGCAGAGCAGGCCCTAGAGCCTCAGAGAGGACTGGAAAGAACTTGCCAGCTCACGGCAGAGCCACACTGGAATCGGAGCACAAGGTTCATCCTGGGCCAGAATCATGTCAACGGTCATCTGGCTCCATTACGCACAGATGGAGAAAGAGGGGTGGGGAAATCGTGCTTCTGGCTGTCCCTTCCCACAGCTGGCCCCCTTGGCCGCAACCTAAGCATGTCCCAGCTTAGCTCCAGCAGCCACGAAGTAAGCAGGGCCAGGCATGCTGGCAGGGGCCTCCGGGATTAGGGAGGGGTCTCAGTAGGCTCCTAGGCAACGCCGAAGGTGGCGCAGCCCAGTGCTCCTGCCCAGGGCCTGCCCCTCCACCCACCACTGAGCTCAGGGCACCGAGGGCACCGCTAGGCAGGAAGAATGGCCTGGGAAGAGGCTGTGCCCACGCTGGACACCGCCCAAAATGGCTCAGAAACCACAGAAGCTGCCTCGCAGTCTCTAAGACGCTCAGGGAGGAAGGGGGGAGATGTGAACCCCTATCTCCCAGCTGGCAAAACCAAGGTCGGGCAGGGGCCAGGCTGGGTGACCTGGGCTGAATCCCGCGCTCAGGGCGCGCCGCCCAATCCCGTCAGCGGGGGGCTGCCGAGTAGCCGGCGGGGTGACGGGGCGCGCACCTGGCCGCAGTCCCAGCCAGGTGTCTGGCCTGGGGGCTGGGCCCGGCGGCCCGCCCGCGCTGCGGCCCCTCCCCGCCCCCCGGGTCGAACCGGCTTGGCGCACGTGACCCAGGGCCTGGCTCCCGGGAGTTACGCGCTGACGCCGCATCACCCCACTCCGGGCCGGGCTCCCATTGGCTGCGCCAGGCCTGCGCGGGCGGGGCTTGCCTGGCTCGGCGCCCCTGCGCCCCAGCCGCTGCCCCTGCCGGCCCGGCTCCCCGACTGCCCCGGCCTGACAAAGTCGGGGACAACAGCTCTGTGAGGTCCTGGGCAAGTCGCTTCACCTCCCCCTGCCTCAATTTCCTCCTCTCCTCATCTGTACAATAGGATGGTGGGTAACAGCCCCATCCTCCTAAGGCTGTTGGGTTAATAGAAAAAAAATGTTTGGCAGACTGTAAGTCCTCAGTGACCGTGGACAGTGCAGGACCTGCTGGCAGGAGTCACTGTTCGCCAGGCCAGGACCCCTGCCTCCGCCTAGGCACACCAGGGTAGAGGGGCTTGTGTCCACCTTCTTCGTGTGTGCCAAGACAAGCAGGTTCCCCTGAAAAACCGGAGCCCCACCCTCACCTTGAGGGTTGCCCTGGTAATCCCAGGCTGTGGAGCAAAGGTGTAAAGTCCTTTCACCGCCGCCCCCGCCCCTGGCTTTGGACCATGCCCCACGGGGGCTTCAACCAGGCTTCAGTTTCAATTGGCATTTTCTGGACTGTAAGTCTCCTGTTGTCCTTGACTTACCCTCTTTCCCTGTACCCTAACTCCTGCAGTTATGGAGTGCATATTTATTGAGCTATGCTCTTTACATATGTGGTAGTCATGTAAAAAACAGTGAGGCTGGGCCGGGTGCGGTGGCTCACCCCTCTAATCCTAACAGTCTGGGAGGCCAGGCGAGGCAGGAGGATCGCTTGAAGTCAGGAGTTTGAGAATTGCCTGAGCAAGAGCGAGACCCTGTCTCTACTAAAAATAGAAAAAGTTAGCTGGGTATGGTGGCTTGTGCCTGTAGTCCCAGCTACTGGAGAGGCCGAGGTGGGAAGATCACTTGAGACCAGGACTTGGAGGTTGCAGTCAGTAAGCTACATTGGGCCACTGTACTCTAGCCCAGGCGACAGAGTGAGACTCTGTCTCAAAAAAAAGAAGAGTGAGGAGGATCTGTTGTGATGATGACCCCAAAACACCCTACCTGCCTCTGGAGAGTAACTGCAGGAAGGAGTATTGCCATTTTACAGATCTAGTAGCTGAGACTCAGAAAAATGAAGTGGTTTCACGTGAGACAGCAAGCGGGTGGAAAAAGTGCCTGATTCTGAAGAAAGCGGTCTTTGGGCTTCACCCAGCAGCACCCCGCCCCTCCCTGGGAAGGGCTGTTTAAATTTTCAGGAAGCCACCAGATTCATAAGACCTCCTGAGTGTCTCCTGGGGGTGGAGTGGGGGGTCTTAGGAGAGACCATCTGTGTTTCCTGCATTCCCCAGCAGAAGTTCATCCGGAGGGAGGTGAAGGCCTGGGTGGACCCTTGAGCAGGGCTACTTGTGGGGAAGATGTGGTTTGGAGACCCTCGTGGCTTCTGGCCACCCTGTTCTGGGTAATTTTCTACAGCAGCGACTTCTGGGAGAGGAACAAAGAGATCTGCATGTCCAGGGTGAGCCCCAGGGACGTGGGCGTCTGTGGCTTCTCTCTTCCCCAGCACCCCCCTTCTAAAGTGCACCAATAATTTTACTCCCACTGGGGGTGTGGTCAGACAGGGTATATCTGGAGTCTGAGCAAGGCAGTGTTCAGGACAGCTTGGCTCATTGAGGCCCAGGGATAGGAGGGCCTGCGAGTCCAGACCTCTGAGTCTCCCTGGCTGCTCCTCACCAAGGGTGCCTCTCTGTGTTTGCATACCTCCAGGGACAGGGAGCTCACTGCCTTCTCACATTCAGATACCTGAGTGTTGATTCTAGTTTATTTCAGGCCACCTCATTGGGACCCCCTTCCCTCCCAGCTGACTGACCTGGCTCTGTCCCCAAGCCACAGGGCCCAGGGTTCAGTTTCCAGGCCTCTCCTCCGCCAGGCTGGCTGCTCTGACCTAGCCCCAGCCTGTCGTGATCCAGGGCAACCTGGCTCAGGTCCAAAGCAGTCTGCCTCTTCCTTGTGGCCTCCATCCCTCTGTTTTTGGTGTCAGACAACCCTGAGGCCCAACCCTGCTATAGTTCCCGAGTGGCTTTGTGTGCTTGACAGGACATGGTTTCTCTGGGTCTTCCTGAGTACTGGCTTCCTCCTTCAAGAGCTGGACTGGGCCTGCTGGCCCCCAAGCCCCTCTCCTGCCCCTACAACTGGATCCCGGAGGAAACCAGATTAAGACAGGATGGGAAATTCCAGCCTCTTCCAGGCTCTCCCTTCAGCCACTCCCGTCCTCAGGAGGCCAGTCTTCCCACTCTTTTGCAGGCAGCAGGCTGGATGATCTCAGAGGCTGTGACCCCTCCATCATCACTAATGTGCCAGCCGGTTGGTGGAGAGGCACCCTTAGGCCCACGTTACAGATGAGGAAAATTGAGGCATAGAGTGATGTAATTGGCCCAGGGCCACGCAGCAGACCTGGGACAGCCTAACTTGGACCTGGGCCTGTCTTGTGCTCTAGAGTCAAACCTAGGAAGGGAGATTTGTCGGTTCCTCGCTCCCAAGTCCAGAGACCTCTGGGATGGGGCCACTACTGGGGTTTCCCTCGGCCCCCTTTTGGTGCTGGAGAATCTGAGGCCCAGAGAGGGGCCGTGGCCTGCCCGAGGCTGCTGTGCGCGAGGCCTTATAAAGTGAATGGCTGGAGGGCACTCTGACCTAGGCGCACACCCGGGAGCCCCGGTCCCCGTTCTCTCCAGGCGGGGCGGGGCCGTTTACCCGGGGGGCGGGGCCTCCTCAGGGCCCCGCCCCCGCCTCGCCCGCCCTGCGGAGCGGCCGCCGGGGAACCTAGTTTCTGAGGAACTTTTCGAGGGCGCCGGGCTGCCACCCAGGTCAGGGCGGGACGCGAAGGCGCGGAGAGGCGGCAGCGGCTGCGGCCCTCCCTACAAGGGCTGTGCGCGGCGGCGGGCCCGGCGGGCCGCCCGGAGGAGGCGGCTACGCCATGGACGAGGCGCCCTTCAGCCAGGAGGCTCTGGAGCAGGCGCTGGCCGAGCCGTGCGACCTGGACGCGGCGCTGCTGACCGACATCGAAGGTGCGTCTGGGCCGCTGGGCTGGAAGCCGCGCCGGGCGGCGCGAGCGGGGGCCCGGCCTTTGTCTGCCCCTCGGGCGCCCGCTCCGTGCTGTGCATGCACCGGGCTTCCCGGCGTCTCTGGGCTGTGCGCTGTGGCCCTCGGTGTCCGGGGCCGCACCGAGCCTCCGACACCCGCCCCGGCATCTCGGGCCGCGGGCTCCGGGGCCAGGCCGCGCCGTGCCGGGGTCCCTTGGCAGCTCGGGGCGGGGCACGTGCGCCTCTAGGCGTCCCGGGCTCTGCGCCGTTCCGCCGGTGGTGAATCCCCAGCCCTGTGGCGGCCGCGGCTGGAGCTTGGGACCTAGGTGTCGCCGAAGCCCCGCCCCAGCTGTGACGTCGGTGCGGGGTTACTCACGGTCATTCCCTCCGGCCCGAGAGTTCAGCTCCGTGCTGGGGCTCTTGCGCGTGCGCATAGCGCTGCCTGTTGCCCTCCCGGTCTTCGGGTCTGGTTCTCTGGGTCTGCGACGGGCTGGCGTCGCTTCCGCGCACACTTATTGAGCATCTACTGAATGGCAGGCCCCGCCTCAGGCACTGAGGGTTCACAGACAGACCCAGGCTCCCCCCTTCTTGGGAGTACAAAAATCCCTAGGGACATCTGCAAGGGGATATTTAGTTGCACCTTAGGGTGGGGCAGGAATGTGGCTACTTTGCGTTGAGCGGTGGACTCTCTGAGTAGAGAGAGTTTTGAGCTGAGCCCTGAGGGTCAGCCCTGCGACTAGCCGAGGAAGACGTTGGCCAGGCCAGGGCTCCGGGGCCTAAGTTTGAGGAGTTAGAGGCTTACAAAGGTGGGGAGGTTGAGGAGGTAGGTCTGGAGGGGATGGGCCAGGCCTTGTCCGCCAGGGAGAGGCCTGGAGCAGAGCCGTGGCTCCGTCTTCCTTACACCTTTAAAAGCATCGCTCTGATTGTTATACAGAGAAGGGGTTGGAAGCCAACAATGGCAGCAGGTGCCAGTTGGGGGCTCTTTGTGGAGAGGGTAAACCGAAGCCCGCCAGCAAATTACCCTCTGTGGTTGTGCAGGAGTTTTAGCAACACTGGCTAAGTTGCATTTGGTCGAAGGGGAAACTAAGGCCAAGGTCACAGGAACAAGCTGCCTAGACTCACAACCTGAATGGACGTGTCCATGCACTCTGTGGCCACCCTGGGGTTGGCAAAACAGACACATCAAAGCCACCCCAACTCCTGCCCTCCTGCAGTCTTGCAAATTAGTCCAGCTGGCTGCCTACCCTAGGGCCTTCTCAGCCCCTTCCTCCTGGGGCTGCGGTAGGGGAGGATCACAGAGGAGAGGGCCTCATTGTGGGGCTTTTCTAAAACGGCCTCCCCCAGGGAAGGGCTGTCCTTCACTGCATTCTGGAGTGATGAACCCTGATATTCCAAGCCCTAGGGAGGTCCCAGCCTGACTCAATTACCAGTTCCACAGTGCTGGGCCCAAGGGGAGCAGTCTGAGAAGCACCATGACCCAGCTGGAAAAACATGGGTTTTGGGGTCAGGACTTGAACCTGGACACTACTCACTTCCTTTGCCATCCTGCTCAAGCCCTCTCACCCTCAGTTTCCTCCTCTGGAAAAATGAGGATGCGAATGCTCCCTTCATGGGGGAGTTGAACAATAGAATCAAAGGTGTGTCTGGGTTTTTCTTATTGACTGATGGATAGAAACATTGTCTCTCCAGACCCAAAGGCCAGACATGGGCAGCTATTGTGGGGGGATTTGGGGTCAGACCCTAGTCCGTCTCTTGAGGACCAGGCAGCCCCTTCCTGCTGAGGTGGGAGCTGAGGTTTGCCCACTGTAGTGGAGGATTTTTCAGGTATTCAAACCACCTATTCTTCTCCCCAATTACACAATACATCTTTTTTCATTGTAGAAAAATCAGAAAGTACAGGTAAGCAAAGACAAAATACAATCTCTAAACCCACCACCCAGAGATAAGTCCTGTTAATTATTTGAGGGATTATTTCCTCTGCGTGTGTGTGTATTTGAGGGATGGCTGTACACTCTTCATCAGCTTTTTAAAAACTTTATCGAGGGGCTGGACATGGTGGCTCACGCCTATAATCCTAGCACTCTGGGAGGCCAACACAGGAGGATCGCTTGAGCCCAGGAGTTTGAGGTTGCTGTGAGCTAGGCTGACGCTACGGCACACTAGCCAGGGGAACAGAGTGAGACTCTGTCTCAAAAAAAAAAAAAAATTAAAAATAAAAACCTTATTGAGGTATGATTTACATGCCATAAAATGTATCCATTTTAAGTGTATCATTCAATGATTTTTAGTAAATTTTTGGAGTTGTATGACCATTACTAGTTGTAGGACATTTTCATCACCCCAGTAAAATCCCTCATGCCTTTTTACAGTTACTCCCCATTCCTACCTACAGCCTCTGACAACCATAAATCTATATTTTTAATAAATTAGAATAGGGCCATTGGTTCACAGCAGATTGTACCTGCTTGGTTCCATGTCAACAGCCAGACAACAGTCAGATTCCCTCATTTATTCACCTGATCCCTGTCAATGGACATCTAGGCTGTTTGTCTTCGTAAACTGTGCTGCAGTGGACACCCGAGGCTGGTTTTTGCCCAGCTCCTCATTTAGTTCTGTAGGATCAGGCTCTGGGAGGGACTTGCTGGTCAGAGGCTGAGCCTGCTTTTGAAGCTTCTACAAAGTGTGGAGCTGGGCAGGTTCGTAAGGTCTAGAGAGAGGTGATTCAGGGTGGGAAGGCCAGATCCCCGAGAGGCATGAGAGATGACAGGTGAGCCAGGCAGGCCTCAGGTGCCAGGATGGGAGCTGGACTGGCTGGAGGACAATGGGGGGTTGGGGCAGGTGCATGCCGTGCTCGAGTTGTGTAAGTTCCCTCTGGCTGCCAGGGTGAGAGGTTATAACATGAATAGGGATCACTAATTTAGCACTTACTGTCTTCTAGGCACTGTGTTGATGATCTCATTGAATTCTCCTGACAACTCCAACTGGGTAGACTTATGATGAAGATGAGGGCCTTAAGGAACAGAACAGAGAGGCTAAGTGACTTGCTCAAGATCACACAGCCAGGCCGGGCGCGGTGGCTCACGCCTGTAATCCTAGCTCTCTGGGAGGCTGAGGCGGGCGGATTGTTTGAGCTCAGGAGTTCAAAACCAGCCTGAGTAAGAGCGAGACCCCGTCTCTACTAAAAATAGAAATAAATTAATCAGACAACTAAAAATATATAGAAAAAATTAGCCAGACATGGTGGTGCATGCCTGTAGTCCCAGCTACTCGGGAGGCTGAGGCAGAAGGATTGCTTGAGCCCAGGAGTTTGAGGTTGCTGTGAGCTAGG
The DNA here is from genome assembly GCF_000956105.1 of Propithecus coquereli. NCBI lineage: Eukaryota > Metazoa > Chordata > Mammalia > Primates > Indriidae > Propithecus > Propithecus coquereli. The sequence continues at coordinate 435,430 of NW_012155796.1, forward strand.
ATGATGCCACAGCACTCTAGCCCGGGCAAAAGAGTGAGACTCTGTCTCAAAAAAAAAAAAAAAAAAAAAAGGTCACACAGCCAGATCATGGTGGAGCCAGGATTCAAACCCAGGCTGTGGGTTTCAGAGCCTATACTCTTAGCTCCTAAGCTCTTAACCACTAGGGTCCTAAGACTGGGGCTGGGGGGTTGAGGAGGCTGCTCCATGTGGGGCTATGCTGGGGACCTGGGAGTGGGTCACAGAGGAGTCAGAGGCCATGTGGCTGCCTCCCCCTTCAAGCCCAGTTCAGCCTTTGAGTCATGAGACTGGGAGCTGGCACTGGGGAGCAAGCTGAGGGCCTGAAGCCACCCACACCCAGCTGGCCCTGCCACCTGCCTTGGCCAAACTCTGTCATGTGAATAGCTTTTAGGGTGGGGCTGCCACCGTGAGTCCTGGTGTCTGTGGGTGAAGGCACTTGCCTGGCTATAGTGCTCTTTGAGTTCGAGTCCTGCCTCTGCACCAAGACCTCAATGAGCTCCATCTCCTCTGGAGCCTTCCTTCCTCACTCTGTGCTTTGGGGTTCCTTGCAGCAGTGGGGAGAGGATGGAACATGAGAGCAGCTCTTACACGTGTTGGGGATTATTATTAAGCCTGCAGAGGTCTTCTCCTTCCCACTGAGGATTAATTTATCAGATCTTGCTCAAGTTTATAAGTGCAGAAAAGGCAGATGGAAACAGAGTTCTGGTCAAGCACGGGAAGGGGGCTGAGGGTCTCTTTCCTCTGCCTGCACCTCTATATCTGCTCTTCGTCTGCTGGACCCCAGATGTCAAGTCAAAGGTTGCTGCCCTGAAGCCCTCCTGGGCCTCGCCTCACCTCCCTGCCAGTGCCACCTTGCCCTAGGCAGTGCTTTCTCCCAGCCCAGCCGTGTGGGGCCTTGCTTCCGGGCCATGTGTGTCTGGCTGTTTCCTGGTCCAGGACAGCCTTGGTGGAAAGGGCACGTTAGGGGCCCACTCTGCCACCCCACACTTCTCACCAGGATACTGTGTGCCCCAGTCCTCTCCCTATTCTCACCAAGCATGAGCAGTCCCTAGAAAACGCAGCTCTAGACTGGTTACTGCCCAGCTCCCAGCACGTAACTCCCCAGGTCTCAAACCATCCATGGCTCCCCAGTTCCCCTAAGATAAAGTTCCCTGTCTCATCATGGCATTCGAGACTTGCAAGGTTTGCCAGACCTGCCCCTCCTTTGACATTGCCCATCCATCCAGAACCCGCTCCCGGGGCACAGCCTGCCCTGCTAGGGTGCCCCTTCTCCCTCAGCCTGTGTCCAGAGCCCCTCAGCAGTGGAGTCTGAGCCTCTCCTGTCAGATGTGTTCCCCTTTCTGTGCCTTTCTCTGCCTCTTGGTGTCCAGCCTGTCCAACCTTAGGGCAGCAGAAAGCAGAAAGCCCTCCCAGTGTGGTCACGAATTGCTGTTTCTCCTCAGGAAAGTGCCCTGCCCTTTGTGACCTGCAGGGGCCTCCCCTGAAAAGCAGGCGATGAAGACTGTCAGATTTGCTGCCTCTGAGCCCCCAGAGCTTCAGCCCTAATGCTTCTGAGGGGGCAGGGCTGGGGGATGGGGAGGAGGATGCTGGGAGTGGGTCCAGGGAGGCTGTGGGTAGATAGCTGGGAGTTACCTCCTGCCCGACAGTCACCTAGCCGGACACAAACATCCCAAGTGACCTGGTCAGCTCCAGGCAGGGGTCACTGTGAGGCCGAGGCCTGGGATCTGGACGTTCCCCACTGACAGGAGTAGCCCAGGTTGCAATTGCTGCGCTGGCCAGAGGAAGTATCTCTGGCCTTGTCTCTTGCCAGCCACAGGCCCTGTGGATGTGGCCTTTGACCCTGGGAACTGACTGGGACTGCCCAATGTGTGGGACCCACATGCCACATGCTCCACAGAGGTGGTCATATAGGGATGGGGAGAGCCTTATAAACCGGTGTAGGGACTCCTGGTGAGAGGGCAGGGAGTCTTTGAGGCTGGCTCCAGGTGTGGAGCTTCTGGGAGTTGTGGAGGTCAGAAGAGCTAATTTGGGTCAAAGTCTTAAGCAGTGCATGCAGATAGTAAGCCCTCAACCAATGCCCGTTAGTGTTGTTATTATCACCATTTAGAGCACTTAACCAGTACCTGGCAACTGATATGTTTAGTTCAACGTATGTTAGCAGTGATTATCCAAGAAGCCTGTGCTGGAAGTTTCTAGGATGTTCTGGGCTTTGGTTCCAAGTTCTAAGCATCACCATGTGGTGGTTCTGGGTCTCTGTGTGAGAGACAAGGTGGGGCTGGCCCAGGCCAGTGGGGAGTCCCCACCCCACCACAGGGAACAAGTGCCCTGTCCATTACAGTTAAGAGACTGGAGCTGGAAGGAACCTTAGAAATGCCATTGTCACCTCCTCACCCATCTTACAGATGAGGACACCTGATTCCCTCACAACCCCTGGCCACCCAGCCTGTTGTGGCCCAGGCCCAGTGGCAGCTGAGGTGGGTGAATGAGTGGAGATCTGTGAGAAAGCACCTTTTCTAGCTAGGGGAGGAGGGCAGAATGTAGCAGGTGTTTCTGAATCTCCGGCCACAGTTGATGGTTTGCCGCACAGAACACGTTCAGGCAGCCTTGGAAATGCAAACAAAAGCACCTTCAAGGTTCCAGTCACAGCCCTGAGCAAAGCAACCAAAAGTACATAAAAACAATAAAACCCCAGTGCTGGTGATGCTGTGAGGAGAGGGGTTACATTGTAAGTGAGGTTGTAAAGGGGTTTATCTTTCCCAGAGAGCAGCCTGGCAGCTCTAAAAAAACCATCTTGCTGCCTTTAAAACAAGCTGCAAGGAAATGACCCCAAAGGGAGAAATATATATAATTTACATGAAGAAATGCATAGCACTGCTATTTAGACTGTGAACAATTTGCCCAGCAGCAGGTGACTACCCCCAGAATTGCCACTGCACTGGGCACAGGTTGTTTTTCAGCTGCCAGAATGGTAAGCGTGTGCCCGGGCTGACGACCTGAACTGGTGCTGACCAGCGTCTTGTTTGATCTCCATCTTCCAGTTCTGCTCAGGGCGATTCAGCACACCTGTGGCTCCAGGAAGAGGACGGGTAACTGAGTTTCACAGGTCAGCGTCGTCAGTGTATGAGCATCTGGTGTGCAGTGGCACAGACGAGGGAAGGGTCCGGAGGGACATCAGAGCAAGTTTTGAGGGAGGAATAGGAATTTGCCAGGTGAACAAAGGACGGTGGAGGGGCATTTCTGGCAGAGGGAACACCTGGGCAAACGCATGATGGCATTGGTGTGGTATGTTCAGAAAGCAGACAAGGAAAGCAAGGCTGAGCGAGTGCGTGGGTGATGGCACTGAGGTGGCTGGAGGGAGCCCAGTAGGGCACAGTGGTGGGAGTGGCTGTGGCTGGAATCCACACAGCTCCTGACTGTGGTCCCTTCTGTGCTCAGCCCTGTGCTGGGTGAGGCTGGGGTCACAAAGCTGGTTCAGGCCTTGGCCCTGCCTTGAGGGGCCCCAGTTGAGGCTGGGCCTCTGATCTGGTGAGGGAGGTGGAGTGGGCCTAGGGGGTGGTGGTTAGGAAGGCCTCCGGGAGGAGACAGTGCTAGAGCCGAGCCTTAAAGAGCCTCAGGTTGTCTCCTAGCTGAGCTGTGACAAGTGGCAACAGCTGGTTAGAGCAGAGCCAGGCTGCATTTGAGGTTCACTCCTGTCCCTGGCAGGCTGGGGCTGAAGAGTAGGCTCTGGGGTCAGCAGAACTGGGGTTAAGTCCCAGATTCTTCACTTGGTACCTATGGGACCTTGGGCACGTGGCCTCCCTCTGAGCCTTAGTTTCCTCATCCATCAGGAGGGCCCAGGTGCGCCCGGGGCTCCAGCCATCGGCCCATCCCATTCTGGGAAGAGCTGGCACACACTGGTTCCCCTGGGGCAGCCGTGAGTGCACAAAGGGCAGCCTGTGCCCCTGTTGCTTACATGACCAGCTAAGGACACCGGAACCTGACGACCTGAGTTACCAGGAGGATGAAGGAGGCCCTAGGTGGGAGCAGGAAGGCAGGCAGGGTGCAGCCTGGTGCCTGGAGCCACAGGTGAGTGCCCACTCCACCCTGCATCCTCCATCAGGCAGGCAGAGGTGGTGTGCTCTGGGGAGCCCACGAGCCAACATCCCATGTCCTCCTGTGTGGTGGTGACACACCGCCACTTACACCATTTACCCTTCTCCACAGACTGTGCGCTCTTTGTGATCTGTGTTGCACGGGACAGCTTGCAAATCCCTTTCCCATCATCCCCTGGAGAATCGGGGACCTTGGCTCAGGTGACAGACAAACCGGGGCTGGAATCCCAACTCCTTGGCGGCCTCCCCGGCCTCCACCCTCCTCACTCCCTCTGCTCCAGCCACACTGGCCTCCATGCTGTCCCGCTATCATGTCATGTTTGCGCCCACCTCAGGGCCTTTGCATGTGCTGTTTCTTCAGTCCTCCCTTCTGGCCTACTCCCTTGTTTCATTCAGGCCTCCACTCACATGTCACCTCCTCAGACAGCCCTGTCCTGACCCCCTTGTCTACAATGGCTCCCTCACACTCTCTTTACCCTGCCTCAGTTTCTTCCTGGTGCTCATCGCCACCCGCACCCACATTTCCCCGTGCATTTGCATCCCACTGGTCTCCCTCATTGGCACATCGGCTCCATGAGGAAAGGTCTTTGTGCTGTGCACGTGTACCCCTGGTGCCGGGCACAGGACAGGCACACCGGACGCTTAGGGAAGGGCAGTAGATGTTGTGAAGGAGATGGACCTGGGCTTTGTGGACCAGGTTGTGGGGGGGGAGGTGGTGAGCTCCCTATCCCAGGAGGCATGCAAGCAGAGGTTGTTTGGGGTTTAAGGCCTTGTGTGGGTTGAAAGGAGTTGTAGGCTTCTATCACAGTCAGAGCTGAATTCTGCACATTTGTGACGTGAGGTGCTCTCAAGATTTCTGTCACGGCCTCACAGAATCAACAGGCCAGAGTCATTAAAGGCTGCCCCTGTCTGCCTTCAGAGGGCTGTTTGAAGGTAGAAGGGGGAGGGTTGGGGTGGGGTGGGTTGAAGTTTCAAGTTTCCCCTTGAATCCTGATAGAATCAGGACAAGAGAGGAGGAAAAAGGAGGAATCCAGGCTTCGGGAGGGGTTGTTGGGGGTCCACAAGCCTGGAAAGGTGAATGACAGGGGGATCAGCGGGCCCCACTGAGGCCCGCAGTGTGGGCTGCCCTTCTCCGTGTTCAGAAAGTGTGTAGAAACCAGAAGCACCTTCTGAATGTCCCTGGGGAAGCCCGTGCTCAGCTCACCCATGGCGGGCCACAGCTTAGGGGCTGTGGGTGAGCCTCTCGAGACCAGCTGTCCTAGCTTCCAGGGCAGGGACCAGGGTGAGGCGAGAGAGGCACTGCCTTACATTGTGCACCCTAGGTGACTCTTGCTCACCTTAGTCAGGCCCTGTTAATGCCCCTTAAAAAGATCCCCATCAAATGGTTATGGAGCTCCAGGTTGAACCCAGCAACGTACTACCTGACTTCCTAGTTCTAGACCATTCCATGTGCTACAGAGGGAACTAACCTTTGTTGAGACCCCGCTGAGTGGTGGGTGCTTTACACACTTGTTCTCCCATAATCCCCACCCTTGAGGGTTCTCGGGGTTGGGGCTGGGAGAGGGAGAGGGGACTGCCCTGGTCACACAGCAGGTGAGGGGCCGGGGGAAGAGCAGGCCATGAAAGAAGGACCTGGAGGGGGTGGGGGGCAGGGTGTGAGGGAGACATGGCTGAGTTTTCTTGCTTAGGCTCATGAAAAGGGAGAGTTGGGTCACAGTGGCCCTCAGCCCCCCAACACTGACTGCTGAGCTGCCCGGCCGCCTGCCCAGGATTCAGCCACCCTTCACAGCTGGGGGTGTGGGGGAACAGCCATCCTGCATGTGAGGCTGAGGTGGGCCTTGTGGGTGGTCTACTTGGCCAAGTTCTGATCATCTCTGTGTGTGTGTGTTGAACTTTTACCTTTGACAGAACAGGAGACAGGCTCAGGCAGCCCTTCAAAAGACCCCCAGAGCCTGTCACCTCTACCTTCCCCACCTCTGTCCCAGGAAACTGGGTCTCTTCCTGGCCTCCCAGGGCCCCACAATGAATAAGCGAGTTGAGACTTACCTGGTGACAGCTAGAGGGCTGTGAGACCTTGAGGGAGAGGGTCAGACTTCACTGACCCTGCAGAGGGACATTGGTGATGGGAGTCAGGAGACCCTGGATGTGTAATTTGGGGTAAAAGTTTCCCTTCCTTACTCTGGGCCTCAGTTTCCCGGAAGTGACCTGTTATCAGCGGTGGTTCTCGCGATCCCAGACCATGCGCACCCCACTGGAACGAAGGGTAGGTAGCCCCATTCTGAGGCTGCCCCAAGAGGGGGAGGTCCCTGCACTGCAGCCACCACCCGGCAGCCCGTGGCCTTAATTAAGCGCTTCTCGAGTACTAAGTGCTGCGCCCATATTATCTCCCTTCCTTCTACCTTTCCGTGTCAGGGAGATATAATTGTCCTGTTTTTCTGGAGGAGTAAACTGAGGCTTGGAGCGGTTGAGGCTCTTTCAGGATGTCAGTGAGCCAGTGATGATTTCGAACACAGAGCTCCGGGGTTTTGGGGCATCCTCCTCTGCTGGCCCCATAACGAAGGGGCGGGAGTTGAGAGAGGGCTGTGACCGCCAGTAACCCCGGCGGATGTTGGCGCCGAGCGGGTTAAAGGCGGACGCCCGCGAGTAACCCCGGTCCCATTCAGCGCCGCTGGGTGAAACCTGAGTCCCGGCCGCCGTCGGGGGGTGGGGCGGGGGCTGGGGCGGGCCCTAGTGAGGCGGAGGCGCGGCCGCTGATTGGCCGCGTGGACTCACCCCATGCCCGGGCCCGTAGCCCCGGGGGGCGGGGAGCGGGCGGGGCCTGAGGGAGGGGCGGGGCCTGAGGACGAAGCGGGGCGGGGCGCGCCGAGGCGCTCAGCCGGCTTTAAAACTCCGCGGAGCCTTGACAGGTGAAGTCCGCGCGGGGAGGGGCCCGAGTCAACCGCCTGGACGCCCCGAGGGGGCGGGCGCGGACCGCAGAGCCATGGATTGCACGTTCGAAGGTATTTTTCGGAGGATCCCCACCCCTTTATTGCAATGCCTCCCGGGTTCTCACGGGGGGTGGCGGGCGTGGAGGCTATGGAACTCAAGTAGGAAAGAGCCCTTTCCAAAGGGAAAGGGTATGCCAGTTCCTGGCTCACTGGGGAAGTGAGTGGACCACCCCCTAACCTCATTAATCCCTCCTGCAACCCAACGGAAGTGTTTGCCTAGAGACCTGACAGCAGCACCCAGGAACCTAAGGGGGTTTGGTGGGAGAGGGTGGCTTTCTCCACATCTGGGGCAGGGTCAGTTGTCCTATTCTCTACCACGACGTCCTACCTGTTGGGTGGCCCTGCTTTTGGGGGCATCTTAGACTCTCCAGGCAGATAGTCGAAGCCCCAGATTGTCATCATTGTCAGTTTTTCTTTAAGGGCCTCAGTTTTTCCCATCTATCAAAGGGGCTCATACGGACTGGGTGAAGGGTGGAAGATCCGCATTTGAAAGTACGTTATGACTTTATGACCTGCGTAAACCTGGAGGGTCCACTAACCAGGAGGGTTTCAATTTGAGGACCCAGGGAGGCTGAGCCTGCCACCGCCATCATGCTCTGTTGAAGACCTTAGGGAGGTCCCTTCCTGCAGTAAATCTCCTGCCTGGCACCTGTCAGTAGACAATGTCGAGTTCCCACTCTGTGCCAGCTGCCTGCTGGGCAAAGCCTCAGGCAGCTCTGTCAAAAAGGGTTTTAATCTTTTCTGTTGTACCGATGAAGAAACTGAGGCCCAGTTACAGGAGGCCATTGGGCCAGGCTCAATCTCATGTTGGTGACGGGCAGGACTGGGAGCTCAGGCTGGGGACCCTGAGAACACTAGGGCCCCTGGGATTGTGCTCATGGGTCCTGTAGAAAACTCTGACCTAGTGGGTGGCCACTGCAAGTGGGTTAGAGGGCCCTGGGCTGAGCCAGCCAGGCTGCCAGTCTCCAGCTTCGGGAGAGAGCCTATGGCCAGGCTGGGCTGAGGTGGGGAGTGTGTCCCAGTCTGTTTGAGGAGGAAGGAGTCAGGACAGACAGCACTTGCTTTTATAGAGGCGAAACCAAAGCCCTAAATGGCCAGGCCTGGGTCCTGAGGCTATTTGGCTGCAGGCAGGGCCTGGGCTTGTGCCCAAAACACATGGAGACACACTGGTTGACTACATGGCCAGCAGCTGGCTCAGCCCCAAGCCTCAGTCTGTTACACTGAGTAATGGGTGGGTGATGGCAGCTTTGTTTCTGGCTTCTTGGTGGGGTAAGAAAAGGTGCAGAGACAATAGATTTGGCATTTTGTAGACCTGGGTTTGAATCCCATTGCATGCTCTTAGGCTGCTTCTGGCCCTCTGTGAACCTCAGTGTCCTTTTTTTTGTCTCCAAGATAAGGTGAGCTAATCATCTGAGGCAACCTAGGGCAGTCACCAGTGGTTGGGGCATTGGGGTCAGGCAGGGTCTAGACACAGTTTTGTCTCTGACTCTGTAAGAACTTATGCCAGCAAGTCACCTCTCTACAGCTCAGTTTCTTCATCTGTAGAATGGGGCTAATAATCACACTGCCTTCTTAGAGCTGTGTGTCAGGAGGATTAGGGGCCCAGCCTAGCCCCATCAATGTGGGTGGCTCCAGAGTGGGCCTTGCCCTTGGCCCAGACCCATCCTACTGACGTGGGTCCCCACCACCTTTGAGTCCTTCCAGCATGGATGAGGATGCTGCTCTGACCTGGTATCCTCTTGGGGGACTTCCCTGTCATATCTCTTTGGGGAGCCCATGCTCCCCTGAGGGGAGTGGGGCCTGGGCTGCATAGCTGGTCTGGTCATGGAGGACCCTACCACCTCTTCAGGGCCTTGAGCCAGTCCTGCCTCTCTCTGTGCTTTGTCCTCCCCTTGTAAATTGGAAGGAGGGGGAGGTCACCCACTTCCTAGCAGTCTCTCAGTTGCTCTCTCAAGTGCTGTGCCCAGAGAACCCTGTTGGGCAGCCTTGAAGGAAGAGACCAGAAGTGGCCGGTGGGTGGGGTGTGGGGCCCATTGCACCCATATAAAGATCCTCTCTGCCCTGTTTCCCACCTGCCCTAGGCTACCTCCTCCCTCTGGTTACTCTGTCCCATCCGCCTCCCAAGGACTGGGCCTACTGGATCTGTGAGGCATGGCCCTGTTTCACAGATTGAGAAACTGAGGCCCTTGTGGGGCCAGGGCAAGGCTGTATCTGGCTTCTGGACTCCTTTTGTCCTGGGTGAGGTGGGTGCTCCTTTGCCAAGCCAGGTCCTAGGGTAGGGGTAGTGACAGAGTGTGGAGAGAGCAGGAAAGACTGTTTGGAAGGGATTGTCATCTTCTGGGGAAGCACTTGGAAGCTGGTTGAGTCTACAGTGCAGTGCGTGTGTGCATGTATGTGAAGACTCAAAGGTGATGTCTTCTAGAACATATGGTCCTTGAAGACAGGAGTAAAAGTGTCCATGTCAAGATACAGGACGTTCCCAGCTCTCCAGATAGTTGCCTCGTTCTAGACAGGGATTTTTGTCTGTCTTGTTCACAGCCAGGAACAGTGCCTGGTGTAGCTTGTGCAGTCGGCATATGCTATGCTCATTGAATGAATGAATGAATGAATGAACGAACGAACATGGGCCTGCTGTTTGCTGTGGACTGAGCATATTGTCAGATGATCAGGCAAATATTGGGTGGTAGGAAGAGCTCGGGCTGTGAAGTCTGAATTCCTGGGCCTGACCCCGGCTCAGCCCCAGCCCGGCTGTGAGGCAAGGCTGTGAGCCTCATGTGCCCACTTTGTCCACTTGTTGCAAGGGCTATTTGACGTACTTGCGGCACCAGGCATCGCTCTGGAGGGTACAGGGGCCCCTGAGATGGCGATCTGTCTGGAGCACTGGCTCCTACGGGTGGCTTTTCTGTTCTGTGGCATTGCCCACACATATACAGCTGTTTGCGGACGAGAGTTGTGCAAATAGATTTGCTCGTGCAAATGTGTGATGCCTTGTTTGGGGGGTAGTCTCCACCCCATTGTCACTCACACACCCTCTTCTCCTTTTCCTAGACATGCTTCAGCTCATCAACAACCAAGAGAGTGACTTCCCTGGCCTGTTCGACCCACCCTATGCTGGAGACGGGGAAGGAGGCACAGACCCGGCCAGCCCTAATGCCAGCTCCCCAGGCAGCTTGTCCCCACCTCCTGCCATGCTGAGCTCCCCTCTTGAAGCCTTCCTGGGGGGACCCAAGGCAGCGCCCTCACCCTTGTCCCCTTCCCAGCCCACACCCACCCCATTGAACATGTACCCATCTGTGCCCACTTTTCCCCCTGAGCCTGGTATCAAGGAAGAGTCAGTGCCACTAAGCATCCTGCAGCCCCCCACCCCACAGCCCCTGCCAGGGGCCCTCCTATCCCAGAGCTTTCCAGCCCCAACCCCACTGCAGTTCAGCTCCACCTCTGTGTTGGGCTACCCCAGCCCTCCTGGAGGCTTCTCTACAGGTAAGGAGGGGTAGAGGGTGGTGGTGGGAGGGGACAGCCGGGGGCGGGGTGCTACCAGGAGCACAGGAAGAGGTGTTTGCTGTGGTCTTAGTAGAGGAATTTGCAGGCTTTACAAACAGAAAACTCTGCTGCTTGAGACACCCATTCCTAGCAGGGCTTGTGTTCTTATTGCTGGGTCAAGCACTGCCTCCCGCTGGAGGCCTGGTTGGAAGCTGGCACATTTGCATCAGAGCCCAGGCAGGGACTATCCAGAAAGGAAGCCACAGGGCTCATGACTAATCCAAGGCCACATGGTGATAGAGACCTGAAGAGTGGGTTGAAAGTGGGTGAGGGTAGCCTGTGCTGCAGCCCCAGGCTTTATTTCTGCAGGGACTCCTCCTGCGAGCACCCAGCAGCCGCTGCCTAGCCTACCACTGGCTTCCCCGCCAGGGGTCCCGCCCGTTTCCTTGCACACCCAGGTCCAGAGTGCAGCCCCCCAGCAGCTACTGACAGCCACAGCTGCCCCCACAGCAGCCCCAGGAACAACCACTGTGGCCTCACAGATCCAGCAGGTCCCGGTAAGGGGTTTTGCCAGGTGTTGGGGAGGTGGCAGCCCCTGGCCTGGATACAACGAATGCGTGGCTGAGCCCTCTACCACCCCCAGGTCTTGCTGCAGCCCCACTTCATCAAGGCAGACTCACTGCTCCTGACGGCTATGAAGACAGATGTGGGGGCCACTGTAAAGGCAGCAGGACTTAGCCCCCTGGTCCCTGGCACGGCTGTGCAGACAGGGCCCTTGCAGGTGGGTGGTGTGGGCAGGGCAGAAGGGCATGCAGTCTGCACACATGCATGCTACCTGCTAATGCCTGCCCGGCCCTGCAGACCCTGGTGAGTGGTGGAACCATCTTGGCAACGGTGCCACTGGTTGTGGATGCTGACAAGCTGCCCATCAACCGGCTGGCAGCTGGCAGCAAGGTCCCAGGCTCAGCCCAGAGCCGTGGTGAGAAGCGCACAGCCCACAATGCCATTGAGAAGCGCTACCGCTCCTCCATCAACGACAAGATCATCGAGCTCAAGGACCTGGTGGTGGGCTCTGAGGCAAAGGTGTGGGCAGAGGCACAGACTTGGGTGACCCTGGGGAAGGAGCAGCTGGGGGCGACTGGAAGGAAGGGAGGGATCGAGTCCAAGCCTGGGCACACAGGGGTTTGGGCTTCAGCCTGCCCTGGCCTGGCCAGCCCTGTTTATTACGTTATACTTTACCATGGGCCTCCTCCACAAAGGAGGGGCTGTTCTAGGCTTGGAGGCTGCAGCAATGAGCAAGACAGATAAAACCCTGTCCTCAAGGAGGAACTGCCATTCTGGTGGGGGAGGTGGCCAATACACAGGGTGGCTAAGGAAGTATTAGAGTATGCTAGGGTGGAAGTAAAGCAGGGAGAAGGGTGGTGGGAATTGCAAATCTAAATCTTGTGGTCAGGGAAGGCCTTGCTAAGGGCAAGGGCTGCACGAAGATGGTGATAATAGTAGCTGCTAGCCAGACACTGCTGTGTATGTTTACACGTTAGTCCTTGTGCCTGTCCTTGGAGGTAGGTACTACTGCAGAGGAACGTTCCAGGTAGAAGGAACAAGTGCAAAGGTCCTGAGGCAGCTGTGTTGCAAAGCAGCTCCGCACCCCCTTGCTAAGTGCCTCCCACCAGGCCTGACTGGCCACCTGCACTCTCTCCCTCCCACTCTCTGCAGCTGAATAAATCTGCTGTCTTGCGCAAGGCCATAGACTACATCCGATTTCTACAACACAGCAACCAGAAACTCAAGCAGGAGAACCTGAGTCTGCGCACTGCTGCCCACAAAAGCAGTGAGTCCTGGCCTCATTCTGCCCCGGCCTATGGCTTCCCCTTTAGCCCTGCCACGCCCCCGGCTCTGGCCCTGTCCCCAGCCCCACCTAACCCTTGGCTCTGGTGCCAAGGGTTGATTAGGGAGGTGACCCCAGGCAGCACCGACTGGAGTGAGGAAGTTGAGGCAGGGAAAGGGCAGAGCTGATAAAGGTACCTAATCAGGCACCTTTTGGAGACAGTGGAGGGCAGGCCTCACAGTGCCGCCCCAGGCCCCCTCCCCACCTTCAGCTTGAACCCCTTGGTCACTTCTGGCACAGCCCTAGCTCCTCGTTTGGCCCTAACTGAGCCCTTCCCCAGCTTCCCAGGCCAGCTTTAGGAGCTAGGCCAGCTCCCAGCCCCACACCGCTAGGGCCTTGAGCTCAGATTTGGGCTGGCATGACCCACCTTCACTCCCACCTCTGTTCCTCTCTGGCCTACAGAATCTCTGAAGGATCTGGTATCCACCCGTGGCAGCGGAGGAAACACAGATGAACTCATGGAGGGCGTGAAGACCGAGGTGGAGGACACGCTGACGCCACCACCCTCGGATGCCGGCTCGCCCTCCCAGAGCAGCCCTTTGTCCCTTGGCAGCAGGGGCAGTGGCAGTGGTGGCAGTGGCAGTGACTCGGAGCCTGACAGCCCAGCCTTTGAGGATAGCCAGGTTGGGCCCTGAAGTGGCGCCCCCTTCCCCACTCCCAGCGATATCCTCTGAGCCCCAGGACAGGGTCGGGAAGAGGCCCCTAACAGATCCTACCTCCCATTTTATAGACTGAATAATAGGCCTGGAGCTGCGTGGGGTCCCACAGTAAGGCGGGTGGCGTCCTAACCCCTCCTGCCCAGCCCCGCGCTTTCTGAGGTCGCTGGGGCTCTGCCCTCACCACCCTGTCCACCGCCACCAGGTGAAGCCAGAGCAGCGGCTGTCTCCCCACAGCCGGGGCATGCTGGACCGCTCCCGCCTGGCCCTGTGCACACTGGTCTTCCTCTGCTTGTCCTGCAACCCCTTGGCCTCCCTGCTAGGAGGCTGGGAAGCTCCTGACCCTGCGGATGCCACCAGTGTCTACCATAGTGTTGGGCGCAACATGCTGGGCACCGAGGGCAGAGGTAGGGCAGGCCAGCCTGGGCATCTCTGGGAGGGATGCTTGGGGTGTAGACCCTAGGCCTGTGGGCTTGGGACTCTGAGTTTCCTAGCACCTGGATCCCCAAACCTTTCCCTCTGCCCACAGATGGCCCTGGCTGGGCCCAGTGGCTGCTGCCCCCACTGATCTGGCTCCTCAATGGGCTGCTAGTGCTGGTCTCCCTGGTGCTTCTCTTTGTCTACGGAGAGCCAGTCACGCGGCCCCACTCAGGCCCCGCCGTGCACTTCTGGAGGCATCGCAAACAGGCCGACCTGGACCTGGCCCGGGTGAGGGCCAGCCTGGGGCAGGGAAGGGCCCTGGGCAGCACCTGGGCCCCCAGGCTGGGAAGGTGCTGGTGTCAGCCCCTCTTCCCTGCTCTCTGTGCACACCACAGACCTGCCCTGTTCTCCCCGCTCCTATCGCCCTCAGACCCCCCCTGATCTCAGGAGCCTGAGGCAGATGGCTCTTCAGAAATAGAGGAGAGGTACTCTGGTCCCACTTTTCTCACTTGAAAAACCCTCTTCTCCAGGGGGACTTTGCCCAGGCCACCCAGCAGCTGTGGTTGGCCCTGCGAGCGCTGGGCCGGCCCCTGCCCACCTCCCACCTGGACCTGGCCTGTAGCCTACTTTGGAACCTCATCCGCCACCTGCTGCAGCGTCTCTGGGTGGGCCGTTGGCTGGCAGGCCGGGCAGGGGGCCTGCAAAGGGACTGTGCCCTGCAGGCGGATGCTCGCGCCAGCACCCGAGATGCGGCCCTTGTGTACCATAAGCTGCACCAGCTGCATACCATGGGTATGATCGGTGTGGAGCCGGGCTTGGGCTCTCCCTGCCACTGCGGCCCACCCCCAACCTCACGTCCCATCTGCTTTCCAGGGAAGTACACAGGCGGGCACCTCACTGCCACCAACCTGGCACTGAGTGCCCTGAACCTGGCGGAGTGTGCGGGGGATGCCATGTCTGTGGTGACACTGGCAGAGATCTATGTGGCGGCTGCGCTGAGAGTCAAGACCAGTCTCCCACGGTCCTTGCATTTTCTGACAGTGAGTGGGTGGTGGGCTGGTGGGGACAGGGCTGGGGCTTCTCTTTGCAGCTCTCCCAGAGGCTCCTGGGCAAGGGGCTGTGCAGGATGAGGTTGGTTACCATGTGGGCACCAGGCCAAGCTGGGGCCGGGTCTGGGTTTGAGCCCCTGCCTGGGTCCAGTGTGACAGCCCAGCTCCCCTCCCCCACAGCGTTTCTTCCTGAGTAGCGCCCGCCAGGCCTGCTTGGCACAGAGTGGCTCAGTGCCTCTTGCCATGCAGTGGCTCTGCCACCCCGTGGGCCACCGTTTCTTCGTGGATGGGGACTGGGCCGTGCGCAGTGCCCCTCGGGAGAGCCTGTACAGCTTGGCCGGGAACCCAGGTATTCTCTCACCCCTCCCTGTACCCTGTCCTGTCTCTTGTCCTCATTCCTGTCCTGTCCCTTGCCCCCTGCGTCTCTGGATGTCTTTGCCCAGCCCAGTCCATCTCCCTGCCGTCGGGTGCTGCAGTGGGGGCTGCAGGAAAGGGAAGGGCTGGCTGGGTCTCTGTTCCAGTCGGGGCTCTTCGGGAGCAAAGGCAGGGCTTTGAGGGCAGGTCGTTGATTAGGGAGGTGACCCCAGGCAGCACCAACTGGAGTGAGGAAGTGAGGCAGGGAAAGGGCAGAGCTGATAAAGGAACCTAATCAGGCACCTTTTGGAGACAGTGGAGAGCAGGCCTCACTGTTACTATACCTGTGTCCGGAGCCCAGGTATTTATCCACCACCTTCCATCCGTCTTTGGTGGGAATGCTCCTAGGGCCAAGCCAGCACTTTTGACCTGCCCTAGGTGTGGCTCCAGGCCGCCCAGGGAAGAGCCCCCAGCGTGTAGCAGTGAATGTAGATAGCAGGGGTGAGGCTCTCGTCCCTTGCCCCCTCATCCTCTCCTCCCCACAGTGGACCCCCTGGCCCAGGTGACGCAGCTATTCCGGGAACATCTCTTGGAGCAAGCACTGAACTGTGTGGCCCAGCCCAGCACCACCCCCAGCCCTGGGTCAGCTGATGGAGACAGGTGAGTGTCCCCATGCCCTCTTCTAGGCAAGACCCCTCCAGTGTGTCTGGGAATGGCTATGTCCAGGGACCTGTGTAGTGGCCAGAGCCTGGACTGCTGTCCACTCACTATGTGTCCTTGGTTCCTCCCTGGATCTCATTTTGCCACCAGTCTAGCAGAAGGAGACAGTGGCACTTTGCAGAGCTAGGGGATCAGACCGTGCGTGCTCTGGGGAGTAGGTGGGGAGGGCCAGCACTCTCTTAGGACTTCTAGGACCCCTGCCATCTGTCCTGACAGCCAGTCTCTCCTGCCACAGGGAATTCTCAGATGCCCTCGGGTACCTGCAATTGTTGAACAGCTGTTCCGATGCTGCTGGCGCTCCCGCCTGCAGCTTTTCCATCAGCTCCAGCATGGCCACCACGGGTGAGACCCCAGGCCCCTGCCCCTGACTCCTTGCTCAGCCCCGCGTGCAGTGTAGCTGAGGGCTCAGGGGCCCTTCCTCCTCTGCAGGCACAGACCCAGTGGCCAAGTGGTGGGCCTCGCTGACGGCTGTGGTGATCCACTGGCTGCGGCGGGATGAGGAGGCGGCTGAGAGGCTGTACCCGCTGGTGGAACACCTGCCCCGTGCCCTGCAGGAGTCTGAGTGAGTGCACAGCCAGATTCTTTCTGCCCTTGCCCCAGGTCCCGACTCTCCCTTGCCCCTTGGCACTGTGCTTCCACCGGCCTTTGTTCTCCCCAGCAGGGGTCACTGCCCTTTCTTCCCCAGGAAGCCAGACCAGGGCAGTGGGGAGCTCAGGGCCTGCGGACTGGTCTGACCAGCACTCCTCTGCCCTGGCCCCAACAGGAGACCCCTGCCCAGGGCGGCTCTGCACTCCTTCAAGGCTGCACGGGCCCTGCTGGGCTGTGCAAAGGCAGAATCTGGCCCTGCCAGCCTGACCATCTGTGAGAAGGCCAGTGGGTACCTGCGGGACAGCCTGGCCACCACACCAGTTGGCAGCTCCATTGACAAGGTGCGGGGTGGGGCCGGGGGCCTGGCAGGGCTAGGGGGTCACAGCTTTCCACTCCCTGGTCATTCCCCCTCAGGGGTCACAGAAGACCATGGGGTTAGCCCAAGCATGGCAGGACTGGGGGTCTGGCTGATTTTGCTTTTTGGCTAAGGCTTGAGTCCAGGGGAGAGTGGCTGCCCCTATCTAGCCTCAGTTTCCCCACCCCCAGAAGGAGGGGAGGGGTGGGCAGTGGGGCAGGGCCGCTCTTCGGAGGCCGGCGTTGGGAGGGCTGGATGGCTGCTCCCCTTGCAGGCAGCGGCGTGGGGGCCTAGAGAGGCGGGCGGCCCCGCGGTGCATTGCTGTTGCATTGCACGTGTGTGAGGCGGGTGCAGTGCCTCGGCAGTGCAGCCCGGAGCCGGCCCCTGGCACCGCGGGCCCCCACCCTGCCCTTCCCGGTGCTGGAGCCCCCATAACCCCTGCCCCCCCTGCCACCCCCAGGCCGTGCAGCTGTTCCTGTGTGACCTGCTCCTCGTGGTGCGCACCAGCCTGTGGCGGCAGCAGCAGCCTCCTGCACCTGCCCAGACGTCCCAGGGCGCCAGTGTCAGGGCCCAGGCCTCTGCCCTTGAGCTGCGTGGCTTCCAGCGGGACCTGAGTGGCCTGAGGCGTCTGGCACAGACCTTCCGGCCTGCCATGCGTAGGGTGAGTGCCCGCAGCCCTCTCCTCACGTTGGGGACATGAAGCAGTGTGTGTGGGAAGTCCCGAACCTGGACTGTCCTGGCCTTCTCACCCAGGTGTTCCTACATGAGGCCACAGCCCGGCTGATGGCAGGGGCCAGCCCCACGCGGACTCACCAGCTCCTGGACCGCAGTCTGAGGCGGCGGGCAGGCCCGAGTGGCAAAGGAGGTGAGGGGGCAGCTGCCCACGCAGGGGTGTCCCCGCGCCCAAGTGGGAAGGGCTCAGATGGGGCTTGGCGGATAGTGAGAGCTACTGCGTGCGTGTGTGCGTGTTCTGATGGTGACACCTGGCCTGAGACATCATTTGTGGGACACACGCGCATGCGTGACTGTGAGTCCGCGTTCTACTGGACAGGCCCCGGGCAGAGGTCTGAGGCTTCACGTGTATGCCTGAGGCTGGGGTAGGGAGAGGGCTCCTGCAAACCCCGCGTGCTTGGGCACTGGGGTCTGTGCCGGCCTGGGGTGGAGGCGAGGCTTCTGCGCGAGGCGCCGCGGGGCGTGGCCAGAGCGCGGCCCGTCCCGACGCGGCCCGTCCCGACGCGGCCGTGTGCGTGTGCGCAGGCGCAGTGGCGGAGCTGGAGCCGCGGCCCACGCGGAGGGAGCACGCCGAGGCCCTGCTGCTGGCGTCCTGCTACCTGCCGCCCGGCTTCCTGTCGGCGCCCGGGCAGCGCGTGGGCATGCTGGCCGAGGCGGCGCGCACGCTCGAGAAGCTGGGCGACCGCCGGCTGCTGTACGACTGCCAGCAGATGCTCATACGCCTGGGCGGCGGGACCACCGTCACCTCCAGCTAGACTCCAGGCGGCATCCCTGCCCTGCCCCCGTCTCGAGCGGCCCGTGCGGCCTGTGTTCTGGGTCCGAGCCTTGAAGGCCGAAGGCAGCACCGGAGACCCCGGTCTGCACCGTTCAGCCATGGCTGCACTGTCCCTGGCGGGTGGGAGCCCGCGGGGACCTTTGTCTTGCTCTGGAGTCCGGACAGGCGCAACCCCACCACCCCAACCGGCTCCCCAGCCGGCTCCCCAGCCCAACGAGCGGCCGCCAGGACGGTGCTGACCTCTGGTGGCAGGTCGGGGCATTGCAGGGGCCGAGCCTGCCGAGCGCTACTTCTTGCTGAGCGGGCACCTTGGTGGCTTTTCCCCTCCTGTCTAGAGGGAAGAGACAGGTACGTTTCCCCGAGTTGAGGGGTGCCAGTGTGGTTTTCCTGGCCTGCAAGGGGGGGCCCTGCCCCAAGGCGTCTCTCTCTCCCTTCTGGGGATACTTGTATATAGTGTAGAGCAGCGTGCGCTGGCCTCCGGGGCTCACGTACTCCTATGCCTTTTGCAAACTTTATTTTCATAGGTTTGAGTTTTGTACAGAGAAATAAAATGAAATTATTTATAATCTAGGTTTCATTCCTTTGGGGAGGAGGGTGTGTGTCTCAGCTGATAGACATGCTGACCAGCAAGTGTCCTTTAGGCCTTCCCCCGCCTACGTAGGCATAGGCTTCCCATCCCCCACGCACCTCAACGAAGTTTACCTTCTTCGTGGGGGATGGGGAGGGATGGCTGGCTGACCTCCAGCTGATCTGTCCCACTGATCTCTGGGCCGCCTTTGGGCTGATCAACCTTGGCGCCTTGATAAGTTTGGCTGCCCCTTCTCACCTCCCACCTCTGCCCCCATCAGGTCTCAGGGTGACATGGGAGGATAGACTCAAGCGTCCTCAAGGACCTGTTGTGACAGGAGGTACAACTGGATCTCTGTATGTTCGGGGTGTCTCAGCTCCCCCACCCTGTCCCCTGGTCATCTCACACAGCTCAGGAAGCTTTGGGCTGCAGGGTGTCCAGTTCCTACAGTAAGGGCAGACTCCCTGACTCTATCTGCACCTCCCCACCCCCAAAGCCTGGCCCCTGTCCCAGGGTAATCTGGTCAGAATCCACGGGCTGCAGACTTTCCAAAACAATCGTTGTATCTTTATTGACTTTTTTTTTTCTGAATGCAATGACTGTTTTTTACTCTTAAGGAAAATAAACATCTTTTAGAAACAGCTCGATACACACAATCTTCAGTGTGAAGCAATATACTAATAAGAACACTAGTCGTCTTAACATTTACAGTCTTCATATATATTATATATATGTATATGTATACATATATATACACTATATAACGAGGCCAGATATAATACACACGTTTACCATTTTACAGTCATATGTACAGGAAATTGCTATGGCGGCCCCGGGCTGGGGGCTGCGTCAGGCCTATTGAAGCGTGGACAGAGCTGAGGACACGGACGGACAGGCGGACGGACTGGCTGGGACTGGCCCGGGCCGGTGGTGGCTGCATGGGGAAGGGGCATTGCGGGAGCCCCCTACCTGGCAAGGGCCCTGTTGGGACTCTGTGCTGCGGGACGCACGGCGGCGACACACGGGTGAAGCTAGCATGTTCCCAACATATATACATTCTATGTAACATATATATAGAGGGGTACACAGGTTTTGTACACAAATCTAGCGCTGTCCCTGCTCCCGTGCTGAGTGGGCGCTGCGGTCCCAGTGGTGCAGAGGGACGATCCGCCGGAGGTGCGCTCTGGTTGAGTCTCCTTTCCTTTTGCGCTCCCAGGCTGGGCTCCAGGGGTGGGGTAGACTGGGAAAGGGAGGACACAAGCCAAAGGATGTCCCAGTCTCGCCCACACCCGGGGAGCCCACATCCCCTGAGCACAGGCCCAGGACTACCCTGGCTTTGCCGAACCACACGAAAGCTTTGGCAAAGGCTGGATGGGAAGGGCGCTTGGACATGTTTAGGATGGTTTGTCCCAAAGCCTCCGGCTCCCTCTCCCGCTGGCCTAGCTCTCTGCAGAAAGGCTTCGTTTAACTCCTGCCTAGCTCAGGGAGCCAGGAGCCGCCCTCTGCTGCTTCTAGGGCTGTCTCCATCCCCACCTCCACCCCTAGGGCGCCAGGCCGCAGGCCACGACCGACTGGGGTGGCAGCAGCACCCACGTGGAATGTGTGCCACGTCGTCTTGGAACTTCGGGGGTGGGGGGAGCGTCCCCAGGCCAAAGCCGGCTCCCACCCCCACCGGAGCCGAGTGCGCCGAGGAGTCTGGCCGCTCCGCGTGCTCCCATCTCCGAGCCTGGCCCCTGGGGTGTGGGCAAGGACGCCTTGTGCTGTCCGGTTTCTGGAGCAGGCGACTCCGGGTTTTCTTCCCAACACGGGCCGCACGTCTGCGCCCTGGGCGGCCGGATCCAAGATCCGGAACCCAGATCAAGGATCGGCTCTGGACCCGCGCTGGGAGCAGCTCTAAGGCCCGGGGCGCGCCGGCGGCTCCTCTCCTTCGGCGGCGGCGGGTAGGCGCTCCGGCGGCTTCTCCGGCCGTTGCGGTGCGTTACAACGGCAGCCTCTGCAAGGAAAGGCCCGTCCGCGCATTACACAGGCTCGCCCCGTGCGTGGTCAACTCCCCTCCAGGCCGCAGGCCCCGCCCCGGCGGCGTGGCTGGGGCCTCACACTGTCAACCTGCACCTCCGTGCGCACCATCCGTGCCCCTGCCTGCCCTCGCGTCCCGTCTGGGGGGAGCTGTGGGGAGGCCCTCCCAGGGATGTCCGCCGCCCCTGGCAGCCCCCTCCCTCAGGACCTGCCAGGTCTATGAAGCGTAGTTCGTGACAGTGCGCGTCCCCCTGCCCAACGCTGGCGGATTAGTGCGGCCCCCAGGGGCGGGAGGGGGTTGGGCCCCACTGGGGCTCCGCAGAAGGGGGGGGCTCCTCTCCTGTCTGACCCCGCCCCAAAGGAACACTGTGATCACCTACCTTATGTTTGGGACATTTCAAAGAAAAGTTCTCTTCGATGAATATGCAACCTGTGACCAAAGAGAAGATTCAGTGGTTAGGTCAGGGTGCGGTCTCCCAGCTGCGGCCGGGAGAGGAGGGCCCACTGCCCACAGGGCCCGGCTGCCTCAGCTCTCTTCAAACGAAATCGGATCCTGCTTAAAATCCTCCACGATCAGCCCTCCCACACCTGGAAGTCTTTCCCTATGGCCATGTGGGCCACTCCTTGTCACTGGAGGCCTCTCCTGACTCCCTGGCTAAGCGCTACCCACTGCCCCTTCTCTCCCACCCATTCTGGCCCTCAGTCTCCTGCCTGGAGAGGCCCGGCTATGTATGACCACTTGCTCCCTGTCCCTTGCCCACTGGAGGCAGGCTCCAGGAGGCACCGGCCTGGCCCCTCCCCTGGCTGTATGCCCAGCCCCTGGAAGAGGCATGGCCGCCTCAGTGAACGCCAGTGGACATACTGGGTAGTGGAGTCACAGGCCTGGATTTGAGCATCAGATACTTTGCGGAGCCTTGGTGTCCACATCTGCAGAATGGGCGTTATGCACCCTGCCATGAAGAGAGTGTGTAAAACACCCTGCACACGTGTGGCACACAGTGGGTGCTCAGGATTTGGGGGCTTGTGTCTATGGGGGCAGGGAGAGGAGGGGACACGGGGTTTTAGGTCTGAGCAAATCCCAGCATGTAGCTGGGTGCCAGAGCACTGCTACTGCTGAGGGGGCAGAGAGGACAGCTGAGCATGGCCGTGCCTTATGCCCACTCAGCCCAGGGTGTGCTGCTGTCTCAGCGAGTCCCCACTCCCCTGCCCGCCCACCTAGGGAGACCGTGGCTTTTCCCCCTGGCATCCCAACCCCCGACTGTGGTCCCTTTCTGGGCTCATCCACCCTCCCTCCCAGCCTCGCCAGCCATCGTTCTGAACAAACCCCAAACCTACAAAGAGCCAGGAGGCCTCGCTGGCCAAGGGAGCAGTCTGTCCCCAGCATGTTCTTCCTGCTCACATTGGGGTGGCTCCATGACAGGTGGTGGGCAGCAGGCAGGGCCAGCCTACTGTGGACCTCTTGGAGACTGTCTCCCCTTCTTTCCGCCCAACCCATGCCATAAGCTGGGGGTGCCTCTGTCCTGAAAACTGCCTGTGTCTCCATCTTGGGGCTGCTGCTGCAGGTGGGTCATCAGCCTGTCCCCTTCCCTCTGCTCAGGCAAGCCAGACACTGTTCTGGGACTGAATTAGACTTTCCAAAGAGCACTGGGCTAGAACCCCAGGCAATCCCTCTAGGTCGGCAGCAGGTACACCCGCCAAGGGAAGCTCTCAGCAACTCCCCGGCACCCTCTTCACATCGGGGGTGGGGGGAGTGACTGGGAAAAGCCAGTGGTCAATTACCTGGCCCCTCTCCTGGTGTCTGTCTGCATCTGGGAGCCTCCTAGCTAACTGACAGGGTGGCCACAGGACCACCTTAAGTAAGGACTGAGAGGAGGCAGAGTTAGTGGGCCAGGCCAGCCCAGCCCTGTGGGGCAGAGGCCGGCAGCCTGGCCCAGGCCTCTGTCAGCACCTTGCACCCACCCAACACCTGGGTCTACTAGACGTCCTGCCTGCCCAGACATCAGAGCAGCCTGGCCAAAGTGACCCCACCAGCCCTCCCTGCTGCCTGACACCGTCCTCCCTTGCCTCGCTGCCAGGCTTGCTCGTGCTCCCTCACCTTCTCTGGCTGCTACTCCTCAGTTTCCCCAGGGGCCACCCCTCCTCCTTGGCCAGTTGTTCTAGGACAGCACCCGCCTGCCCCACGACACTGTCTGCTGATGGTCAGTGAGTCTCTATGCTGAGCCCAGCTGTCTCCGGACAGCTCGGATGTCTACAGACGCCTCAAATGCAAACTGGCAAAGGGAACTGCATGTGTGGTAGATGGATCGCCAAGACCACCCCAGGTCCCCATCCTTGTACCCAGGTCCTCTGCAGCGTGACTATGCAGCTATGAGAGGTGCCGTGCATTTCCTAACCCTGTGAATATGGGCTGGACCTGGGACTTGCTCTGGCCAGCAGAATGTAGTGAGGTCCAGAGCCCAGGGCATGAGAGGGTCTCTGACCTCCCTCTCCGAGGCCTGCTGCCACTGTGAGTGTGTTCCCCGGCTAGCCTGCTGGAGTATAACGCACCACGTGGGGCAGAAAGGAGTGGGTCCTGGCCGGGCGCGGTGGCTCACGCCTGTAATCCTAGCACTCTGGGAGGCTGAGGCGGGATTGCTTGAGCTCAGGAGTTCGAGACCAGCCTGAGCAAGAGCAAGATCGCATCTCTACTAAAAATAGAAAGGAATTAGCCAAACAACTAAAATAGAAAAAATTAGCCGGGCATGGTGGCGCGTTCCTGTAGTCCTAGCTACCCGGGAGGCTGAGGCAGGAGGATCGCTTGAGCCCAGGAGTTTGAGGTTGCTGTGAGCTAGGCTGATGCCACAGCACTCTAGCCCGGGCAACAAAGTGAGACTCTGTCTCAAAAAAAAAAAAAAAAAGAAAGGAGCGGGTCCAGCTAGAGGCACCCCGGATCATCTGTGCCCTGATGGAAAAATAGTGA
The DNA here is from genome assembly GCF_000956105.1 of Propithecus coquereli. Lineage (NCBI taxonomy): Eukaryota > Metazoa > Chordata > Mammalia > Primates > Indriidae > Propithecus > Propithecus coquereli. The sequence continues at coordinate 459,086 of NW_012155796.1, forward strand.
CCGGTTGGTGTTTAGCCATGAAGTTGGGCCCAGAAGGGCCAGTAGCTAAGTGGCAATAGCTAGTACACTATCGGTACATCCCTACCCTGCTTGGGCCTGCTCCTTCCCGAACATGGGGGGGCCCCATCAGACTTGACACCTCCCTCTCCCTTGTCCCTTACATCATGTCCTGGGGATTCTGTGCCAACTCAGTCTCTGGGATGTATGGCTCTATCTGTACTAGGCAACTGTCCCTTCCTGCCTGGACTCTTGCAATAGGCCATTAGCCTTGAGCATGTCAGTGTCTTGTCTTCCCAGCCTTTTTCCGGCCCCAATCCATGTGGCTCTACAGAGATCCTGCTATATGGGGAATCCTTCTAAGATTTCACTTGAAACAAAAGTTCTCTTGCTCAAATCCTGGAAGGCTACTGACCACCTCCCCTGATCTTTTGAGGCCTGGCTCAAATGTCACCTCCTCCTGAAGCTTCCCGAGATTCTCTCCCAGGTCAGACAGGATGAACTCTCCCACAACGTGTACTCTCTCCTCATCTGGTCTCCGTAACTGTAGGCAAGAGCCATGGCTTTCCTACCTGTCCCACTCCCCCTTGGAAGGCTGGACAGCGCTGGGGCGGGCAAAAGCACAGGGTGTGAAACGAGAAAAGCAGGGCACCGTATCCGGGTGCCGTGGACGCCATGCTGCGCAGCCGTGGGTGAGACAGCCGTCTGTAAAGATGCAACTGGAGACGGCCCCGGGGCCTGCCGTGGGGCCAGGCACGGAGCAGGTGTTAAATGAATCACTGGAAGGAGCGATGCGCCTCGTGGTAGCTATTACGGGGAGTGAGGCCACGTGCCTGGGTAAGCAGCTGAGTCCATGTTAAAATCTGGTTCACGCTGCTCAGAGTGGGAGGGAGGAGCCAGTGAGAACCCCCCACATCCCCGCTGCAGCAAGCCCCCTCCCTGCTGGGTGCTGGCAGCTCAGCCCCCACCAAGGAACTGTCATCACTTAGTCCTGCGTGTGCTCCCAGGGCGAGTTGGCTGGGGCTGGCACTGGTCCAGGACCCAGCAGGTAGGCGGGGTACAAGCTGTGGTCCCCTCTGCCCAGCACAGAGCCAGCAGGGCATCAGGTGGGGAGGAGGGGTGGTAGTAGGGTCTTCTGGGAGGGCGATGCAGGCCCCAGGTGCCTGGGCTGTCACTGTGAGGCTGGTCGTGGTGACTCCACCCTTTCCAGGCCAGAGCAGGGAGGGACTGAGGGCATGGGGGCATGGGGGCTGGGCCAACAGAGGACTGAGGCTGCACTTCCTGCTCCAAACAACTCCAGAAAAAAGAGACTATTACAATCTCCATTTTACAGGTGGGGGAAGCGAGTGCAGACACAGCAATGGCCTTGCCCAAGACCACACATTAAGGAACACTGCCAGGGTTTGAATCCAGGCCAAAGTTGGTCCTAACCCACCTTAAAAGGTTGCGTCATCAATGACTAGCATGACACTGCAAGTGACTGCTTTCTTTGGATGAAATAAGGGAACGTCTCTAAGGCTCACGTTTCCCTCCTAGTCCATGAGGACTGGGGCTCCTGGACCTCTCTGGCCCGTGCGACCTGTCGTTCTGTGTGCTTGGCAATAGTGGGTGCTCAATAAACAGCCGTAGAACAAACAAACGTGTGAGAGGAGGGAATGAAGGGAGAGGATTTAGGGGAGCCTGGTCCTGCCTCCAGACCCCGTTACCCTGCTGAAAACCTTCCCCAACTGGTCCCTGTGGCCAACAGGAGACCACTGGCCTCAGTCTCACATTGAACCTCATCTTACCCCAACTCATTCAGTTTTTGTTGTTGTAATATAACCTTTCCCTTTTTCTTTGCTCTGTGAACTCCTATTCATTCTTCAAAGGCACAGCCGAACTACCCCTTTCTCACTGAGGACTGAGATCCTCCCAACCCCTTGGCCACAACAGCTCCTCAAACAGCTCTCCATGTTATGATTTAGGCCTCTTCCCTCATTGCTGCTCTGGGCATTCCTCAAGCAGGTGGCTGGGAACAGCCTCCTTTCCACATCCCTGGCATTGCTCACACAGGTATAGGTAGAGAGAAAGAGGAGATAAAGAATTGCTAGGGCAGGAGAAGAGGGAAACCAAGTGGTCAAATGGGGCCTGGGTTTTAGGAGCTGTGCCAGGGTCCCCCGGACTGCATGGACAGGCCTCCAATGCCTTCCTGTTCCTGTGGCCGGCTCCTACCTGCGTCGCTGGCACATGGGTAATGGTAGGTGTGGATGCATCCTTTGTGGCAGCACCCAATGGTGGCCCCCGCTTCCTGACAGCTGGAACAAGCCTGATGGAGAGAGAGGGAAGGCAGGTGAATGTCCCGTGGTGTCCAGCCCCCTGTGGCTGCCGTCCCCTCCAAGATGGTCTCTGAAAGTCTGCTGGCTGGAGGCTCAGCAGTGGGCGCAGGGACTCTCTCAGGCCAGTGATGCTGGACACCACTATGGTTGTGACTGCCAGCTGGCATTTGCCGGGTGCTTCCTGTGTGCTGGGCAGTGTGGCATGTGTCCTTGTCCCCTGGCTTCTTCTAAACAGCCCTCAAGGTGGGTAACTCATTAATCCCACTTTACAGATGGTGAAGCTGAGGCTCCCATTCCAGGCAAGGGTGAAGGCAATAAGCATCATTTTCTATCCTTTCTGACAGCAGGAGACAGAACCTAGAACCAGACTGTTCTCCCCTAGGACGAGACAGTCACCCTCCCTGGGACCAGTTTTCAGATCCGTAAGAGGAGGTAACCTGGCAATCCTGACATGCTGATTTAATGTAAACCTGCGTAGCGCCTGGCCTCCTCCAGGGTCTCAACAAAGGAGAGGAAGAGTGAGACCCTGTCTGTACTAAAATTAGAAAAAAAATCAGCCAGTTGTGGTGGTGTGCATTTGTGGTCCCAGCTACCTGGGAAACTGGGGCAGGAGGGTCACTTGAGCCCAGGAGTTTGATGCTGCAGGGAGCTGTGATGACAGAGTGAGACCCTGTATCAAAAAAAAAAAAAATCTCATCTGCTGAGATTGGGGACCTCCCTGTGCCTGGCCCAGCTGCTTGGAGGGGGACGTGGCCAGGGCAGGATGGCCATGCTAAGAAGGCCGTTGGAAGAGTGAAGCAAAACCTGAGGCCTGGGAGGGACATTGAAGGACTCAAAGCCATCTAGACTCCAGAACCACCGCGTCACTGTGCCAGTGGGGCAGTGAGGTGAAAAGGGACGCAGAGAGGGTGGCGGGCATGCCCAGATGCTAAGCCACTGAAACAAATGACAATAGCTTACTTCGTGCCAGGCGTGGTTGGAAGCCTCATCCTCATAGCAACCTGATGCCGACGCGCCGCTGTTATTTTCCCCCAGCTCCCAACCAGAGCTCAGAGGCTGAGCAACCTGCCTGGGAGCCCGCGAGGCTCAGCTACCACCTGCACTGCTGGGGCAGAAGCTCCATCCCACCCCCAGCAGCGGGGGAGGCCAGGGTCAGAAAGCCTCCACCCACCCTTCAGGGCCTGGCTGAGAAATGAACTGGGAGTAGGGAGGTGTGGAGTAGGGGGCTGGGGCACATTCTATAGCATCAGGTTTTCAGTTTCTTCTGCTCAGGGCTGAGGCTTCCTTCTAGGCTGGTCTGGGATGGCCTCCTGGGCAGCTGGGGCCTAACATCTCCCCAGTTCCTGACCCCAAAAGGGATGATGAAATGCAAGGGTCGGGGCAGACCAGGTCTAAGTCTCCTAACCACAGTGGCCTTAGGGTGTTGTTTTTTTTGAGACAGGATCTCGCTCAATCACCCAGGCTAGAGTGCAGCGGTGTCATAGCTCAGAGCAACCTCAGACTGCTAGGCTCAAGCAATCCTCCTGCCTCAGCCTCTGGAGTAGCTGGGACTACAGGCACGCGCCACCACGCCTGGCTAATTTTTCTAGTTTTGGTAGAGACGGGGTCTTGCTCTTGGCTCAGGCTGGTCTCGAACTCCTGAGCTCAAGCCATCCTCCCGCCTCGGCCTCCCAGAGTGCTAGGATTATAGGCACCTGGTCACTGCACGGTGTTTTGATGTTTAAAGGGTTGGAGCCTGCATGGTGGCGCATGCCTGTAGTCCCAGCTACCCAGGAGGCAGAGGCAGGAGGATCGCTTGAGCCCAGGAGTTTGAGGTTGCTGTGAGCTGTGATGACACCACTGCATTCCAGCCTGGGCGACAGACTGAGACCCCGTCAAAAAAAAAAAAAAAAGGATTAACGGGAGCCCTTCTGGCTCATGGCTTCTCTGCACTGAGCCCTGAATAACCCCCGAGGCAGGTCTTCGCGCGGCCATTTTAGACATGTAGAAACTGAGGCAGGGCACGAGGAAGGCCTCAGGCCCTTCTGGCCCGGCAACCCCCACAGGGGGTGCAGCCTGTGATTCTGTCACAGGAACCCAGGCTGCCAAGGAGCCCAAACCAGGACCCCAGCAGATAACATCCAGCCCCCCAACAATGCCCAGCTCGGTTGTGGGTCCCCTGTTTATCCTGAGGCTAGATAGGAGCTGGGGTCCACGACAGTGTTGAAAGGGGCAGACTGGGAAACTGAGGCCCCAGGAGATGGGAGCCTTGAGAGACAGCAGATACTGTGGGGGGGCTGCAGGAGGGGCCCCTGATGGAGGAGGGGCGTCCCTGGGGGCTGGCACATAAGTTCTGTCTTCCAGAAAGCCACAGTGAGGACAGAGTGCTGACAGGTGTGAGTGGCCAGGGACCCAGATGCACAGTGAGCCCCACTGTGTACCAGGCAGGTCCTGGGTGCTCCGTGTCACCCCGCAATCCTGCTCCTGGGTCTTAGGTCACAGAGGGCGAATGACCTTCCTGGAGTCACCGGACTGGCCCTCAGCAGAGCTGGGGTTTGAACCAGGGTCCGTCTGACGGCAAAGGAGCACGGTGCCGCCCAGGCAGGAAGCAGTGGTGGACTGAACTGGGACCCTGTGGGCCCCTCTCCAGGGACCCTGGGAAACCCTAGACCCTGACCATCCTTCCAGGGTGTTCCACCTCCCTGGCAGGTGACCAGCAAACACCTGCTGGAGCGTGTCCTCCTGGCGCTGACCTTCCCAGGGTGCCCCCACGCGGCGGGAGGCTGCCAGGCCGTTTCTGGAGCAGGGCGCAGATGAGGGCCGGCCCGGGGCAGAACGCCAGCTGCGGCCGTGTGCCTCCCTGACACGTGCTTTTGCTCGGTCCAACAGGAGTGTGTACGCGCGCAGTTCAGTGTCCCCTGGCTCAGGCCAGGCAGTGCTGGCTGCAGGGGACGTGGAGAAGACCAGATCCCAGCCCAGTGGGACGTGTGTGTTGGGGGCGCGGAGGTAGCCCCCCGCCAGCCGAGTGTGGACAGCGCTTTGAGGAGTGGGCCCACGAGGCAGGGGGAGGTGGCCGCCAGCTGGGGCTGGCCATCTGAGAGTTATTGTTATTTTTAATGACGGGACAGACTTGAGCCTGTTTCAAGGCGGGTGGGAAGGAGCCAGTGACGAGACAGGAAAGCGGAGAAAGCAGGAGGCAAAAAATAATCGGGAAGGGGAGAGGACGACGCAGGGCCGGTGGGGCCACCATCTGCTGCCCAGGGCGGGGGGGCGGGGGACAGGGGGCGGCTGGCACTGGGAAGCTGTGAATATCCTGTTGGGCTGGGCGTTCCTTGGTGGGGAGGAGGCTGCCCGCGCCTGGGAGTGAGCAGGCGCAGCACAGCCAGGCGTGGAGGGGTCTCCAGCCAGCCTCATGGGCAGCGTCCGCAGCAGCCCCAGGTGTGACATCACGGCTGGCTGTCGGGGGCAGGGGCAGGTCAGGGTGGCTGCAGGGGGTTCCAGGAAGGAGCAGTGGGCAGCAGGGTGGCAGACGGGGTCAGGGGCAAGGGCTCCGGACTGGGGCTACTCCGGGGAGGGTCACTGAATAGCTCAAGTGCAGGCGGCGAACGTCTGGGGCCTCTGGAGCCTCCCGAGCCCCAGCCCCGCAGCCCCACGGGGGCCGCCCCTTGGCAGGTGAGAGCAAGGGGCATTGGAGGGGGCGGGACGGGGCAGGGGCTGTGGAGGGCGGGTGCCTGCGGTGAGAGCCCGCCGCCCCTGCATAGTGCCGGGAGCGCCGTTCCACAGAAGCCTGGGTGGGGGCAACACGGGGCCTGAGTGTGTGGCGCAGGAGCGGAGGCCCGGAGGCGAGGCTAGCCCACCACCCAGGGCCTGGCACCTCCTGCCGCCTGCCATGAGGCAGATGGGGACTGAGTGAGCGAGAGGCCGGCAGCACTCTGAGGTGGTGGCGCTGCTAGGACTGCCCCCACTGGGACCAACCCAGAGCACTAAGCACGGCCTGAGGGCTCTGCCAGCTTTATGGGCAGTAACTCACGTAACCCTCGTGATCCCTCTACGGTGGGCACTCTCACACCCACTCTAGCTGGGAGGGAACGCAGGGGTTAAGTCACATGCCCAAGTCACACAGCACGCGTGAGGCAGCCCAGAGTTCTTGTTCACAGACGCTCGCTCGGGGACTGTGGCTCCTTGGAGCTCGTTTTCAGAAGGACAGTTAGAGGTGCCAGGGCCACTCTGCCCTGCCCTGCCCATTTTGGCCACGTGACCTGGGCTGTCCTGCAGAGCGGAGGGCCCCGTGCCCAGGTCCCCTGTTCCAACCACGTGTTACACGCTTCCGAGGCTCTTCCCCTGAGCCCCGGCTCCATCCAAGAGGCACAGGAGACAGGCATGGGGGTGGGCAACTTGCTCTCGTGGGCCACCTGGGCCCCCGACACTTGATTCCGGAAGGCCTGCATCCTGTGGGCCTCAGCGTCTCGGCTGACAGCTGGAGGCGGCCAGTGGGTCTAGGGGCACTAGAGCCGGGAGGTGCCGGGCGAGTGTGGGGGTGGCCCGGGCTAGGTGTAGGGGCTGCAGCAGGAAGTCTCCTGGGACGGGGTGGAAAAACTCGCCCTGCCTCAGCCTGAGGTGTGCCTTAACACCACCTGCCCCGACGCCCCGCCCTGCTCCCCACAGGGGCTCTGGAGTCTGCAGGTTGTGACTTAAGCATGTTCAGCCCACACCGTAGCACTGCCTGTGCTCGGGACCCCCACGCTCCCCACCCAGGCAGGGCTGGCCTCTTACCATGTCCATGGCTACCTTCATGGCCTCCTGCAGCCCAAAGAGCTTTCCGGCCACCAGGTAGACCCCGCTGGTCCACACGGCACAGGCCTCGTGCACCCAGTGCTCCTGGGTGTCCCCGCCAGGCTCTGCTGGGGCCTCCTTGCTGCACTCATGCTTGCGGCTCTTGTCGACTGGGGCTGCCTCCTCGCCCCCGTCCCCCCGACCATCACAGCAGTAGCAACTCTGCAACCGTCGGGACAGGCCCCGGGCACTGGTGCGCAGTGAGCCCTGCTTGGCCGGATCAGCTAGGACGTCAGGCCTGGAGGGCTTCCCGGTGGCGGCGGCAGCTACACACTCGAGGCCTTTGAGTGTTCTCTCCAGGGGCAGCGAGGCCTCCTCACAGGTGCCCTCTGGTCGCACCTTCTCTTTGAGTTTTGGCTTCTTTTTGGGGAGGCAGTGTTCCGGATAGTAGGGACCACAAAGGTCCCCAAGGTCCTTGAAGTTGGCCGGGTTTTGGCAGAGGCAGCAAACAAGGCAAGAGGTACTCAGGGCCTTGGAAACCACAGGTCCCAGGTGCATTGTGGAGGAGAGGGGCAGGGAGGGCCGTGGCTGCAGGACAGAGCCTCCAGGGAGTGTGGCTGGGGAGGCCCCAGCCGCATCCAAGGAGAATGAAGAGGAGGAGGAGGAGGAGGAGGAGGAGGCGGAGGAGGCAGGCTTCCTGTGGGGCTTGGGTTCGTCCCCAGGGGAGTTGACAACAGTGCATATGGTGGTAAATGCATCTCGCTTCTCCACCCGCACGAAGGGCGAGAAGGCCGGGGTCCGGCTGTCGGCCCTCAGCCGTTTGCAAGAGGAAATGTACTTGAGGCGGATTTCAGGCTCCGCAGGATCCAGGGGCAGCACCTGCTGCTGCCGCCGACGCTTGGTACGCCCCTTACAGGGTGAGGAGGCGGTGTTCTTGGCCCGGCCCCGAGTGAGGCGCTTCCGCTTGGAATAGCTGCTGTAGTTGGTGTGGCCTGGCTGCTTCTGTGCCCTCGTCTGGGGCTGGCAGGGCCGACCCTCAGGGGGCTGGGAGGCCAGGCCCAGCTCCTCAATCTTTGGCTTCTTGCCTCCTCCACCAGAGCTGTCCTCGCCGCTGCCCTGTATGCTGCTGGCCCTTTCTCGGGGACTCAGGAACAAGGACGGGCCAAGATACGGCCGCTTCTCCAGTGGGCCTTTGGAGAGTCCGAGGGCTCCAGCTCGGCCTTTCCGGCTTCTCTTCTTGGGTGCCAGGGTGGTACCCCCGGCTGGCAGGGCCTCCAGGGACGTGAAGACCTCAGCTTTGAAACAGTCAGTTGAGGACAGTTTCTTACTGTTCATTAGTTTGCCTTTTAAGGATCTGTTGGTCGGATTTCTGCATAACGGGTCTGTCCCTGAAGCTGCTGGGAGCTTCTGCCCAGTGCCCACGTTTAAGAGACTTTCTTCTGCCGCCACCGGGCTGCCCCCGGTACCCTTGAGCCCGCGGTCTTTCTCATGGAGGGACGGGCTCAGAGGATTACCAGGAGAGGCCCCTGGCGCCTTGTACGCGAACTTCTTCAGGCTGGGAGAGGTGATCTTCTGCACGATGGCTTCCAGCTTCAGGCCCCGGCCTTTCCGTGGCGGCAGCACCTTGGTCTTCATGGCCCCCTGGAAGGCCGCCCGCGAGGCGAGCTTGATGCAGGCATCGGGGGTCTCCGGGGGCGGGGGCTTCGTGGTGGGATCACCGTTGCCCTTGGCGGGCTTGGCTTTCTTGGGGGAAGATATCCTCTTGAAAAGGGTGGGGGAGCCCTCAGGCCTCTCCTCCTTCCCGTCCCCGGCGTTGCCGCTGGTGCTGGCGCTGCTGCTGCTGCTGCGGCTGCGTAAGACCAGGTTCCGCTTCTTGGTGGGGACGGGCGCCATGAAGGCCGCCTTCCTCTTCAGCGCGTGGAGGGGCCGGTCGGAAAGCTTGCTGCCTGCGCCGGGCTTGGGGACCCTCACCCGCTGGCTCACCCTGCCCTCCTTCTGGGGGCTGCCGGAGACCTTGAATGTGGCAGGCAGGTGGTTGTTGGCAAGGAGCTTCTTGGTGGCGCGGCAGTTGGGGAGGCGGCTCTCGGAGGGCCGCCGCCGCTTGGTGTGGAAGACCTCCTGGGTTTTGGTGCGGGACCGAAGGATCATGGAGCGCTGGTCCTTGCCCGGCACGCCTGGCGAGTCCACGTCCTTGGTCTTGGAGCCCATGGGGCTGCTGTCGGAGGCCACTGGCAGAGCGGCCGGGTTGCTGGGGCTGGACGCGGCCTTGGGCGAGGGCTTCCCCACCCGCTTGCCCGACTTGAAGGCGGCTCGCTGCTTGCCCCCCAGTTTGTCTGGGGGCGCCGGGGTGGTGGTCAGGCCTGGGGGCCCAGGCGTGCGGGGCTCGCTCAGGGCTGTGAGGGAGCGGGTACACATCCTGGGCAGCCCTTCTGAGGCCCCCCGGCCCGGGGCCCCGGCCCCTTCCATCTGTCCCTGTGGGGGACCTGTGCAGGATTCGGGGAGCAAGAGGTCTTTGGGCAGTGCCGGTGCCCTGCATGGGGAGTCCTCGGCCTCGGGCAGCCCCCGGTGCACCCGCCGGCTCCGTAAGCTTTTGCCCCGTGGCACGGGCTCTTTCTTCGGGATGGGTGCCTCGGGCACAGCAGGCTTGTTCAGTTTCTGGGCCAGGGAGGCGTCCGAGGTGGCGGAGTCCCCTGGGGCCCGCTCCCCATCGGGCCCGTCTTCACCTGACTTCATGTGGGACAGAGAAGACTCAAACCAGCTCTGGACCTTCGACTCGGCGCCCACGGTAGGACCCAGCAGGATGACGGACTCCCCAGAGAGGTGGCATGGTGAGCCCCAGCCGGCCTTGGAGTCCAGCACCTCCTCCACTTCCTCCTTGGTGCAGATGAGCGGGGCCTTGGGCGAGAGCGGGTCCTGCATGCTGGGCCTCTGCTCGGGGCTGCCCAGGAGCTCGCACAGGGAGGAGTACTCCTCCTCCGCCTCCAGGTCTTCCTTCCTGCCAGTGGGCGGCAGCAGCGGGAGGTCCCCAAAGTCAGCGGCAGAGCAGCAGTGCCGGCTGTCGTCCAGCCACCTGTCGGCCTTGCTCACCTCGGGGCACTGCAGCAGCCCGCCCACCTCCTCCTTCACCCCACCTGCCTCCTCCTGCTTGAAGTCGCCGGGCAACGAGGCCCCCTTCTCCCCAGGAGGCTCTTCCTCCTGGAAGCCCAGGCAGGCAGAGGCCTCATGGACATCCCCTTTGCTGACACCGTCGGAGGCCTTCCCGCCCTGCTCCAGGCCCTTGGTGAGCTCACCGGGGTGCAGTCCCCACCGGGGACAAGCATCCCCCAGGTTTTCCTCTGGCCAGGCAAAGGGGTTGGCACTGTCTGCCGAGGTGGCGGTGGTTGTGTCTGGGAAGCAGTCGAAAGCTGCTGCGGTGGGGTCTGGAGCAGCTGCCCCAAGGGTGGGCTTGGTGCCAAAGGAGAGTGGACCAGTTGTCTTCTTGGGGTCAGGGGTGGCGAAGGCCACAGAAGGGTCTTCAAACAGCCCCGGGCTGAAGTCCTTGGTGTTGCCGCCCTTGTCCAGCTGCAAGGAGTCGGGCAGGGCCTCCGGCTCCCCAGCCCTTGGCCACGCATTCTTGGCCACAGAGTCCAGGCAGGCGCTGTGGTTCTCCAGCGGGAAGGGCGGCTTGTTGGCATCTTTGGCCAGGCCGGGTGCCTCGGCCCAGGCCTTGTCAGCCTTCTCGCCGATGGCTTCCTGCAGCCCCAGGATCTCGGAGGCCAGGTCCTCCTGGGCCAGGGCGCTGAGCAGCAGCCGCGGGCAGTCCCGCTCGCCTGCCACAAACTTGGAGAAGCTGTCGAGCGGCAGACTGCTGTGGAGGCTCTGGAAGGAGTCATCAGATTTTGTGGACATGTCGTCAGGCGAGGTCACAGAACAGGTAGACACGGACTCCGGCTTGGCCTTCGAGTTGCTGTTGACTCTGGCGGGGCTGCCGCGGGCCTGGTTGCAGTAGAGGAAGCTGCGCTCCAGCGGGTCCTCGGAGCCACTCAGGTAGTCGGCTTCCTGCGGCTCGGCGTGCGTGGACTGCGGCGTGCTGCTCAGCGGCTCCGACAGCGGAGTGCCCGCTGGCTCGGCCGAGTAGCCGCTGCCTTCCGGGCTGCAGTGCTGGCTTTTGTGCTGCTCCGGCGTCCTGGACACAAGGTTCTTGACACCTTTCTTCTGCGGCACAGCAGCCTTGGAGAGCAGCAGCTGCTGGACGGTGTTGGAGATGTTCTCCACCTGCGAGGTCAGCGCAGTGAGGCTCTGCAGGCTGAGGTCCGACAGCAGGTTCTCCGGCAGCTTGTCCTTCTGCAGGGACTTGCAGTTGCCAGCCTGGGTGTCCACAGAGCTGGTGGCGTCCGTCGGGGAGGGGTTGAGCAGAGGCATGAAGTGGCTGTGGTCGGCAATGCCCGTGGGGAAGGCGCCAGTGCTGAGCGGCTGCTGGCCGTAGGGGAAGCTCTCCAGGTTTGGCATCAGCGGGGACGGCGTAGAGCTGTAGGAAGGCGAGCGGCCTACGGAGCGAGCGGGCGAGTGGCCGGAGCTCGGGCTGAAGGTCTGGTAGTACTGCTCCGGGGTCCGGACGGCCGCGTCCGGCTGGCAGTAGCCCTGGCCTTGCTGCCCGTAGTGCTGAAACTTGGCGAGGTTTTGGTAATGCAGGGTTTCCTGGGCATGGTGCCGGCTCTGAAGGGCCTGCTGCTGCTGCTGGTCGTAGCTGAGTCGGCCCGACTGGTAGGCATGAAGGTTCTGGACCCGCTGTCCTGGGGCCAGGCTGGCGCTGGCGGTCAGCGGCCTGTCGTGGGGCTGGGCCGACGGCGCTGTGCAGCTCTTGTAGGAGTGGGCCCCCTGCCCGCCGCCCTGGCCAGACGAGTAGGTGGAGGAGGTGGGGAAGGACTGGGAGTGCTGGGGGAAGTGGCCGCCTTGGGGAAAGGGCAGAGGGGAGGCAATGTCGTTCTGCAGTTTCTGTCTCTGGAGTTTGGGGTACGCCAGGGGCTGCTGGGGCTGCGGCAGCTGCTGTGGCGGGGGCGGGGGCGGCTGCTGCACGTGCAGGGAGTGCGTCCGAAAGGGCACCTGGGCGCCCTGCTCCGGGTACTGCCTGCCGGGGGGCACCGCCGTCTTTTTCATCAAGTTCTCCTCATACTTGCCCACCCCCCCTGACAGGGGCTGCGGCTGGGGGGGCGGGGGCTGCGGGGCCCCCCAAGCCTGTAGGCTCTCCTCTCCGGAGTAGCGGCCCGGGTAGGGGCTGCTGTCCTGCACGCCGTAGCCCGGGAAAGCTGGCCTCCCCTGCAGGGCCTGCTGTGCGGGCAGGGCCTTGCTGCCTCGATGGTACTTCTCCGCAGCCACTGCGGCTGCCGTGCTGGAGGGCGTGCCGGCACCACCCTCGTAGCCTGGGTAAGGCTGGGGGTTATAATAGTCCTTGGCGAGCAGCCGCTGCCGGTCGCAGCTCAGGCCGGCCTGACTCGGCTGCCTGTAATTCTCCAGGCGTGATGTTTCCTGCGAGGTCTGCTGGTAGTTCTGTTGTTTGCCATGGAAACCACACCTTTCTCGAAAAGACTGCATGACTCGGGCTGGTTATCTGTGAAAAGAAAAAGGGAGGGCGAGCAGGGAGGGGGCAGAGGGAGAGTAATTCAGACGGGCCACTTCCTTTTGCCTCAGAAAGCACCTCCCACCCGCCTCCCCCGCCCCGCCGCCCCTCCGCTGCGCACATATTGACAACTTCTGTGTCAGGGAGGTGTGCGCTGTAATTCCCGCTCCCACACCGCCTGCAGCTGAACCTCACCAAGGATGACCACCGGTGCAGGAGGTGCAAAACCAGCTGCCCAGCACCAGGTCACTGGGGAGCTGCCACCCGCCCCTCCTCCTGGCCCGCCCCTCCCCTCCGTCCCCAACCCACCACTCCCAGCCCTTCCTGATGGCTCAAAATCATTTAGCAGAGCAATTCCCGCTCCCCTGTCCCCTGGGGCCTGCTGGATCCCGTAATCTAGTCCCTGTGCGGCTGTGTTCAAGCGTGACCCAGCCATGCTGGGGACTGAAGAGGGTCTGCCCTGCCCTGGGGGAGGCCGGGAGGCCGCTCGCTGAGGCCTGCTGAGAGCACGCACACACAGAGGCGGGTACACGCACATGTGCACGCACTCACACGCACACGCACCTCCTCTGCCACTGCCATGCCATCTGGAATCTGTCTGTTCCTTCTAGCAGACGTCGATTAGGGGCTGCCAAGCCACTGTAGACATAAAATGTCCCTCCTCTGACTCCCAGGAACGCAGGACGGCAGCACCTGCCTCCTGTTTTTGATATCATAGGTGCATAAACAGATTGCGTGGCCCAGAGTGAGGGCGCGCATACTAATGTGCGACAGAGCTGCAGTCCCATAGCCGTGGGAGAGCACACCAGCCCGGCCCCTCCTGCACTGGGGTGACGCGCCCTGTCCCTCCTGGCTGGGCCCCTCCCCACCTCCGCAGGTCAGGGCCAGGGCAGGCTGTACCCAAGAGCCCATCTGGTTATGATTGTAGGGGCTGGGGCCCAGGCGGGCTCTAAGCTGCCCCACAGCAGGATCCTGGGTCAGGAAATGACCCAGGGTGGCGTGGTGGGACCTTCCAGGGCAGAGCAACTGGATTTACAACACAGGCAGACCCTAGGCATCCAGGCTAAAGGTTCTCCTGACTGACTGGCTGGCCTGGTCACCCCAGAAGACCTTCAGAGGAGGGATGGCAGGGAGAGGAGCTCCCCAGGCTTCAGAGGAGTCCTACCGAGAGGCTGGCTGGCCACTGGCCAAGTCCCAGAGGGCTTGGGATTTACCCAGAACCACGCTGGCCCAGAGGCAGGAAGAGGGGGGCTCAGCTCAGCCTGCACGGCCCAGGCCCCCAGGAGGGGACACGGGACTTTCCAGTTCTTGTTCCCAAATGCCTAAAGAGGAAGGGGTGGTCTGCCTTAGGCTACAACGGTTCTAGGATTGTGCGAGGGTGAGGAAGGAATAAAGCGAGGGAGAAAGAGGCAGAGAAGACGCAGATGTGAGACGAGGCAGCAGAGATGGAGAGAAATGGGAAGAGGCAGAGATGCGGAGTGGAGGAGAGAGGGCAGGGTGGCCCCCGGAGGGAGGTCCAGCTCACCTCTCTTCTTTGGCCCTTCCTCATTCAGGGTCTGGGGACCAAGCCAGGGCAGGGGACAGAGGAGGGCCTCCATCCACCTGAGCAGGGCAAGCCCAGGGCAGCCAGGCAGCCCCAGGAACCGTTAGCAAAGCCCTCCCCTGCCCTGGGGATCAGCTCGCCCTGATCCAGGGAAGGAAGCCACCCAGCCGCAGCGTCCCACATCCAGCCCCTGCCCACCAGGCTTGTCGAAGCCTCCTTCCTGCCCTCCCTGGATTGGTCAAAGGCGTCCTTCAGGAGAAGCGCTGGCCCTCCTGACCCACTTCAGTGCCCCCCTAGCGGCCTGGGTAAAACGTCACAGGAGATACCTGCTGCAACACCGACCCAGAGGACCTAGAGACGCACTAGGTTCCGGTAGGTTCCGGCCTGCTGGCTCCCTGCCAAGTGGGCAGCCCGGCGCCTCCTGCCCCGACCTCCACCAAGAAGGGTGAGAAGGGCGCTGGCCAGACGGCCTGCCCAGGCAGTGACCCGCTGCCCTGGCTGCCCCGGGCTGAGGCCCGAGGCCTGCTCCCTCCTGCCCTCCCTTGTGGTGTTTATGAGCCCAGAATGTGCAAACCCAGGACCACTCTGAAGGCTGCCTCGTATATCTGCACAAATTACATTTCTGCTTTTATTAGTCCCAGATCACTCTCATTTCCTGCTGAGTGTCCTGTGGATATCATTAACATTTCTACGGCTTTTTTATTTTTTTTTCACATTCTCCAAAATGCATTACCAGAAACATTATTTAAAGAGGGGGGGAGGGAGAGGGTGCTGTTACCAGTGTCCCCTCCCTGCCTGCTCCGTCCATCGCTCCCTCCCCGTTTAATCGGTCCAGCTGCTTCGTCTTTTAATTTAGCGACGGTATTACAGGCGGGTTTCCCAATACACACGAGCAGCTGGATGCGGTGAAAGCATCTATCTCTAAGAAAAGACAGTTCAATTAAAATATGAGAAGCCCAGTGCCCGATGGAGAAAGCAGGCAAAAATGCTCACCCCAACACCACCCTCCAACCCCAGACAGAGGGAGGGATGCAGGAACAAAGGCACAGGCGCCTCTCAGAGCCACCAGGTCCTGCGGCTCTACCAGGAGAAAATGGGGCGCTGCCTCTTTAAGAGCGGCCTCAGGCCTGCCGTGGGCTCTGTTGTTATTAATTATTATGATTATGATTACTTTTCAAGAGCACTAGGAAAGGACACAGAGAGGAAGAGGGGAAGGCAGTGGCATCAGAAGAGGAGGGGGCAGAAAAAGGCCCCCTGCCAGAGCAACGGAGACCTTTGAACCTGTGGCAGGGGGGAGGTGGCCAAAGGGGCAGGTTGTGGGTTTGGCCTCTGTCTTGGGTTGGAGGGAGAAGGGGGGAGGGCCCCCCACTCTCTGGGCTCCCCCCTGTTTAGCCCAACCCCCTGCCCTGAGGGTCCCCGCTCCCTGCCCCACCCCCTCTCCCCCAGACACAGGTCCAGGCCTTGTCTCTAAAGTCCTAGCTGAAACTAGGTGGCAAGCGGGAAGCAGGAAGCGGGAAGGCGGGAGGGACGAAGTCCTGGCATCCTCTAAGTGCCAGACACAGGGACACTTGAGCCCTACAGAGACTCGGGCAAATCATTCTTCTGTGACCGAAGTGATAGGAGCGTGAGCTCAGGCCTGCGGGTTCCAGTACCCCAGGACTTCCCTGATACAGCGATGGGCCCCCCCAACCCCCGGCCACCTACACAGCCATGAAATAGTGTGGGAGCTTCGTGAGACCCCAGATGCCCTCCAGAGCAAGGGCCCAGCAGCTAGACCCAGGCACAGCCCTTCTTTCAGGCAAAGACCCCAGCCCTCTCCGCAAGACCTATGGAGGCAGGGTGGGCCCACAGCCGCCAACGCCCTCTGCACGGTTTCTCCCTCGGCGTTCTGTTCTGCGCCTTTTACAGAAGAAAGTGAGGTTCAGAGGGGCAAGGGACCTGCTGAGGCCCACAGGGAAGCTCCTCGGCGGGATACCCAAACCTCTCACCTGGACCCCACTCAGAGAACTCCCATGTTGGAGGCAGGTATCCTGGGGCAGGTCTGGAGACAGAGGTGCTGTGGGGCGAGGCAGGCAGGGCCCCCACTTCTACCCTTACTTTGCCCCTGTCTTTAAGCAGCCAGACCCACCCTGGGTAGATCTACAGGTGGGCCGTGATGGTCACTAGCCACCACTGTCACCACCACAGCAACTACTGTTCCCTGGGCAGCTTCAGGGAGAGGTCACTAGGCCCAAAGCCTCTCCAGACCCCAGGGCTGGGCCCCCAGTCAGGGATATGGGCACATGTGGGCCAGAGCTGCTGCAGCTCCCAGGGGCCCAGTCAGAGGCACCTGCTGGAATTTCTTTCCTTAGGGAGGGGGAGGGGAAGGAGGAGAAGAGAGAGAGAGAGAAATGGGGTGGGGGAAGCTCTGAGGCCGCAGGTTCCAGCCCACCTACTTACCTAAGGTTGTTTTATGACCTGGTTTCCTGATTTGTAGCTGCAGGAAAAAAAATTAAAAACCCAACCCACTTAAGGCCTGGGAACCCGAGGAAGAAGGGACAGGAGGCTGGGGACGGGCAGAGGGGTGTGTGTCCAGGAGGAGAGAAGGTGGAACCCCCTCGAGCCTCCCCATCTGTTGTGGGTGATGAGTAAAGATATGAGACCTCGATTAAAATGCTAAATCACCAGCCAGATTTGCCGCTGCTCTGTGGGGTCCATTCTAAGTCCTAAGGGCCTGGCTTGGGTGGGTGGAAGGGATGAGTCTCCAAGGGGCCCACAGGACAGGCCTCTGGGACAGATTACGGTCCATGGGCCAGCAGAGGGGGGACCACCCTGAGGCATAAGGAACCCCAGAGGACAAGACAGCCCCCACCCTAAAGCACAGCCTCTCCAGACCACCCCCAGTGGGCAACATTTGGGTATGCACCCTCCTCATTCATGGGCCCCCACGGGGTGTCCAGCATGTCCTCTGCAGTGCCTGGGGCCAGAACGTGGGGAGGCCAGCGGTGGGGTGAGAAGCAGGGGCCACCCCAGCAGCCAGCCAGGCTCCTTAGCTGGGGCTAGGGACCCCGGTGAGGCTGGGGCCCAGGGCTCTCTGGAGGGTGTCTGAGTGGGGAGCAGAGGCTTCTGGACTTTCCATGTGTTTGGGAAGCCCCCCCTTGAAGCCCACCAATGCTGTCTCCTCTAGGGACCGGCTGTGGTGGCAGGTGAGACCTACTGAGCCACCTGAATGGGACCCTTCCTGCAGGGCCTAACCCACCAGGAGGACACCACACCTGCCTGCTCTTCCCTGGACACAGTGCTGTGCTCAGGTTCTCTGATGCTAAGTTGTGTCCACTCCCCACTCCCCCTGCCCACAGTGCCCATGCCTGGGACACAGCCGTCCACGCTTGGAGACCCTGGCCGCTGTCTAGGGCTGAGGGTAGCCTGTGGAGGTGTGGGCCAGTGAGGAGGGTTCAGCACGGCTGCTGGTGTTCAAGGGCCCCCCTGGGCAGACTGCCAGGAGCACGGCCCACCTATTAGCAGCTCTACTTATCAGTCTCTTGTAGACAATTGTGATTTTTTTGGATCACTTTATTCACCACTGGACAGAAAGCATCACCACCTTTCCTAAGGACAGGTAAGAGGGCCGGGGTGTGGCAGCCCAGTATGCCCCTGGGGGGGCACAGCCCCTGTCCTTGCCTCCCCCAGGCCAGGCTGATGCCATTGGACACAATCAGGGTCCCAGACCCAGCAAGACCAAGGGGCTGGCCCAGAGGCTGGCATAGGGGCCGCATGGGACCCATAGGGCACTCCCAGTCTGCTGCATTCCTGTCTCCACCCCAGGGCCCAGCAGTCCCCGCCCTTGCAAGAGGCTGCACAATACAGATGGGATAAGGCCAGTGCAGCCACTGGCTTTCAGAGGAAGCAAAGGATAAGAGAACTCAACCTTGGCCTTGCACCCTAGCCTTGTCCTCCCCACCCCATGTGCTTGGCAGGACTGTGGCTTACCTCCCTGGGGGAGTGCAGCACAGAGGTGCTGACTTTGTGATCTTGGGTAAGCCTTTACCTCCCTGAGCCTCAGGGCCTTTGCACTGGCTGTTCCCTCTGCTGGAAATACCATTCCCAGATACCTACACAGCTCCCTTCCCTGCTCTGTGTCTTGGCTCCTCTGTCACCTTCTCAAGTAGCCTTCACTGACCACTGTCTACACCCCTCCTCCTCTCCCCACCTCCTTTCCAAGGCTGCAGAGTGCCACCCTCCAGCAAGGCCCACCTGCCTTCTCCCTGAGCCCCCTTTCTGCTATACTCCAGTGCTCAACTCGTTTGTTCTGCTCCCAGAGCTTCTCCTGGGACAGGGAACGTTCCAGTTGCTCCTCCTGCTCTCATTCCTTCACGATGAGCACCCACTAGGCGCCCAAATCCCCACCTAACAAAGCTCTACTGTCACCTGTGCACCCATTTCTTCTCCAAATCACTTACCTTCTTGAATTGCTTTTGTCATTGGTCTCTCTCTTTAGAATGAAAGTTCCAGGAAAGCAGAGAGTTCTCATTCTAAAGAGGAGAGACCAATTGGCCAGAACAGTATTTACTGAATGAACAATGTGCACAATGTCACATTAACCCTGTGAAAACATCCAGAACAAGCAGGGGGTGGGGGCACAGAGCACATGGCGGGGG